>NC_056739.1:1617638814-1617746314 GCF_019279795.1 Protopterus annectens | reverse complement strand
CGGCAGTCCTGGCCGCCGGCTCTTTAGAAGGCTCAGTGGAGCCAGAGGTTTTGCCAGGAGTTTCCATGGAGTCCCAGGCAGAAACTTTATTGTTACAGGATGTGCCCTCTCAGGAGGTAGGCCAGGCTGAGGGGCTTCTCAGGTAACTGTTCTTCCCTCTCTTCCCAAGGTAGTTAGGGCCTCTCCTTCTGTTGCCAAAGCTTCTTTTAGAGGTAGGCCAAGTTCAGCCTCTGTGGGGGCTTCTCCTAGCATTTCGGGCTCTGTGCCTAAGAAACATATGCTTAAAATGGCAGAAGATTTGATTACTATGATTAGAGGTTCTATGCCCCCGCCTGATAAGAGGCCTAGGGTGGAACAGGAGTTTGATAGTTTTGAACAGTGTTCACAGGCTTCAGAGTCTTCTGTGGAAGACTTACAGGTGTATCCTACTTATTCTGATTCTGATGTGGATGATTCCACTCCTACAGCTTCTCCTCCTGAGGATTTTTCATTTTCAGAGACTCTACACTCCATGAGGGAGCACTTTAAATGGGAAGGCCAGGATTACTCTGATTCCAGGAAAAGGCTTAGGGAATTCTTGTTTTTACCCCAGCATAGGCCCTTAGCTATTCCTCCTGTGTTGAATGTGGTGGAGGATGTTTTTGCAGAGGCTCCCCTGAACCCTGACTCCATGACACCTGCTACTGATAAGCCTGATAGGTATTAAAGGGTGCCCAAGCTCGTAAGTATTTGTTTAAGAGTCCTAGGGCGACCCAGAAACTGTTTCTCAGGGGCCTAAAGGTGTTAAAGCTTCTGTGGTTAAAAATCCTGTACCCTCTGATAAAGAGGCAAGGGCTTTGGATAGGTGGGGAAAGAAAGTGTATACTTCTTCCACTCTAGCCATGAGGGCGTTGAATTGTCAGTTTCACATGCTAAAATATCAAAATTATCTCCTTTCACAATTGAAATCTAAGGTGGATGCTTTGGCGGAAGGTATTGAGTGTAAAGAGTTGCTGGATTTGGTTCATGTGTCTGAACAAGTGGGTAAGCATTCTTTGCAGTGTGGTTTTGATGCTGTACAGGCCTCCTCGAGGGTGGCTGCTACTAGTTCTGTTCTTCAGACATGCCTGGTTGAAGGATCAGAATTTAGCTGAGCATGTTAAGACAAGGATTTTGGATGCTCCTTTACAGTCTGATGTGTTGTTTGGACCGCCTGTGGAAGCAGTTTTAAAGAAAATGGAGGACAAAGCTAAGTCTATGCAGACTGTTAAAGATTTTTGCAGGTGCAGCCTCAAGTTTAGTAGAAATTGGCCTGCTAAGGGGTGGACATATCCTGCTTATGATTCCCAGTCTAGGGGTAGGTCTAGACGTGGTAGGGGCAGGGCTCAAGGTTCTTTTAGGCCTAGATCAGGAGTTCACCTGCTCAGACTTCTGGTGAGGGCAGGGGTCAGTCCTTTCGTAAACAGACCCAATGACCTGCCTTTTCAGCTGCCAGTGGATTCTCGTCTGGCAGCTCCTTTGGGAGGAAGACTGTCTCTTTTCAAAGAAAATTGGGATTTAATTACTCAAGACAGATGGGTGTTGGATATC
The DNA here is from genome assembly GCF_019279795.1 of Protopterus annectens. NCBI lineage: Eukaryota > Metazoa > Chordata > Ceratodontiformes > Protopteridae > Protopterus > Protopterus annectens. The sequence goes on along the minus strand of NC_056739.1, from coordinate 1,617,744,745 downwards.
ATTCATCACGGTTACAGATTTTATTTCCACACAATGCGCGGTTTCAAAGGCATGCCAGACGTTCCTCCTCCACAAACAAAAGAGGCTCACAAGCAAGTTTCTCAGTTACTCCAGATGGGGGCCATTCAGCCAGTCCCTGTATCAGAAAGGGGCTTAGGATTTTATTCTCGCCTGTTCCTAGTACCAAAGAAGGGGAACACGTGGAGACCAATTTTGGATTTATCTATCCTCAACACTTATCTGGACATTCCCAAGTTCAAGATGTTGACGTTACAACAGCTTTTACCTCTGCTGGGCAAAGATCACTGGATGGTAACTTTAGATCTCAAGGAAGCTTACCTTCATGTGCCTATAAGGCTAGGTTGCAGGAAGTATCTGCGGTTTCGAACTGGAGATTTTCATTATCAGTTCTCTGCATTGCCCTTTGGCTTATCTACTGCGCCCAGAGTATTCACAAAGGTTCTGGCTCCAGTGATAGCTTACTTCAGGCTTCAAGGAATTCAAATCTATCCTTACTTGGACGACTGCCTGATTCTGGCTCAAGAAAAGGAAGACCTTCTACAGCATCTGGAATATGTCATAGCAGTGCTAAGATGCCTAGGGTATTCTGTGAACGAAATAAAGTCCAGTCTAGTACCCTCTCAAGACATGTGCTTTCTGGGTGTGAGACTGAATACAGCAGCCCAGATGGCCTTTTAACCCCGGACAAACAAAAGAGTCTGTCACTTTACTTCCATCAACTATCTCATCAGTCCGTGCTGACTGCAAGGACAGTCCTTCAAGCATTAGGGTTCATGGCATCTTGTATTCTGGTGCTTCCCAATGCCAAACTGCATATGAGGAAGCTGCAATGGTATCTCAAAAATGTATGGACACAGCACTGCCAGGATTTGGACACTGTCATTCAAATAATACCTTGCCTTCAAAAGGAATTCTTGTGGTGGGCTCAGGAATGTCACCTAAACAAGGGACTCTCTGTGACCCGGCCAGAGGCGAGTCAGATTTTAACGACAGATGCCTCGGACATTGCTTGGGGAGCTCATCTAAATGGAAGGTGGATACAAGACAAGTGGCCTGCCAGACTACAGCATCTACATATCAACATGAAGGAGATGTTAGCAGTCCAGTTTGCATTGATGGCTTTCAAGGAGTTACTTCTTCCAGGGCAGGTGTTGATTCTAACAGACAACACAACTGTCATGTGGTACATCAACAAGCAAGGGGGAACACATTCTTATCCTCTATGCAGGCAAGCAATGATTTTATGGGAGACTGCGTTAAGCTTGCAACTAACTCTTCAGGCAAGGTTTCTGCCAGGAGCACAGAACTCCCTAGCAGATGTGTTAAGCAGACAAATCATGGATCCCACAGTGGAAACTGGATCTTCATGTATTTCAGAAATTGACAGTGTCATGGGGAACTCCAGACATAGATCTGTTCGCTTCTCCACTAAACCACCAGCTGCCAAAGTATTGCACAAAGGGGTTTCATCACACAGCTTGGAAAGTGGATGCTCTGTCTTTCAGTTGGAAAAACCTTCATGTCTATGCCTTTCCACCTCTGCCTCTTCTTCCAAAGGTACTATTAAAGGTCAGACAAGACAGGCCAAGGATGATTTTGATAGCTCCAGATTGGCCTCGGCAACACTGGTATCCACTACTACGGAGTCTGGTAAAGAAGCCTCCATGGCCTTTACCTCTGATTCCTCATCTGTTATCTCAGAAGGACGGTCATCTGCTCAATGTCAAGCTTCACTCTCTTCATCTAACAGCCTGGCATATTCTCTGTTGAAGCACAGCAGGTCTCAACTTCCTCAACAAGTTTTAAATGTGATTATGGAAGCTAGAAGACCTAGTACAAGGAAGGTGTACGCAGAAAAATGGAAGAGATTTTTATTTTGGAGTACAGCAAAGAATTTGGAGATTTCTGAGCCTAATTTGAGTGTGGCTCTTCAATATCTTACTGAGTTATTGGACAAGGGTTTGTCCTTTTCTTCCATTAAGATTCATGCTGCAGCAATTTCAGCTCACTATGATTGTGACCCACCTTTGTTTTCGCATCCTTTGTTCAAGCAGTTTCTTAGAGGGGCAAAGAATATAAGACCCCACGTAGAGCTCCTACTCCTGCTTGGGATCTCAATTTTGTGTTGGAAAAACTTACTCTACAACCTTTTGAGCCTCGCTACTGCTGAATTGAAATACTTGTCATGGAAGACTGCTTTTCTGTTGGCTATTACTTCTGCAAGAAGGGTGTCTGAGTTGCAGGCCCTTATGGCAGTAGAGCCCTTTTGATTTTCCATAAGGATAGGGTATCATTACGCACTAATCCTTCCTTTATGCCTAAGGTGGTTTCTAGTGTGGCTTTAAACCAAACTATTCATTTGCCTACTTTTTATGCAGACCCCCAAAATAAAGGGGAAAAGATTTTGCACACTTTAGATGTACACAGGCAATTGAGATATTATTTAAGCAGGACTAAGGATTTTAGGCAGTCTCAGCAGTTGTTTGTTTCTTTTGCTTTGAGTTCACAGGGCAAGCCTGTGTCAAAACAAACTATTTCCAGGTGGATTGGCTTTTGCATTGCATTTTGTTATTCCCATCATGGCAAGGAGATTCCAGCTGGGATTAGGCCTCATTCCACTAGGGCTACTGCCACTTCAACAGCATTTCTAAGGGGTGGCAACTAAGGATATTTTGGAAGCAGCTACTTGGAGTTCAGTGCATACTTTCTCTAAGCATTATCACCTTCCTATCTACTCTAAGTCTAGGGCTGGTTTTGCCACAGCTGTTTTGCAAGGCATGTTGTCAGCTCCTACTTCTTTATAATTTGCCAGCCTCCCTTACCTCTGCTTTGGGATTCTACCCAATAGTCAGGACTGCAGCAATGGAAGACGAAGAACATAGTACAGTTTTGTACCTACCATAAATGTAGATGTTCGAGGATTCCATTGCTGCAGTCCAGTTTACCCTCCCTCCTTCCCTCTGTATTTAGGGGTGGTTGTGTAGGTGAGTTTACATGCTTATATTTTGTATATATTGTTGTATATATTGTACATGTTTTTGGTGCAGGTTTTTTGGGACTTGTCTTTTTGGGGTCTTCTGACATCTGGGGCAAGAAAAGACTGAGGATATGACGTCGGTCATGCGCATTAGTACCCTGACGTACTGACGCCAGTCTAAGGCGCCATGACCGACGTCAGCCTTATACTCTGGTATTCGGGCCGACTGGACGCGAACTATACCCAATAGTCAGGACTGCAGCAATGGAATCCTCGAACATCTACATTTATGGTAGGTACAAAACTGTACTTTTTAATGCTAAGTCTATTTTCATTGGGAGAATGTATTCCTTAGTTTAAAAGATGTCTGTTAGTGTTTGTGCTATAAAATGTAAAATAAAAGTTTTAAATGAAATCATTGTAGAAGTAAAGCAGTACGCACATTACAGTGTTTATGGTAAATGGGGTGAAATAGCCAAGTAATGAGACATTGGAATGGCTGTAGGGGGGAGGGCTGTGTATGGGGGGGCCCATCCAACCATGATTTTGTGAGGGGGAAGGGCGGCAAATTCAAAGACAGCCCCAAGTGGCACAAACTCAAGCTACGCCACTGATTAGTAGCCCATGGAGAATGACTTTTGGAGGTCCTAGCAAACTATAATATTCTTTGCTAAGATTAGAATACTGCCTACCATTAAATGCACTACTTTTACCACAAAACCCACATACTGGAAGTCACCAAAAACAAAATCCTAAGTTTCATCGTCTTCTCCCTTCCCAGCGAACATCATTGCTATACATTTAAAAAAAATAATAGATGTTAAGTTGTCTATCTCGCCTTCATTCTTGCTGGATGGGTTCGGAGCCGACCTCGGCTCCGACTCGGCCACTCTAAAAGCTCGAGAGTTGGTTCCACCGGCTCGAGGCTCCCCTTATATCCCACAATGCTAGGCGTGAGTTACCTCAGATCTCGTTTGCCCCTACAGTGATCGAGGTGTTGGTTTTTCTACCGGCTTGTTGGTAAGTGTATTTCTGTAAAATTAGAATACTTAAACCCCTATATTTTTAAGTTTAACTACTTTTCCCTTAGTTTAGTGGATTTCTACCCCTGTTTTCGGAAAATCCCGTTTTTTTCCCACAAGAACTTTAAAGTTCTCTCTCGGGCCTTCTGGCCTTTCCCCATTCCCTAGTGGTGTGTGTGTGTTGCTCTTAATTAAAACTTTTAGTTAATTGTTTTATTTTTGAGTTTTAAAATAAGATTAGTGTAATCAGTGTGTCTAACTGTGTGTGTGTGATTACACTTTCTTGTCTAGGATGTCTAAAGACACAAAGGTCTCAGGCTTCAAGAAGTGTGATGCGTGCTGTCAGAAAATGTCTCTGACAGACGGTCGCACTTCTTGTGTCTACTGCCTGGGGCCTTTGCACCTGCAGGACTCCTGTGCTGTATGCCACGGCTTCAGCCCCAGGGTCCTGCAGGAAAGAAAGAACAAGTTGATCCTAAGGGGTCTACTTAAGCCTGAGGATTCCCTTTCTGTCTCTGGGAAGCCCTCCAAGGCTTCTAGGTCCTCGGCTCCAGCTACTGAGCCGAGACCTAAAGCTACAAAACCTATGTCTGCATCGGCTCGCTGGAGCCGATGAGTCTACAGCTCGTGGTTCCTCGGCCCGGCTGGAGCCGAGGTAGTAATTCTTGTCGGCTCCGACCAGACCTTCGGAGCCGACATCTAGGAAGAGATCTAGGTCACCATCCCTTGGCTCCATTCATTCGGCTCCAGCATCTCCTCTGCTGTCTGAACGGAGCCATAAATCTCACTCCTCTAGGTCATCGAGGCTGTCGGATCATGACCTTCAGAGGGTAGTGAGTCGACTTCTTAAGTCCGAGGCACTGGCCCAAATGCTTCAGAGCCCGACTCATCAGTCGATGCCTGCCCCTGTCCATCAATATGTTCCTCCTCCGACTCCGTTGAGCTCGGAGCCGGGCGTTCGGAACCGAGACGGTGGCAGCGCCGGACCCGATACAGATGTCTTCGCCCGCTCGCTCGATTTCTTCTTTCAAAGAATCTCGGCGCCGAACTTCCCTCGTCGGCTCCGAGGGTGAGTGGCATCGGACCCTTGTCCGACCCCGCTCTTCCTCTCGGAGCCGGCTGGTGAGTTCGGCTCCGACATCGCCTCGGAGCCATCACTGTCGGTGCCGAGGGAGGTTCTCAGCTTCGGAGTGGGGACCTCTGGCTTTGCCTGACAGGTGCGTTCGAGGTCATGCGGAGTGTGTTAGAGCCTGGCTCTACTCCACAGTCGGCTCCGTCCGCCCCTCCCTCTACGGTGCCTCAGGTCAAGTCGACTCACTCACTCCCTCATCCCGGACCGCAGAGAGCCAGCTCCTCAGGAACCCCCTGTGGGGATTTCATCCTCTTCCGAGGCCTCTCCTGATTTGGCAGAAGAGCCCCCTCGGAAGAGGAAGTGTAAGAGGAAACACATTGACTCACCTGAGTCCATCACATCTGACACAGATTTAGATGATTCGAGGGTTCCCCGTTCCCTTCTGAAGATGTCTCTTTGCAGACATTCTCGAAATCCTCAAACAGAGGGGAAATTGGCCAGCCCTCAACCCTTCGGAGGATGAATCTGTGTACCTTGAGGCGTTTGGCTGTCGTCCTTCCACCTCCTGGGTGTCTCCCCCCTTTGACCCCCTCATGCAGGTGGTAGCTAAAAAGGCATGGACGGCTCCTGATTCAGTGGACCCCACTCCCAGGAGACCATCAAAATTCATAACGGCACCAGCAGACAAACAGTTCTTGACAAAAGGAGTCTCTGTGGATGCTATGGTGGTAGCTGCTGCCACTAAGAAGGAACTAGCTGATCCTTCAGTACCTGTCCATCCACCTAACAAGGAATCTAGGTCCATGGACAGGTACGGGAAGCGGATGTTCTCGTCAGCGACATTTGCTATGCGTTCGCTGAACTACCTGTGCCATTTTACTCGTCTTCAAAGGGACTTGATTAAAGAAGCGAGTGACATGTTGAAGGACCCTACAGCTGCGGGTTTTCAAGATAAGATGAACACTCAGCTGGCTACCCTTAACTCCATAGCCAACTCCTCCATGCCTCCTTTCTTATGCGGCTGATGGAGCGAGTAGGGCCGCAGGGACGGGTGTGGCCTTACGTAGGCATGCCTGGATGCGGCTATGCAATTTTGGACCCCTTCAAGACGTCTTTCACTAATTCCCCTTTGATGGATCATCTCTCTTTGGTCCTCAAGTGAAAGAAACCTTGACTAGGTGCGAGACTGATGGCAAGACTCTTTCTGCCGCCGGAGTCCATTTTCTACTCCTTCTAGGCCTTACCCCAAAGGCCAGAAAAGTGGGAAAATGTGGTTCCGTAAACAATCTCAAGGGACTTCCTGACGACAAAGTCGTTCGCCAGAGGCAGAGGCGGAATAACAATGGTAGACGCCGCCTCGAGGCAGGGGCTCCAGAACCAGGGCAATCGAGAAGCCTTCTCTGATAAGCCCTTTCAGCATCCCTGAGGTGTTGCCCGACTGCCCACCTTCGGAGGCAGTCGGGGGAAGATTGTCACTGTACCCAGAAGCCTGGCTATCCCTGACTCAAGACAAATGGGTACAGTCTGTCATTTCCAAAGGCTATTCTATCCCCTTTCTTCGCATTCCGAACCAATCAAAAAAATCCCTTCCAGATGTTCCACCCGCTCAAAGGGATCTAGCGGTTTTGGAAATTTCAAAGCTGCTTGCAAAAAGAGCAATTCAACCAGTTCCAGCAGACCAGCAAGGATCCGGAATCTAATCAAGGTTCTTTTTAGTTCCAAAGAAAACAGGGGACTGGAGACCAATTTTGGATCTCAGTATCTTGAACAGATCAGTCAAGAAAACAAGATTTCGGATGGTCACGCTGCAGTCCATCCTTCCGCTATTGGGAAAAGGAAACTGGATGTGCTCTATAGACCTTCAGGATGCGTACTATCACATAAAAATGAACAGACGCTCCAGAAGATTCCTCCGCTTCAGGCTGGGAACCAGTCATTTTCAATTCAGGGCCCTGCCCTTTGGTCTCACCACTGCCCCTCGGGTGTTTACCAAATGCATGGCAGTGGTAGCTTCTCACCTGAGACGACAAGGATTCCAGGTGTTTCCATATTTGGACGACTGGCTCCTCACAGCTCCCACCAAGCATCTCCTTCTGATGGCCAGGGATTACACCTTTCGCATTTGTCAAAAGTTAGGCATTTCAATAAATTGCGAAAAGTCTGTTTTGTCGCCTTGTCGTACTATTACCTTCATAGGCGCAAATCTAGACACAGTAGACTTGTCTGCGAGACTAACAGATCAGAGAATAACAGACATACACAAACTAGTCTCACTCCTTTTCAACAACAACAGAATCAAAGCCAGGTTAGTGCTGAAAGTGTTGGGAATTATGGCGGCAGCCATACCTCTGCTTCCATTAGCCAGATTCCACATGCGAATCCTTCAATGGATGCTCTTTACACAATGGTCATACCAGCAACTTCCAATGTCCCACACCATTATGATCACGCAGGCGTGCAGAAATCATCTCATGTGGAGGTCTTCCCCTCAGCTCTTGTTGTGAAGACCCTTTGTTCCACCCCCTCCAGTTGCTACTCTGACAACGGACGCCTCCCTGATCGGGTGGGGGGGGCATTATCAGGGCAGGACGGTCCAGGGCACATGGCAACCAAACGAATGCCACTTGCACATAAATGTTCTGGAGATGAGAGCAGTGCTTTTAGCGTTGCAAGCCCTTCAAGACTCTCTTCCCTTGGGAACGATTGCAATCCAGACAGACAATATGTCTGTAGTGTGGTACATCAACAAACAAGGCGGAACCAGGTCCTACCCTCTGTGTCGAGAAGCACTCAGATTGTGGCAATGGGCGATTTCTTCTCAGCGTTTTCTGATAGCAACGCACATCCCGGAAGTCCAATCAAATCGCGGACAAGTTGAGCAGAGCTATCCTCATGCCTCACGAGTGGTCTCTGAAAGACTCTGTTGTGAGAGAAATTTTTCCTCAAGTGGGGTCAGCCTTGCTGCGATCTTTTGCTACTCCCCAAAACAGCAAGTGCAGAGATTATTTCACTCTATTCCCTTTACCAGGCCAACCCAGCAGAGACGCTCTAGTCCAAGTTTGGCCCCGGGACTTCTGTATGCATTTCCTCCCTTCCCACTAATCTCTCAAGTGATACAGAAAGCTATCGCTCAGAAGGCCTCATTGATCCTCATTGCTCCTTACTGGCCTCGACAGGTGTGGTTCCCCTTTCTACATCAATTTCTGTTGGAGCGACCTTGGCATCTGGACCTAGTTCCAGATCTTTTGATCCATCAGTCGGGTCAGTTACATCGCTCCCTCCCCTCTCTGAACCTCACTGCTTGGTTCCTCCAGTTCCAACCTTAGCCAGGCGTCCTCAATTATCTCACTCCGTTCGAGATATTTTGATAGCTTCCCATAAATCTTCCACTCGGAAGATTTATTTGAGTAAGTGGAAACGCTTCACATATTGGGCTCAAGGAAGGGACATAGATCCTTTCACTGCTTCCATCCAAATAGTCCTTGATTTTCTAGCTGAACTTTTCCATGCAGGTTCATCTCCCTCTACTCTTAAAGTTCAATTGGCAGCTATTTCTAACTTTCATGTGGGTATTTCTGAGTCTGCCTTAATGTCCCACAAGCTTTGCAAAGCCTTTTTGAAAGGAGTTTTTCTTCTCAGACCTCCTATAAGAAATCCTCCTTCTCCTTGGGACCTAAATTTAGTTCTTACTTCTTTGATTCTTCCCCCTTTCGAACCTGCAGCCTCCTGTTCTTTAAAATTGCTATAATGGAAGACTCTCTTTCTGGTAGCTATTACTTCAGCTAGAAGAGTTTCAGAACTTCAAGCACTCAGCTGTCGACCTCCTTATCTATTGTTTCATAAGGACAGGGTATCCTTACGAACGAACCCGTCCTTTTTGCCTAAGGTAGTCTCGACGTCAAATCTAAATCAGAGCATTGACCTCCCTGTCTTTTTTCCAGAATATTCCAATAGGTCGGAACAAAAATTACACTGGCTAGATGTTCATCGTCAGTTGAGGTACTATTTGGATAGAACAAAACAATTCAGAAAATCTGACCAGCTGTTTGTCTCCTATGCAGAAGGCAGAAAGGGACTTTCAGTTTCAAAGGTATCATTATCTAGATGGCTAACATCTCTGATTTCCCTTGTATATGAAATTAGACACCAAAAGCTGCCTAATAAACCTAAGGCCCATTCCACCAGAGCTTTGGCTACTTCTTTAGCCTTCCAAGACAGACTGCCTATTGACACCATTTGTGCAGCGGCTACTTGGGCTACTCCTCACACTTTCATTTCTCATTATAAGTTGGATTTAGCTTCTAGGCATAGAGCTAACTTTGGTTCCACTGTTCTCAGGAGTCTGTTCCGTTAGGCCACCGGGACAAGGTGCTAGGACGCTGTCCCATCCAGCAAGAATGAAGTAGATAGACAACTTAACATATAGAAGTTATGTTCTTACCATAACGCTCCATGTTAGTTGTCTTCTTCTCGCTTCTTCTTCGCCCCCCTCCTGCCCCTGGCCTGGACAGACCTAGAGGAGTTGTGATTGTGACCTCTCTTTCTACCACCTCTTTTATTAGGCATATGCTGTTGTGCATATTTCCTGGATGAGGATATAGGTCACCCTTCTTTCTCCCTGGTTAGAGGTGGACTTTGTTTATAGTTATTCTCATACTATTATAAGCTGGGGTTAGCTTACAAACGAGATCTGAGGTAACTCACGCCTAGCATTGTGGGATATAAGGGGAGCCTCGAGCCGGTGGAACCAACTTTCGAGCTTTTAGAGTGGCCGAGTCGGAGCCGAGGTCGGCTCCGAACCCATCCAGCAAGAAGAAGGCGAGAAGAAGACAACTAACATGGAACGTTATGGTAAGAACATAACTTCTATTTTACTACAGGGTCTGGGCTAGGGGACCATATTTTGGTTGTCTGTTCTTCAGCTTGCGTTTGAAAGTTGGCATCCCACAATTCCATCGATGTGAGCGGGGTTACATAATTATGTATGTAAATGTTATGTTAATCAGTGTACAGATTTGTACCTATTTTTCATGGGTCTTTGTCCAGATTTTTGATATTTCCAGGATAAGAGGTATGATGGAGAGTCATACCACTCAACTGTCCAGATTTTTGCTTCATATTTTTGGTATATTCCTCATAACATTTGTGATTTTTATGGCAAATTGCTGGGCTGTTTTGAGGCCTGAAGTCACTAAATAATGACATACATTTGAGTTTTAGACTTAAAACCCTTCAGAAAATGTATGTTAACACAAACCCTGTTACTGTAGCAGCTTTCCACGTTTATAAGAGTAATATTTAAAATCTTTCCCTATTTTGGGCCCTTATCCCCCCATTTGTCAGGCTTTGCCCATATTTCTTGCACTAAGAGGTTGAGAGGTATAGGTGTGGGGGTTATGTTCTGATGAAAAAAAAATTGAGAGGGTTGCATGTGAAGTAGCTCAAATACTTTTGAATAGAGGCTATACTGAAAAGCAGTTGGAAGCCTCTATGACAAAGTTGCAGCTGTGGGGCTGGGTATTGACCCTTAACAGAAGATATATCGGGTGGAATAAGAGTCAGTAAAAGAAGGAAAATTTTTTTTATCACACAGCATACTCCCTTTATAAAGGAAGTGGCTCATATCCTAAAACAACATTGGCATATTATTAGGTCAGATGATATATTTAAAAACTGAAGTTTAAAAATTTCTTATCATAATTCCCCTACATTAGGTGATTATTTAGTTAATACTGTTATGAAAGCTGATATAAGGGTTGTTCTGTCTGTAAGCATTTTGATAAAAATGTTACTTTCATTATAAATAGATTTGAGTTTAAACCACCTTGAAGTAAAAATTATCAAAGTGCTGTAGTACATTGTCTGAGATGTCCTTGTAGTAAATACTACATAGGTCAGACTGTGAGACCTGTACAGAAACGTATTCAGGAACATATTGGATATTAAAAATTCATCTAGAGTTAATCCTGTTGCAGTTCACTTTTTAGAACAACAGAATTGGAATAGTAAATTATTAACTTTTTATTATTCATTACTTTGAAAATCAAGATTTAGTTGTCAATACTTCTGAGAAAAGAGTCATGGTTTCTTTTTTCATACAATGCTCTTACTCCAAGGTCTTCATAATAAATTATTAATGAAATCCATAATAACTTATTAATGAAATATTTAGTTTGAGTTTTCTGGAATTCTATCTTTAAATAAGTAATTAATGCTGATTGACTGATTGATTGTTTAATTTGCAGTGCTCTCCCATTGGCTTTTATGTGTTTCTTTTTACTCCTTTAGCCGAAAGATACAACATTAACAGGAGAATTTGTATGTATTTTAGAACCTTGGAAGGCAGCACACTTTGTATTTAAATAAAAATTTATAGAGGTTACCATATGTGATACGATGAGCATAATCTGAAAGTGTAAACATTAATGTATGTTTTTGGATAGTGACAGTACTGAAAATGTGAATTGGAATATAAATGAAATGGCTTTACTGCATTAGCTTATAGAGGCAAAGGCTTCAAATACCATTTAGTGAAACTTATTTTACAGAATAGCATTTAAAATGAATCATCTTTTTAGGGTGTGGACTAGCTATACCATACGTTGATGAATACAGGGGGTCTGTGTATTTTGAGCCCCTACTTATTATAGATAACACTACACGTCAACTACACCTGGTAGACAAGATAGATTGTACTGTACAGAAACTTAATTCAGAGCTCCAGCAGTGAAATTGCTGACTTCTTTTGAAGTCAGTGGCTTCAGTCAGCTACATCTGTATTTGTATAATCTTGCCAAATGTAGCGTCTTTTGAACAAAATCTTTATGGATGCATGATGGGTAGATTATTTCTCTGAATGTTGACGTGAGACAGTAATATTCCTGCAGATTTGCAGTTGCTTTTGAGATGCTGTATTATTTCACTGTAGTTAGGAGTTTTGTCATAAACCATCCTCCACTTTCCATCTGTGAAACCTACATTGTGAAATGTATAAAATTCTTGCATTCTGGGTTTGTGTTTTTTTTCAGACTAAAGATGATTAGTACCAATATTCTAGAGGAAAGATCTTGCAGACTTGCATCTGAAACCTTCAGACCCTTTTTGTGCAGTGCATAACTTGTCTTTAGTTGAAAGTACTTGAAACCTAAATGTCAAAATAACAAATCATAAAAAATAGGATCCCTCACATAGTGATAAGATTTTCGTAAGTGCTGCTGCTATCTACACAACCAGATGATGAACACTATATATTGTATAACTTCATTCCTTCACTAGTGTTTATATGGTCATATAAACATACCTTGATGCAGACTCTTGGGTGTCTTGAGTTATACTCTGTAAGCATATTGGTTACAGCTAATGGATCTATTGGGTGTATGTAAGCCATCATTTTGATGTCAGTGCTGTCAAAAAGGCGTTTTTTTGATTACTGTTGGTTTGCACTGTGATATTCCCAGCTTTACATGATAACATCAGCTTGACATACTTTTGTCAAGATGGCACCTTCTGTATTACTTATTACTACATTTTTATTCAAGTCTTGAAGCAGTGAAACCTTATTCTGACAATTTGGTGATACAAAACTTTTTAAAAACCGAAAGGAAAAGTTTCATATGTCATATGAGACAATCTTAGATCTGTGAGTGGGAAACAGAGACTTTATCCCAGGACTACTCTTGTACTTCTAATATTCAGATGCATATCCTAAATGCTTTATTTCATGCATAGGTCCTCTCAAATTATCTATGGTGTTATCCCAGATGTTCTTCGTGTTTCACTGTTGCAGTCATAACTGTAGGGTGCTCCTGCCGGCAGGCAGCCCAAGGTCGGCCAGAATCCCAAAGTCTGGGTCCGGCGTCGGCTGTATAAGCTAGTATCCTGATGTCAGTACGCCTTGGTACATAGCCCTCAGCCGACGCCATCTTCTCCAGTCTTTCTTGCCGTGCGGTGGAAAGCAGCTCGCAAAACGTTGGTTGGCGATTTTCGAACAGCGTATTTGGTTGTTGTCGGTCCGAAGTTCTTACTTCTCTTCTCAAAGCTAAGTACCCGTTAGAATCTTTTCTTGTTCCTCCGATGTCAGAAAAAGTTAATAATTGTATAGCGTGGGAAACAAATACCTCATAAAGATTTCCACTCTTACTGTCTACCTTGCTTAGGCCCTGACCACGACGTTTCTTGTTGTCGATTGTGCCAGGTTCAACTCTCGTACTATCAAGCGCAGGTACGATTGGGCTTTAAATTATTTTGGCAGACGCTTCAATTATAGAATGTCGTCGGACACTACCGGAGTTCAAAAGAAGCGCAAAGACAAAGACAGGCCTCCGAGGTCCAAACAGGACTCGTTGCAGCTGGAGCCAGCGTCCGGTTCGGCTGTCGTCAGTGAGGCGCTTTTGCAGCCCCTGTCGTCCGCCACTTCTGAACCGATGGCGATCGACTCCCATGGGGGCCCATCAAGGCCCACTATTTTAACTGCTGCAGGACCTTCGGACGTCGCTCCTTCAGATGGGTCCGGAACCGCTGTGCAGGTACCGGCTTCTGAGGGGGTTTTCAGGCCTACTCACATCACTATTTCAAAGGCAAAGACAAAGACTCCTACTAAGTCTAAAGTTCCAGCTCAAACTGCTTCTGAATCCACTCCCAAGACACAAAAACAATTATTGAGGATGGCTGAAGATTTGCTTACAATGATTAGGGGTTCTCACCCCCCTCCTGAGAAAAGGCCTCGACAGGATGTTACTCTGGATTCCTCTGACCAGGCTTCTGTATCTTCTGTTTCTTCCTCTGATCAGGACTATTCCTTTCCCCGTTATGAGGATTCGGATGCTGAGGATTCTTTGCCCTCGGCCCCTCCGCCTGAGGATTTTTCTTTTGGGGAAACCTTGCATGAGATGAGGGAACATTTTCATTGGGAAGGACAGGAATATTCTGCTTCCAAAAAGAGGCTTAGAGAATTTCTTCTTCTTCCTCAGCATAGGCCTTTAGCTATCCCTCCTGTCTTGGACATTGTAGATGATGCTTTTCTGAGGCTAATTTGAATCCTGATGCCATGCCTCCTGCTCCTTCTAAGCCTCATAGATTTTGTAGGGTTCCTGACTATCATTTATTTTTATTTAAAACCCTTCTGCAGATCCTGAAACTATTTCTCAGGGCTCTAAGGCTGCTAAGGTTGCTACTTCTAAAAATCCTATTCCTCTGAGAAGGATTCTCGTGCTTTAGACAGGTGGGGAAAAAAGGTATATACTTCTGCTACCCTGTCTGTAAGGGCTTTAAATTGCCAGTTTCATATGTTTAAATATCAGCAATTTCTTTTGTCTGTTTTAAAGCAAAAGCTTGCTTCCCTTCCTGCTTGTGCAGAGGATAAGGAACTTCAGGATGTTTTGCATGCTACTGAACAGGTTAACAAGCATAGCTTACATTGTGGTTTTGATGCTTTGGATGCTTCTTGCAGGGCTGCTGCCTCTGGTACTGTGATTAGGAGACATGCCTGGCTTCGTGAACAAAGTTTACCTGAACAGGTTAAGGCTAAGTTATTAGATGCCCCTGTTCAGCAAGATGTTCTTTTTGGTTCTAAGGCTGAGGAAGTTATTAAAAAGATGGAAGAAAAGGCAAAGTCCATGCAGACTGTAAAAGATTTCTTGCAAGTTCAGCCTCCTAGATTTTCCAGGAATTGGCCCTCTAAAACTTGGTCCTTTCCCACGTCTGACAGGCCTCAAAGGGGAAGATATAGACGCTCCAGAGGTCGTGGTCAAGGCCAGACCTCTTACAGATCTAGACAATGGACTGCTTCTTCACCTAGAAGGGGAGAAGACAGATCCCAATCTCAAAGAAAGCAAACTCAATGACTCTCTCCTGGACGCCCCTCTCGGAGGAAAACTGTCTCTTTTTTACAGAAATTGGACTCATATTACCCAGGACAGATGGGTATTGGACGTGATTTTAAAAGGTTACAAGTTCCACTTTCACACTTTGCCAAGGACTCACGGTTGGCCAGATCTGCCAAAACTTCAATGGTCAGAGGCCTTAACTCAAGTGGATGCTCTTCTGGCCATGAGAGCCATAGGGCCTGTTCCACTCTCGGAAATGGGAAAAGGGTTTTATTCAAGGCTGTTTCTGGTTCCCAGAAAACAAAACTCATGGAGACCTATTCTGGACCTTTCTGTGTTAAACACCTTTTTGGAAATTCCAAAGTTCAAGATGCTTACTCTGCAAAAGCTAATTCCAATGCTCTCTCAGGACGCCTGGATGGTGACATTGGACTTAAAGGAAGCCTATTTGCATATGCCTATCAAACAAGAACGCAGGAAATTCCTCAGGTTCAAGGCAGGTTTGAGGCACTTTCAATTCTCTGTTCTGCCCTTTGGTTTATCTACTGCGCCCAGAGTCTTCACCAAGTGCCTGGCACCAGTAGTGGCTTACTGCAGACTTCAGGGGATCCAGATTTACCCCTATTTGGACGACTGCCTTATTCAGGCAGACAGCAAAGATCTTCTGCTTCAACATCTGGACTTTGTTCAACGTCTTCTCCTACTACTGGGATTCTCAGTGAACATAAAAAAAGTCACATTTGATCCCTTCTCAACAAATGGTATTCTTGGGAGCCCTCTTAAATACAACCTTACAAAGGGCCTACCTCACTCCAGAAAAACAAACTCAGCTGGCTTCTACTTTCAACACCTTGGCAACTCTATCTCAGCTCACTGCAAGGAAATTCCTGCAGGCTCTGGGCTACATGGCTTCCTGCATTCTGTTGATTCCAAACGCAAGGCTTCACATGAGAAAGCTTCAATGGTATCTGAAAAGTGTATGGTCACAGCATTACCACGATCTGGATATTCTGATTCCTCTGATCCCCTGCCTCCAGAAGGAGTTCCTCTGGTGGTCCAGGGCATGCACTTTAAACGAAGGAAAACCTTTTCGTCTCCCTCAACCTACTCAAATCCTAACCACGGACGCCTCGGATTATGCTTGGGGAGCACACTTTCCAGACAATTGCCAACAGGGAACCTGGACAAAGGACCATCTTCACTGGCACATCAATCTGAAGGAAATGTTGGCAGTTCAAAATGCCCTTTTAGCCTTCAAAAACCTTTACAACCAGGGCCTCTGCTAATTAAGACAGACAACACCACAGTCATGTGGTACATCAACAAGCAGGGGGGTTCTCATTCATACCCCCCTTGCAGACTAGCTATGGGTTTATGGGACACAGCTCTAAATTTGAATCTGCATCTCCAGGCTCAATTCATTCCAGGCAAACAGAATCTCTTAGCAGACAGCCTGAGCAGAAACATTTCAGATCCTCACGAATGGATGCTAGACACCAACTTGTTCAACAGGATTACTGCAGTTTGGGGATGTCCCCAGATAGATCTGTTTGCATCCCATCTCAATCATCAGCTGCCTCGCTTTTGCACCAGGTCCTTCCACAAAACAGCATGGAGAGTGGATGCCCTGTCCTTCAGCTGGAGAAGCCTTTCAGCATATGCCTTCCCTCCTCTTCCTCTACTGCCTCGGCTACTACTGAAGATAAAACAGGACAAGCCCAAGTTCCTCATCTTGATTGCTCCAAATTGGCCTCAACAGTTTTGGTATCCAACCTTAAAGCTCCTGTTCTCGGGGCCTCCTTGGATTCTCCCACTGAACCCTTCGCTTCTATCCCAGCATCAGGGTCAGTTACTACATTCCAATCTCAAGACCCTTTGCCTGGCAGCTTGGCTCTTCAAAGGAATTTGATTTCCTCTAGTCTTCCCAAACAAGTTTTGGATGTTCTTTTGGAAGCTAGACGGCCTAGCACTAGGAAATCCTATGCCTCTAAATGGAAGAGGTTTTCTATTTGGATGCAGGACCGAGGCTCTGATCCTCAGGTTCCTGATCTCTCCTCTATTTTGCTTTACCTTTCGGAACTTTTATCTAAAGGACTTTCCTTTTCTTCCATTAAGATTCATGCTTCTGCTATCTCTGCGCGTTTCAGTTCTGATCCTCCTGTTTTTTCACATCCTTTGGTGAAGCAGTTCTTGAGAGGGGCTAAAAATTTGCGACCTCCAAGGACCCCTCCTGTCCCTGCCTGGGATCTTAATTATGTCTTAGAAAAACTTACTTTGCCTCCTTTTGAGCCTGCTGCATCTTCAGATATTAAGATGTTCTTCATTCCACATTGCTGCAGTCCTAACTATTGGGTAGTCCGCTGTCCAGACGGCCCGAATACCAAAGTATATGGCTGACGTCGGTCAGGGCGCATTAGACTGACGTCAGTACGTCAGGGTACTAATGCGCATGACCGACGTCATATCCTCAGTCTTTTTTGCCGCATGGTCCGATGCAGAAGCAATTTTGCGAGTGCAGGTTGGCGTTCTGAAAGTTTCTGAAGTCAGAGTTTCAGACCGAATCAAAGTTGGCTAAGTACCCGTTGGGAATATTTTGTTTTTTCTTGCCTCAGTATTTAACCGGATGTCAGAAAAAGTGAATAACTGTATTTCTTGTGGGAAACGGATACCTCATAGGGATTACCATACTTTGTGTATACCTTGTTTAGGGCCTGAGCACGACGTTGTTGGATGCCGCTCTTGTGCTAGATTTAACAAACGCACTATTAAGAGAAGGTTAGACTGTGCCAGGTTAGTTTTGGGAAGCGTTGTAATTATAAAATGCCGCCGGATGCTCCGCCCGCTTCGCCAAAAGCGCAAGGACAAAGCAGCAAAGCCTAGAGTTGAAGAACCGACAGTCCCGGACGCCGGTTCTCTAGAAGGCTCAGTGGAGCCGGAGGTTCTGCCAGGAGTTTCTTTGGAGTCTCAGGGAGAGACTTTACTGTTACAAGATGTGTCCTCTCAGGAAGTAGGCCAGGCTGAGGGGCTTCTCAGGTGGCTGTTCTTCCCTCTCTTCCTAAGGTGGTTAGAGCCTCCCTTCTGTTTCCAAGGCTTCCTTGAGAGGCAGGCCAAGTTTAGCTTCAGTGGGGTTTCTCCTAGTGCTTCAGGGTCTTTGCCTAAGAAACATATGCTTAAAATGGCAGAGGATTTAATTACTATGATTAGAGGTTCTATGCCCCCTCCTGATAAGAGGCCTAGGGTGGAACCTGAGTTTGAGAGTTTTGAGCAATGTTCGAGGCTTCTGAGTCTTCGGCTGAAGACTTGCAGGAGTATCCTCCTTATTCTGATTCTGATGTGGATGATTCTACTCCGTCAGCTTCTCCTCCTGAGGATTTTTCATTTTCAGAGACTCTGCATTCCATGAGGGAGCATTTTAAATGGGAAGGTCAAGATTTCTCTGATTCCAGGAAGAGGCTTAGGGAATTCTTGTTTTTACCCCAGCATAGGCCTTTAGCTATACCTCCTGTTCTGAATGTGGTGGAAGATGTTTTGCAGAGGCTTCCTGAATCCTGATTCTTTGCCTCCTGCCCCAGTTAAACCGGATAGGTACTATAGGGTGCCTGAAGCTCATAAGTATCTTTTTAAGAGTCCTAGGGCAGACCCGAAACTGTCTCTCAGGGGCCTAAAGGTGTGAAGGCCTCTGTTGTTAAAAATCCTGTTCCTCCTGATAAAGAGGCAAGGGCTTTGGATAGATGGGGAAAGAAAGTGTATACTTCTTCCACTTTAGCCATGAGGGCGTTGAATTGTCAGTTTCACATGTTAAAATATCAGAATTATCTCCTTTCACAATTGAAATCTAAGGTGGATGCTCTGGCAGAAGGTATTGAGTGTAAAGAGTTGCAGGATTTAGTTCATGTGTCTGAACAGGTGGGTAAACATTCCCTGCAGTGTGGTTTTGATGCTGTGCAGGCCTCCTCGAGGGTGGCTGCCACTGGTTCTGTTCTTCGTAGGCACGCCTGGTTGAGGGATCAGAATTTAGCTGAGCATGTTAAAACAAGGATTTTGGATGCTCCTTTACAGTCTGATGTGTTGTTTGGTGCCTGTGGAAGCAGTTTTAAAGAAAATGGAGGACAAGGCTAAGTCTATGCAAACTGTTAAGGATTTTTGCAGGTTCAGCCTCCAAGTTTAGTAGAAATTGGCCTACTAAGGGATGGACATATCCTGCTTATGATTCCCAGTCTAGGGGTAGGTCTAGACGTGGTAGGGGCAGAGCACAAGGTTCTTTTAGGCCTAGAACAGGGAGTTCACCTGCTCCGCCTTCTGGTGAGGGCAGGGGTCAGTCCTTTCGTAAACAGACCCAATGACCCACCTTTTCAGCTGCCAGTACATTCTCGCCTGGCAGCACCTTTGGGAGGAAGGCTGGCTCTTTTCAAAGAAAATTGGGATTTAATTACCCAAGACAGATGGGTTTTGGATATCATTCACCACGGTTACAGGTTTTATTTCCATACCTTGCCTCCTTTCAAAGGCATGCCAGACATTCCTCCTCTACAAAGAAAAGAGGCTCACAAGCAAATTTCTCTGTTGCTTCAAATAGGGGCCATTCAGCCAGTTCCTGTGCCAGAAAGGGGCCTAGGATTTTATTCTCGCCTGTTCCTAGTACCAAGAAGGGGAACACGTGGAGACCAATTTTGGATTTATCTATCCTCAACACTTATCTGGACATTCCCAAGTTCAAAATGTTGACGTTGCAACAGCTTTTACCTCTGCTGGGCAAAGATCACTGGATGGTAACTTTAGATCTCAAGGAAGCTTACCTTCATGTGCCTATCAGACTAAGTTGCAGGAAGTATCTGCGTTTCGAGCTGGAAATTCTCATTATCAGTTCTCTGCATTGCCCTTTGGCTTATCTACTGCCCAGAGTATTCACAAAGGTTCTGGCTCCAGTGATAGCTTACTTCAGGTTAAAAGGAATTCAAATCTATCCTTACTTGGACGACTGCCTGATTCTGGCTCAAGAAAAGGAAGACCTTTTACAGCATTTGGAATTTGTGATAGCAGTGCTAAGATGCCTAGGGTATTCTGTGAACGAAATAAAGTCCAGTCTAGTACCCTCTCAAGACATGTGCTTTCTGGGTGTGAGACTGAATACAGCAGCCCAGATGGCCTTTCTAACCCCGGACAAACAAAAGAATCTTTCCAGTTACTTCCATCACCTATCTCTTCAGTCCGGGCTGACTGCAAGGACAGTCCTTCAAGCCTTAGGGTTCATGGCATCTTGTATTCTGGTGCTTCCCAATGCCAAACTGCATATGAGGAAGTTGCAATGGTATCTCAAAAATGTATGGACACAGCACTGCCAGGATTTGGACACTGTCATTCAAATAATACCTTGCATTCAAAAGGAATTTTTGTGGTGGGCTCAGGAATGTCACCTAAACAAGGGACTCTCTGTGACCCGGCCAGAGGCGAGTCAGATTCTAACGACAGATGCCTCAGACATTGCTTGGGGAGCTCATCTAAATGGAAAATGGATACAAGACAAGTGGCCTGCCAGACTACAGCATCTACATATCAACATGAAAGAGATGTTAGCAGTCCAGTTTGCATTAATGGCTTTCAAGAAGTTACTTCTTCCAGGGCAGGTGTTGATTCTAACAGACAACACTACTGTCATCTGGTACATCAACAAACAAGGGGAACACATTCTTACCGTTGTGCAGGCAAGCAATGATTTTATGGGAGACTGCACTCAGCTTGCAACTAACTCTTCAGGCAAGGTTTCTGCCGAGCACAGAACTCCTTAGCAGATGTGTTAAGCAGACAAATCATGGATCCCCACGAGTGGAAACTGGATCTTCATGTATTTCAAAAATTGACAGTGTCTTGGGGAACTCCAGACATAGATCTGTTCGCTTCTCCACTAAACCACCAGCTGCCAAAGTTTTGCACAAAGGGTTTCATCACACAGCTTGGAAAGTGGATGCTCTGTCTTTCAGTTGGAAAAATCTTCATGTGTATGCCTTTCCACCTCTGCCTCTTCTCCCAAAGGTGCTCCTAAAGATCAGACAAGACAAGCCAAGGATGATTTTAATAGCTCCAGATTGGCCTCGGCAACACTGGTACCCATTACTAAGGAGTCTGGTAAGGAAGCCTCCATGGCCTTTACCTTTGATTCCACACCTGTTGTCTCAGAGGGACGGTCACCTGCTCAATGTCAAGCTTCACTCTCTTCATCTAACAGCCTGGCATATTCTGTTTTGAAACACAGCAGGTCTCAACTTCCTCAACAAGTTTTAAATGTGATTATGGAAGCCAGAAGACCTAGTACAAGGAAAGTGTACGCAGAAAAATGGAAGAGGTTTTTATTTTGGAGTGCAGCAAACAATTTGGAGATTTCTGAGCCTAATTTGAGTGTGGCTCTTCAATATCTTACTGAGTTATTGGACAAAGGTTTGTCTTTCTCTTCCATTAAGATTCATGCTGCAGCAATTTCAGCTCACTATGATTGTGACCCACCATTGTTTTCGCATCCTTTGTTCAAGCAATTTCTTAGAGGGCAAAGAATATAAGACCCCAGAGAGCTCCTACTCCTGCTTGGGACCTCAATTTTGTGTTGGAGAAACTTACTCTACAACCTTTTGAGCCTCAGCTACTGCTGAATTGAAATACTTGTCATGGAAGACTGCTTTTTGTTGGCCATTACTTCTGCAAGAAGGGTTTCTGAATTGCAGGCCCTTATGGCGGTAGAGCCTTTTTGATTTTTCATAAGGATAGGGTATCATTACGCACTAATCCTTCCTTTATGCCTAAGGTGGTTTCTAGTGTGGCTTTAAACCAAACTATTCATTTGCCTACTTTTTATGCAGACCCCAAAATAAAGGGGAAAAGATTTTGCACACTTTAGATGTACACAGGCAATTGCGTTATTATTTAAGCAGGACTAAGGATTTTAGGCAGTCTCAGCAGTTGTTTGTTTCTTTTGCTTTGAGTTCAGAGGGCAAGCCTGTGTCAAAACAAACTATTTCTAGGTGGATTGGGTTTTGCATTGCATTTTGTTATTCCCATCATGGCAAGGAGATTCCAGCTGGGATTAGGCCTCATTCCACTAGGGCTACTGCCACTTCAACAGCATTTCTAAGGGGTGGCAACTAAGGATATTTTGGAGGCAGCTACTTGGAGTTCAGTGCATACTTTCTCTAAGCATTATCACCTTCCTCTCTACTCTAAGTCTAGGGCTGGTTTTGCCACAGCTATTTTGCAAGGCATGTTGTCAGCTCCTGCTTCTTTATGATTTGCCAGCCTCCCTTACCTCTGCTTTGGGATTCTACCCAATAGTTAGGACTGCAGCAATGTGGAATGAAGAACATAGTACAGTTTTGTACCTACCATAAATGTAGATGTTCGAGGATCCACATTGCTGCAGTCCAGTTTACCCTCCCTCCTTCCCCTCTGTGTTTAGGGGTGGTTGTGTAGGTGAGGTTATATGCTGGTAATTTTGTATATATTGTACATATTTTTGGTGCAGGTATATTTGGCCTTGTTTTTTTTTAGGGTCTTCTGACATCTGGGGCAAGAAAAGACTGAGGATATGACGTCGGTCATGCGCATTAGTACCCTGACGTACTGACGTCAGTCTAATGCGCCCTGACCGACGTCAGCCATATACTTTGGTATTCGGGCCGACTGGACAGCGGACTACCCAATAGTTAGGACTGCAGCAATGTGGATCCTCGAACATCTACATTTATGGTAGGTACAAAACTGTACTTTTCTATCCTGGAAGACTGTTCTTTTGTTAGCATTGACCTCTGCCAGAAGGGTCTCAGAGTTGCAAGCTCTCATGGCTGTGGAACCATACCTTATTTTCCATCAGGACAGAGTATCCTTGAGGACCAATCCTACTTTCATGCCTAAGGTGATTTCGAAAGTGGCTTTAAATCAGACAATTCACCTTCCTACTTTCTTTCCAATTCCTCAAAATAAAGGGGAAAGGATTTTGCATTCATTGGATGTGCACAGACAGTTAAGATTTTACTTGGACAAGACTAAAGATTTCAGAAAGTCTAACAAATTGTTTGTTTCCTTTGCCTCCAGTTCTCTTGGAAAACCTATTTCTAAACAAACTATTTCCAAATGGATTGCTTATGGAATCAGATTTTGTTACACTCATCATGGGAAACAGTTTCCAGGGACCATTAGAAGTCATTCTACTAGAGCAGCTGCTACTTCTACAGCTTTCCTCAGAGGAGTCCCTACCAAGGATATCTTGGAAGCTGCCACTTGGAGTTCTGTGCATACTTTTTCCAAGCACTACAATCTCCCTTGTTTTCTAAGTCTAGGGCAGGCTTTGCCTCTGCTGTCTTGCAGGGTATTCTTGCCTCCCTTCTTCTATCTAAAGCCTCCTCCCCTCTACACTGCTTTGGGATTCCACCCTACAGTTATGACTGCAACAGTGAAACACGAAGAACATAGTACAGTTGTGTACACCTACCATAAATGCAGATGTTCGAATGTCTTCACTGTTGCAGTCGGGTTTCCTCCCTCCTATCCCTCTTTTTCTCTTATTTGTGGTGTATTTGTGTTTCCTTGTTGGATTCATTTTTGATTTGTTGGGGACTTCTGACATCTAGGGCAAGAAAGGCTGGAGAAGATGGCGTCGGCTGAGGGCTATGTACCAAGGCGTACTGACGTCAGGATACTAGCTTATACAGCCGACGCCGACCCAGACTTTGGGATTCTGGCCGACTGGCTGCCTGCCGGCAGGAGCACCCTACAGTTATGACTGCAACAGTGAAGACACTCGAACATCTACATTTATGGTAGGTGTACACAACTGTACTTTATTCTTATTAGGGGTGATTATATAATTATCGACCATGGGATGGTAAGGCCAGTCTGTAACCAAATGGATAGGTTATTTCAAGTACAAAAAAGGAAACTGATTTGCCTTAAAATGGCCCGCAACAGCAGCTAACCTAGTACTTGTCTATGAACATGTAAATACCGCTAGTTAAACTCTGTCCTTTTTATGTGCTTTTCAAAAAACTGTTTTTTTTCTCTGTTGCTCAAAGGTAAAAACTTGCTTAAGTATGTAATATTTCTGTGGTGTGATTTCCATAATTCTCCCTTCTCACTGCAACTTGTTAGGTAAGGCACATTTGTCTCCCAAATTGTTTGTATATGCATGTTTGTTTGCTGACTTGAAGGTCCAGTTGTCCAGAACTTGTTTACATTGCTACCCCCCTGCAAAAACATGTTTTTAGGATATATTTCTTGTGGAGAATGTTTGCAGTGATATGGCATAGACCAGTGTGTGTGTGTGTGTGTGTGTGTGTGTGTGTGTGTGTGTGTGTGTGCTACACACACACACACACATATACATACACACACACACACACACACACACACATATACATATACACACACACACACACACACACACACACACACACACACACACACACCACATACGCACTAAGAACAGTAAATGCACCAACCTTAAACTTGGTGTTCTGCCTGGAGTACAAATAAAATACATATGTACAAAGCATACCTAGTGGTAGTGAAATGGGAGAATAGGCCACATATTGGGTAATGGCAGTTATAAATATGGTATGCGTAGATGCTACAGGAGCATAGATGTACTAAAAGCAAGGTAAAGGATTCTCAGATTTACTAATATAATATACTATATGAAAGGAACAGTTTAGAGGAGTTTAAGTATGAGATAAAGAGTGTGTATGATAAAAATGTATGAGGAAGACAAATGGAGGAGATACTGCTTAAAAATTGCAAAGCATCTTATAATGGCAAAAATCTGGGAAAGAGTGAATATAGTAGATTATGGTAATGAATTAGAGCTTGTCATGGTGTGAGAGCTAATACAAATTGAACAGGTGTGTGTGTGTGTGTGTGTGTGTGTGTGTGTGTGTGTGTGTGTGTGTGTGTGTGTGTGTGTGTGTGTGAGAGAGTCCCAGTCCCAGTCCCACACTGGAAAGGATGAAAGGTGTTTGTGAATATTTAGCTATGCCAAGTAAACCCCCTGCTCCCCAGGCATAATCCTTTTCACTGGTTAGTTGAGACTTGATTGTTTTAAAGTAAGTTTTCTTAAGCTAAAAGAAAGGCTATTCCACTGATTTGCTATATAGACATATTGTTGAAGTCTCTGCCTTTAGATGATTGATTTGTTCCAACGAGGCAGCAACAGAAAACCATACTATTTCTAGGCTTATGCTGGTTATTGAAGTGAAATTCTGCTGTGTTGCTATTGGTTGGCCTCTTCCATTGAGTGTTTTCTTACTCTTTCCCATGGTTACAAATAAAACCTGTAATTGCAGTTTTCCACTGCTATAAACAAGGCTCCCAATGGTGACAAGATTTGACTCTGCTACTGAAACCAAGGGCACCTGGCTAAATGACATCTAACTTGATTTTGCTTGGTATTAATTACACTAATACATCTTGCACTGTTTCAGGCTCATTTTAGTTACATTTCTTTGAATTTAAATTGCTGTTATTTTCTGATAGCAGAAGAAAAAAGAGGCTAGTTCTAGGCTTGTGCTTGATAATGAGGCAAAATTCTGTTGTGTTGCTAATGGTTGATAGGCTTATTGAGCATTTTTGTGCCATTGTTCAGGGTTTATAAATAAGTAAGTTAGTGTGGTTTAGCATTATGTTGCTCATAGCACTACCTCACTGTGCACTGTAGAGTTGCAGGTGTCGACCTACATCTGTACTCAAAACCCATTCTTCTCCCAGGTCTTTAGTCAGTGTTACTAGTGGAACTTAAAGGATGTTCTTCGTGTTTCACTTTTGCAATCCTGATTTATGAGGTTTCCTGGTTAGGAAAACCCTTGGTCGGCCCCACTATCAGAGTAAAATAAACTCCCTCCTCCCTGAGTTGGTGGATGCCGTACCTTGACGTCAGTATGGTTGGGTATAAAGGGAATCAGACGATGCAGTGAAATCAATCTTTCTTGTCTTCGGAGCCCGAAGCAGTTTTGAGTGCATCAGTCCGTCCACATTCGAGTGAGAAATATTCTAAAGATAAGTACTCCATTGGGGAACTCTTTTTCTTACCTGTGACTCATATCAGATGAAGAAACAGTTGTTAAACAAATCCCACACAGAGACTTTCATACCTTGCATGTCACTTGTTTAGGCCCTAACCCCAACATCCCTAATTGCTGTCTATTCACCCTTTTTAATTCTAGGACTATAAGGCATAGGGCTAAAATCTTGTCTAAGCACCTTAGTCAGCAATCCACTTTCCATCATGCAATGGTGTCCGTTAGTTGTCTCGAGGTGGAGCTTCCTAAGCGAAAGAAGGAAAAATTACCCAAACATAGGGCCTCGGACAACAACCTTTCTCCGTACACCAGTTGCCCAAGGCTCATTATTGCAGAGGAAAGAGAGGAGCCTTTGCAGCCTCCCTTCTGTGAGCGAGGTGGTGGCACATGCAGTATGGTCCCTCAGCTTCCACTCAGCCCTTGGAATTCAGTTAGTCAGTTGGGTCCGGAGTCGTTCAGCAGACCTCAGTTTCCAGCAAATGATCCTCAACTGATGATGTCCCTTCAGGCTGTCCGCCAACATTGGTTATTTCATTCAGAGATACTGGCGTCAGAGTAGTGGACATGCACAGGTCCAATGCCAAAGCTACACCTAAGAAGTGCTTGATCTCAGGTCTTGTGCCTAGGCCTACCTGCGCCCGTCTCACAGGTTATCATCAGGATTTGGTCAGGTTGCCTGAGGGCCTTATTTCTTTAGTCAGAGGCAGCCCCCTCCCGAACCTTCAGTAAGATAAAGGAAGAGAGACCCTAAACCTGAGGCCTTTTCAGAACCCCCTGATTCAGATAAGGGTTCTGTTCAGGAGGACTTTCGCCCTTGAAGAGGAAACCTTCCTTACCTCCTTTGAGGATTCTGATTCAGAAGTGGTTTTACCTTCTGCTTCACCCCCTGAGGACATTAGCTTTGAGGAGACACTGCATGTCATGAGAATTTTTTTTTTCAGTGGCAGGCACAGGAATACCCCCTGTCTAAAAAGAGGGCCAGGGAGTTCCGTGACCTCTCACAACACAAACCCTTGGCTATCCCTCCAGTTTTGGAAGTGGTAGAAAATGTCTTCAAGAAATCATCTCTCAACCCAGACTATCTTCCCCCAACCCTCACAAACCAGACAGGTTTTACAAGGTACTGGACTCGCATAAATTCCTTTTTAAAACCCCTCTGCTGACCCAGAGGTTGTCACTCCTAGCCCCAAAGGAGTTAGGGCTAGTACTTCTAAAAACCCATTACCTATGGACAAAGAAAGCAGGGCCCTTGACAGGTTTGGGAAGAAGGTTTACATTTCCACTACCCTGGCCATGAGGGCACTCAGCTGCCTATTTCGTATGATAAAATACCAGCAGAGTATTTTGGAAAAAAATGAAGGAAAAGATATCCTCCCTGGAGGACATGAACACCTCCAAGGAATTGCTAGATCTCTGACATTCCAGCTCCCAGTTTGCTAGGTACTCCTTGCACTATGGATATGATGCCCTAGAGGCATCTTCCCTAACTGCCGTCTCTGGCTCTGTCTTTGTCTTTAGAAGGCATGCTTGGCTTGGGGAACAGACATTACCAGAACATATCAAATCTAAACTACTAGACGCACCCCTGGATAAGGACTTCCTTTTTGGACCAAAGGCTGAGGCTATGTTAAAAAAAGACATAGGATAAAGTAAAATCCCTGCAAACTATCAAAGACTTCTGCCAAGTCCAGCCACCTAGGTTCAGTAGGAATTTTCCAGCTAAGCATTGGTCCTTTTTCTCCCAATAAAAACCCAGTCAGAGGAAAACCTGAAGAGAAAGGCCTCACAGACAGCAGCAACAATCTCAGAGGGCAAGGCAGTGGTCCTCAGGAACACCCAGGCTGGGGAGTTCTAGGCTACAGGGCCCTAGCAGAAATCAGCAATGACTCTTCTCCCCCACCCCTAGACAAGATAGAAGGAAGACTTTTCCCTATTCAAGGAAAACTGGGCCCTCAGCACCTCAGACAAGTTGGTTCTGGATGTAATCTCAAATGGCTACAAGCTCACTTTCAAAGAACCATTAAGATTCTCAGGCTACCCCAATGTGCCACAAAACCAAAGAGCAGAGGCCATTTCTCAGATTCACAACCTGTGCTCCCAGACCTCTGTGAAACCCATAGCAGACCACCAGATAGGAAAGGGGTTTTACTCCAGGCTGTTCCCTGGTCCCGAGGAAAAAAGGCTGTTGCCACCCTGTCCTGGATCTGTCCCATCCTCAGTCAGTCCATCCTAGTTCCAAAATTCAAAATGCTTACTCTTCAAAAACTTCTTCCCATGACCAATCCTCAGTCTCTAATGGTCACCTTAGACTTGAAAGTGGCCTGCTTACACATTCCTATAGAAGAATCCTGCAGAAGTTTTCTTCACTTCAGAGCAGGTACCAGTCGCTCTCTGCACTTTCCTTTGGTTCGCGTACTGCTCACAGGTCTTCACAAAATGTTTGGCCCCTGTGATTGCCTTTTGCAGAACGAGAGGCATCCAAATTTGCAATTATCTGGACGACTACCTCATTCAAGCCACAAGTCAGTCAAAGTTCCGCAAGGATCTGGCCTTCACCCAGACCCTACTGTCTTCCCTAGGGTTCACCATAAACCTCAGCAAATACAACACAAACCCTGCCACCAGGATAGTATTCCTGGGGGCTCTGCTGGATTCCTCCCTACAGAAGACCTTCCTTCCCCCAGACAAGGCTTCCTTCTTAAGCCAGTACTTCCAGGACATTATTGGCATGGTGGGCACAAGCATGTGTACAGAACCAGGGTCTCCCCTTGAGGTTCATCCCTCAGGGCCAAACGTTAATCATGGAAGCATCAAACACAGCCTGGGGAGCTCATTTCTGCACATCCTATCCCAGGGCAAATTGGAAGAGCAGTTCAGACACAAGCACATAAATTGGAAGGAATTGATGGCAGTGCAGAAAGGCATGCTGGCCTTCAAGAATCACTGGAATCCAGGGGTCCTGTTTATCAAAACAAACACAGCAGTCATGTGAAACATAAGCAAATTAAGGGGTACCCACTGCTACCCTCCTTGGCAGCTGGCAATGCAGGTGTGGGAGACAGCCAATGCTATGGAGTTGCACCCAATGGCTCATTACTTTCCTGGGGCGCAGAACATTCTAGCAGACTGCCTCAGCAGACACTTAATGGATCCCCACGAGTGGAAGCTGCATTGGGAAACATTTCTCAGCATAATCCAAAAATGGGGATCCCCACAAATAGACCTCTTTGCCATAGATGAAAACGCTCCGCTCAAAAGATCCTGTTCCAGGAGCAAACTTCACACAGCCTGGAGGATGCATGCTTTTTCCTTCCTTTGGAGCCACCTATTTCTTTATGCATTTTCTCTCCTGCCTCTCCTTCCAAGGGTCCTCCTAAAAATCAGAGAAGAAGGACCAAGGGTCATCCTGATAGTAGCAGGGGTACAGTGATGCCTGAGCCAGTCTGGGGCTGAGTTTGACCAAAGAAAAACCTTGGTGGTTACTCCAGAGAGTGGAATGTTTGTGCACCCCAACCTGCAGATTCTCAAACTCTCTGCCTGGATAATTAATCAAAATTCCACCCTGAGCACTCACTGAGTAGTCAGGTGCTTAATATCCTCAAAGAGTTTAGAAGACCCAGTACTAAGCAAACATACTCTGCCAAGTGGAAAAAGTTCTCTATTTGGTGTCAGCAACAATTCCTCAACCCTGTGTCAGCCAACATTTCAGCCATTTTGGACCACCTGGCTATCTTAGTAGACAAAGGCTTATCTTTCTCGTCCATTAAGATACATGCTTCTGCCATTTCAGCCAACATCCCTACTCTTCTATCTTTTCCCACCTCTAATGAAACAGTTCCTCAGGGGAGTTCTGCACATCAGACCTCCCTGCAGGCAGCCCACCCCTCCTTGGGACCTCAACTTTGTTTTAGAAAAATTACCTTACCCTCCTTTGAACCAGCTGCTTCCACTGATTTAAAATTCTTGACCTGGAAGATTGCCCTTCTACTGGCTATCACCTCAGCTAGAAGGGTCTCTAAGTTGCAAGCCCTCATGGCAGTGGAACCCTTTCTTATATTCCACCCAGAAAGAGTATCTCTCAGAACTAACCCTTCCATTATGCTCAAGGTGGTCATGGACACTTCCCTGAACCAAGCCATACACTTGCCTACTTTCTTCCATAAACCACAAAACCATGGGAAATAATCTTTCACTCCTTGGATGTACTCCAGCAACTTTGCTACTACCATGACAAAACTAACACTTTCAGACAATCAAAATAACTGATGTGAAGTTGTTAAATCTCGCCGTTTATTCTCACTAATGGGTTCGGAGCCCATAGCAAAGCTCAAGGTTTGCCAGTAGCTCAAGACCGAGCCCCTTATCCCACAATGTACTGTTGGAATTACCCCAGATCTAGTTTGTCGCGGCAAGAGAGATCTCTGTGATCCAGTTAGTTCGGACCATTTTGACAAATCGCAAGTTAAAAAAACTCTTTTTCTAGTCTTTTGGGTGATTGAATGTGTTTCTAGTTTAAAATAATATAGTTAAGTAGGTTAGTTTTTGTAGAGATCTACCCTGTGTGTAGTTTTTGTTTTCTTGGTGTTAGGCCCTTTCTTGGCCCTATTTAGTCTTACTATCTTTAATTGTTATTAGTTTTCTTAGTGTGGGCTTAGTTAGCCCTGTATCTAGCCTTTACAGGTATTTTTTTGTGCTGTTCTGTTTAAAGAATGTCGGATGAGAGAGAGAAATCTCACCCCAAATCGGGGTTTAAAAAGTGTCCAGATTGTGGACAGAAAATGTCTGTTATGGACGGACATGTCCTGTGTGTCTGTTGTCTGGGGGCTAAACACCTCCAAGACTCCTGCAGTATATGCCATTCCTTTTCATCTAGGGTTCTCTTAGAAAGGAGGAGAAAACTAATAGATAGGGGGTTACTGCAGCATTCTTTTTCTGAAGTGTTGGGTAGCCAGGAAAGTGCCAGCACTTCGTCAGAATCTTCGAAGTCATCTGATTCCAAACAGACCAAGAAGGCAAAGAGATCAGAGGGTACAGGGTCATCGGCTCCACAGCTCTCGGAACCGAGTGTCCCTTTGGTTTGGAGCCAGCTCCCAGTCTTGGAGCCAGTCTCCGAGGTCCCCTCATCTCCTCTGCTCCAGTCTACACCTTCGGTGCATTCTTCTAAGTCTTCGGTCAGCCTGTCTGATTTGGATATGGATCGGCTAGTGCAGAAGCTTTTTAAGGGCACCAGGACTTGCTAAATTGTTGTCGGAGCCAAAGGCCATTGAACCGGATTTGACTTCTCCTCCGAGCCGTACCGAACCCTTGGAACTGAAGATTGTCGAACCCTTGGAACCGAGACCTGCACCGGTGTTATCGATTCCATCTACTCGAACGTCCTCAGTGCCGACCGAGGATGCTAGGAGCCAACGCTCTCCTGTCTGGTCCGGGGAGGATAGTCGGACTGATTCTTCCTCTCGGGGCTTCGGCTCGGATGAGCTCGGCTCCTACCTCAGGCTCGGAGCCTATGGTTTTGGTGCAGGAGGATCAGATGGTCCGTTCGGGTCCATGTACCCCTTCTCATCGGAGCCATGGCACTTTCGACGCAATGAGGAGAGTCAAGTCTCCTAAGATATCATCAGCATCGGTTCGGCCTTCCCTCTCCCCTCAAGTTCCTGTGTCCGCTTCTTCATCTACCGGTCCCACTGTGAAGCGTAGAGACCCTGAGCCTCAAGTACCCCCACAGGGCATCCCCTGCTCTTCTGAGACCTCCCCAGATCCCCCTACTGAGGAGGTACCCAGGAAGAGATTGTGCAAGAGGAGGCACTTTGACTTCCCACAGGAGTCTTTGACATCTGGCACTGACCTGAATGAGTCAGAAGGGTCCCCTCGATCCCCCTCTGAGGATATCTCCTTTGCAGAGATATTGGAGATCCTGAATCAGAGGGGCAGTTGGCAGTCCAAAACCCCTACTGAGGACAAGTCAGTGCTCTTAAAGGCTTTTGGGTCTCAACCTTCCACTTCTTGGGTGTCTCCGCTTTACGCTGAGCTCATGGACCTGATCTCTCGTAAGGCGTGGGAGTTGCCGGAGGCCATGGACCCTGTCCCTCGGAAACCGAACAAGTTTATTTCTGCCCCAGTGGACAAAGCCTTTTTGACCAAGGGAGTGCCTGTTGATGCCATGGTGGTAACTGCAGCCACCAAAAAGGAAGTGTATTAAACATCCACATCTGTCTATCCTCCTAATAGAGAGTCTAGGATCATGGATAGATATGGGAAACGCATGTTTAGTTCAGAGACCTTTTCTCTTCGATCGCTAAACTATTTAACCCATTTCACAAGAATCCAAAGAGATCTCCTGAAAGAGCTAGGAGATGCTCTTCAGGGTACGGTAGCTGCAGGGGTGGCCGACAGAGTCAACCCACAGCTTGCTATCCTAAATTCGATTGTGAACTCGTCCGTGCGTCTCATATCATATGCAACTGATGGTTCGAGTAGAGCCGCTAATTCAGGCATTGCTCTGTGGAGACAAGCCTGGATGCGTCTCTGTTCCTTTGCAGAGCCCTTTAAGTCTTCCTTTATTAACACCCTGTTTGACGGCTCATCACTGTTTGGGCCTAAAGTAAAGGAAACATTAACCAGGTGTGAGCAGGAAGGCAAGACACTATCTGCCGTTGGAGTCCGTTTTTCTACCCCTACTCAGCCCTATCCCAAGGGCCCTAAGGGTGAAAAAATGTGGTTCCGGAAAGCACAGGGAACCTTCCAGGACACAAATTGAGAAACCCCGTCTAGAGGCAGACGTGGGGGTTATAATGGAAGACGCCACCCACGCGGCAGAGGGGGTCCACAACAACAAGGTGACAGAGGACAGTTCTCTGGTCATCCCTACCAGCGCCCCTGAAGGGTGGCCCAGCTGTGGAGGCAAGTCGGGGGTCACTTATCATTTGTACCCAGACTGGCTAAACATAACATCGGATACTTGGGTACAAAGCATCATTTCCAGAGGATATTTCATACCGTTCTCTACCCCTCCCA
This sequence comes from Protopterus annectens, assembly GCF_019279795.1. Classification (NCBI taxonomy): domain Eukaryota; kingdom Metazoa; phylum Chordata; order Ceratodontiformes; family Protopteridae; genus Protopterus; species Protopterus annectens. The sequence goes on along the minus strand of NC_056739.1, from coordinate 1,617,711,764 downwards.
CCCCTGTATACAGAATTCCAGATGTTCCACCCAGTCTCAGGGAAAAAGCAATCATAGAGGTCCACAAATTGCTAGAAAAAAGAGTCATCCAACCAGTCCCAGCAGACCAAGTTGGATTTGGAACTTACTTAAGACTCTTTTTGGTACCAAACAAAACGGGGAACTGGAGACCTATCTTGGACCTCAGCAGACTCAATCAATTCGTAAAGAAAGAGAAGTTCTGAATGGTCATGCTTCAGTCCATTCTTCTCTTCCTAGGGAAAGGCGATTGGATGTGCTCCATAGATTTCAAGGACACGTACTGTCACGTAAAGATGAACAGACGCTCCAGGGATCACTTGCATTTCTGGCTGGGAGCCAATCATTACCAGTTTCGAGCCCTGCCCTTTGGTCTCACTACAGCCCCCAGAGTGTTCACCAAATGCATGGCATTGGTCAAGGCTCCATACCTAAACGATTGGCTTCTCACCACTACCACCAGGCATCAATTGACTCAGGCAACACAATACACTCTGACACTCTGCCATCAATTAGGCATTGCAGTCAACTTCGAAAAGTCTGCCTTATCACCATCGCAGCATGCTGTTTTTATAGGAGCAGAGTTAGATACCTCAACCACCACTCTACGTCTTCCAATTGAAAGAGTCTCGCTTCTCCGCCAACACATCAACTCACTGTTGTCAAAGAACAAAGCTACAGCAGCAGAGGTCTTGAAGATGCTAGGTTTGATGGCAGCTGCAATCCTGGCCGTACCACTCGCAAGGATGCATATGCAAATCCCTCAATGGCTCCTCTTTGCTCAGTGGTCTTACCATAAACTGCTGATGCACCACATAATTCTCATCACAGATACCTGCAAGAGAGACCTTCGGTGGTGGTTGATGTCTCTTCATGTCACAGTCAGAAGGCCCTTTGTCCCCCCCCAGTAGCCACTGTGACCACGGACGCTTCCCTGATATGGTGGGAGGGGGGCATTTTCAGGGAAAGACTGCCCAAGGCACATGGATGGATCAAGAGTCACATCTGCATATCAGTGTTCTGGAGTTGAGAGCAGTACTTCTGGTGTTGCAGTACTTTCAGGACTCTCTTCCTCTAGGAACTATTGCAATTCAGACGGACAACATGTCAGTAGTCTGGTTCTTGAACAGGCAAGGTGGAACCAAGTCGTACCCCCTTTGTCAAGAAGCCCTCAGGGTCTGGCAATGGGCTGTGTCGTCCCAGCGTTTTCTGTTAGCAGCGCACATCCCAGGGAAATCCAGCGTGATAGCGGACAAGCTAAGCAGGGCGATATTGCTCCCACACGAGTGGTCTCTCAAACAACAGGTTGCGGAGTTGATTTTCCGAAAATAGGGCCAGCCTTGCTGCAACCTCTTTGCCAGCCACATCAATTCAAAATGCAGAAGCTACTTTGCCCTAATACCACCTCCGGGACATCCCCCAAGAGATGCACTCATACACGATTGGCCCCCGGGTCTCCTTTATGCATTCCCACCCTTTCCATTGATACCCAGATTTTTACAGAAAGCAAAATCGCTGGGAAGGACAGTTATCCTCATAGCCCCCTACTGGCCTCGACAGATTTGGTTCCCGTTTCTCCACCATCACTTGTTGGAAGATCCATGGATCCTGGACCCAGTTCCGGACCTTCTGACGCACCCATCAGGGGACCTCCATCCTTCCCTGCAGTCCCTGAAACTGACTGCTTGGCTAATCCACTTTCCCTCATTGCTAGGCTTCATTCAATTTCAGAAAATACAAGACAAATTCTCTTTGTCTTCTCACTAGCCATCCACCAGGAAATTATACTGCAGTAAGTGGAAAAAGTTCTCAATTTGGGCCAACACACAGAAAATTGACCCTTTCCGAGCTCCGCTATCGTCCATTTTAGAATTTTTGACAAAGATTTTTAAGGAAGGGGCAGCAGCTGCTACAGTTCGAGTCCAGTAAACCGCCATCTCAAATTTCCACCTTGGATTCGATGGCTCAAACATTATGGGCCATAAGTTATCTAAAACTTTTCTTAAAGGTGTTCTTCACATGAGACCTCTTGTCAAAATTCCTTATTCTCCCTGAAATTTGAACTTTATGCTGTCTCAAATTATTCTCCCCCTTTTGAACCAGCATCTTCTTCTGATCTCAGATATTTATCCTGGAAAATTATTTTTCTAGTGGCCATTACTTCTGCCCGCAGAGTGTCAGAACTCCAAGCATTATCTGTCAGACCACCTTACATGATTTTCCATGCTGATGGAGTATCTCTCAGAACAAACCCCTCATGTTTGCCTAAAGTCTGTTCTGAATCCAATATCAATCAGGTCATTGAGCTGCCAGTTTTTTTTTTCAACCACTCTAACAAATTGGAATACATGCTAAACAAACTTGATGTACACAGACAGCTCAGATTTTATCTTGACAGAACTAAGGATATTAGAAAATCAGATCAACTTTTTGTATCCTTTTCAGAAGCCAGAAAAGGTAATCCAGTGGCTAAAACAACTTTATCTAAATGGTTATCAGATTGTATATCCTTTGTTTATGCGAATGCTAACATGCCTTTGACACACAAACCTAAGGCTCATTCTACCAGAGCCGTTTCTACATCTTCTGCCTTTCAAGCTAAATTGCTCCTTGACAATGTTTGTGCTGCAGCCACGTGGTCTAAACCTCATACCTTTATCACACATTACAAAGTAGATAAGGCTTCCAAGGACAGGTCTTCCTTTGGTTCCACGGTACTGAAAAACGTACTTCCATGAGCCACCCAAGATTGGGGGTGCTAGGGACACTACACTACCCATCAGTGAGAATAAACGGCGAGATTTAACAACTTCACATAAAGAAGTTCTGTACTTACCATAACGTTCCATGTGAGTTGTTTATCTCGCCTTTATTCTCATGTCCCTCCCTCCTTCCCCCTCCTGGCTGACAGTAGACTTAGAGGCTAGTACTATCCTGGCTCCTCAGTACTTCTTTTCCTTTGGAAAGTGTTCCCCTTTTAGAGTAGGGTAAAGGTATATGTATGTATATGTATGTATACATATACATGGGCGGCACAGTGGTGCAGCGGTTAACGTTGTCGCCTCACAGCAAGAGGTTCTCCGGTTCGATTCTCGGCTGGGGTGCCTTCTGTGTGGAGTTTGCATGTTCTCCCTGTGTTCGTGGGTTTCCTCCGGCACTCCGGTTTCCTCCCGCATTCCAAAGACATGCATCTGGAGCGTTTCTCCCCGGGCCTCCGCTGAAAACAGGCTCTGTGGAACCTAGTCGGACATTCCCGGTCAACAAATGTTAAATAAATAAATAAAATAAATAAAAATAAAAAATGTATGTATGTATGTATATATATATATATATATATATATATATATATATATATATATGAAGTCATGAAGTCCAAAAAGTGAGAACTATCACCACGAGTAAATCCTTCTATAGAATAGTCCCAACTCAAGCTCCAAACACACTGAAAATGTCCACGATGAAAATAAGTAAAAAATCATTTATTGGAAACAGAGAATAAGCGCTTTCGCATAGTTAAACTATGCTTCATCAGATACAATATCATAAAATGATTCCAAAGTACTTATACTAAACAACTTTTGGCGGGCTCATTAATTTGGAATAAAACTTAATTGCCTTTTATCAATTTAAAGCCATCATTACATTCAGATGCAGTTTAAATTCAATCCAGTTCATTTTCTAAAGCATTGCAGCACTCACACTCATCACAAAATCGTTTCAAAGCTGTTGCAAAAGCTCTTTAGCTAAACAAGTCGCTGCAGACTTCAGATTACTAGTTAAAGAATGCATTTACAAGCTCATAATTCAACAATGAATAGTTTGAAGAAAAAACATTGACAACATAGCATATAGCATTCAGAAATGTGAACACATCCCTCGCAAGCTGAAAATTCATTCATCAAGAAAATATTATCATAATGTTCCTTGTCACTTAGCTCATATAAGCATGGCAGCTGGATTCCCTTACCTTAATTGTAAGAAATTCTATACAATGCAAGTTATTAAAAACAGTTCCACCATCTGTGAAAAGGCTGCACCGAAGAAGCATCAACAAACTGTTTGCCATTGCAAATTAAACATCATCCTATTCGCTATTGAGGTCACATGTCTGAATTCCCCTCTGTAAAAGTTTCTCCTGACCTGAAAAGTTGTCCCAATGGTCCTAAAGCAAGACTGTAGAGTAATCCGGAAACTAAAAAAATTTAATGTAGGTCCAACATTTATATACATTCTTCCATATCGGATCCTAACAACCATGTGTAAGGCATGTAAAATGTCTCTTTTCTAAAATTTTATATCCCACATATAAACTTCAGTAAGTAAACATAAAAAATGAAAAAATATAGATGTCAAAATAAAACCAAAATCGCTGCAAACACGTATATTGATTCTCTAGTAATGTGATAAGAGCAGTATCTGTATGTTTGCTATAACATGGCTTCATACAATTTCATACAAAGCACGTCAGGAGAAATCATGTTGCAAAATACATACTGATTCAACGCCTTTACAATCCTAGTGATGCTTATTTTACATGAGACATAGAACATGTTGTGTGTCTAAAAATTTTATCAAACCTACAGAAAAGTATGCTCTATATACCTACTAAATTTACATAGTAGTGTACTATACAACATGTTTAGGAATATACTAACACAAATACATGTAAATCATAAAACAAAATACATATCAACATATTCACAAACAACAGATATAAAATGTATCTAAGGTATAAAAATATATGTGTATAAATGATGTTATTGCCCTTATAGACAACAACAATAGTAAGAGCACACTTATTCTGTAAAAGTATATCTCCATAATGCTTCCTTTGGAAATCACGACTATTCCTATATATCAGTGTAGCTGGAACTCATGGGGGCAGTTCTAATCCAACATCTCATGAAGGAGGAGTGTCACCCCAGATGAATGCCGCAGGGGTTATATACCAAGACAAATATATATATAGGGGTGAAGGGTTACTAAAACGCCATAATTCCATCCAACTCAAAACATACCCTTGCTATATATATATATATATATATGGGACCAAGGGCTAATCTCAAAACGCTATTCTATCAAGGGTTAAAACATACCCTTACTATAGAATATAATATATAATGTTACAAAATGAAAATTTGAAATATAAAAACCTACATATATAACCTAAATACCAATAACTATATTTATCTATTCCATCGTGAATATCTATAATACAGGGAATACATACCCAGTCTAAAATTAATGTTTAACCGCATATAATGTAGTGTTGAACAAACAATCTCCTGTGCGGCAAGATGTCCCTAACATTAAATGCTTATACATCCAGCTCCTAAAAGGCTATGCAACAAAGAAAAATGCCCGATTAACTAGCCACAAATTAAGAGAGAAAAAGGGGAATAATGCCCACTTTTAATATCCTAACTTACTAAGGAAGTATGGGAACTATAGAATTCTAGAGTGCAAAAGCTTTTATTTACATTCAATCAACATCGGGTTTAATAGAGATGGGTTTATCTAGCCCTGGTGGATTGTGTGTACGCTAATTTTAAAATCCAATGTAACTGCCTCTAGCCAGCTTTGTTCACAATACTGCCTTCTTAAAGTTGGACTGATTATGTCCAAACCTAAAAGTGAAAGAGTGAGGGACACTCTTTAATGTGCCTGGCCAAAGCATTAGTATCCTCCCGCTATGGATCTCATAAAGGTGGTCATAGATACGGTCCCTTAACCTTCTTGGTTAGACCCACGTAAATGCTGTACAAAAGAACAGGTGGCCAGGTAATCACATTTTTTTAGTATTATAGTCAGCAGTAACTTTCTTCCTCTCTTCCCAAGTAGTTAGAGCCTCCCTTCTGTTGCCAAAACTTCTTTGAGGTAGGCCAAGTTCAGCTTCAGTGGGGCTTCTCCTAGCATTTCGGGTTCTGTACCTAAGAAACATATGCTTAAAATGGCAGAAGATTTGATTACTATGATTAGAGGTTCTATGCCCTCCTGATAAGAGGCCTAGGTGGAACCAGAGTTTGACAGTTTTGAACAGGGTTCAGGGCTTCTGAGTCTTCTGAAGATTTGCAGGAGTATCCTCATTATTCTGATTCTGATGTGGATGATCCACTCCTGCTTCTCCTCCTGAGGATTTTTCATTTTCAGAGACTCTGCATTCCATGAGGGAGCACTTTAAATGGGAAGGCCAGGATTACTCTGATTCCAGGAAGAGGCTTAGGGAATTCTTGTTTTACCCCAGCATAGGCCCTTAGCTATACCTCCTGTGTTGAATGTGGTGGAAGATGTTTTGCAGAGGCTTCCTGAACCCTGATTCTTTGCCTCCTGCTCCTGTTAAACCTGATAGGTACTATAGGGTGCCCGAAGCTCATAAGTATTTGTTTAAGAGTCCTAGGGGACCCAGAAACTGTTTCTCAGGGGCCTAAAGGTGTTAAGGCCTCTGTGGTTAAAAATCCTGTTCCCACTGACAAAGAGGCAGGGCTTTGGATAGGTGGGGAAGAAAGTGTATACTTCTTCCACTCTAGCCATGAGGCGTTGAATTGTCAGTTTCACATGCTGAAATATCAAAATTATCTCCTTTCACAATTGAAATCTAAGGTGGATGCTTTGGCGGAAGGTATTGATTGTAAAGAATTGCTGGATTTAGTTTATGTGTCTGAACAAGTGGGAAGCATTCTTTGCAATGTGGTTTTGATGCTGTGCAGGCCTCCTCGAGGGTGGCTGCCACTAGTTCTGTTCTTCGCAGGCATGCCTGGTTGAGGGATCAAAATTTTGCTGAGCATGTTAAGACAAGGATTTTGGATGCTCCTTTACAGTCTGATGTGTTGTTTGGTTCACCTGTGGAAGCAGTTTTAAAGAAAATGGAGGACAAAGCTAAGTCTATGCAAACTGTTAAAGATTTTTGCAGGTACAGCCACCAAGTTTAGTAGAAATTGGCCTGCTAAGGGGTGGACATATCCTGCTTATGATTCCCAGTCTAGGGGTAGGTCTAGACGTGGTAGGGGCAGGGCTCAAGGTTCTTTAGGCCTAGAACAGGAGTTCACCTGCTCAGACTTCTGGTGAGGGCAGGGGTCAGTCCTTTCGTAAACAGACCCAATGACCTGCCTTTTCAGCTGCCAGTAGATTCTCGCTGGCAGCTCCTTTGGGAGGAGACTGTCTCTTTCAAAGAAAATTGGGATTTAATTACTCAAGACAGATGGGTGTTGGATATCATTCACCACGGTTACAGATTTTATTTCCATACAATGCCCCTTTCAAAGGCATGCCAGACGTTCCTCCTCCACAAAGAAAAGAGGCTCACAAGCAAGTTTCTCAGTTACTCCAAATGGGGCATTCAGCCAGTCCCTGTATCAGAAAGGGGCCTAGGATTTTATTCTCGCTGTTCCTAGTACCAAAGAAGGGGAACACGTGGAGACCAATTTTGGATTTATCTCTCCTCAACACTTATCTGGACATTCCCAAGTTCAAGATGTTGGTTACAACAGCTTTTACCCTGCTGGGCAAAGATCACTGGATGGTAACTTCAGATCTCAAGGAAGCTTACCTTCATGTGCCTATCAGGCTAAGTTCATAACTTGAAATCCCCGAGCTGGAAATTCTCATTGTCAGGTTTGTGATTGCCCTATGGATGATCTACTGCCGTATTCCCAAACTGGTCAGTATATCTTACTTAAAGGCTTAAAGTATTTAAATCTAGCCTATTGCGACTGCCTGACTTTGCCCTCACCAGGTAAGACCTTCCAGATGAAATGTTAAGCAGTGCTAAGATGCCTAGCCATTCTGTAAAAAAATAAAGTCTTTAAAAAGTACCCTCTCAAGATTGTATTCGGGTGTGTGAGACTGAATACATCAGCTTATTCTATTTTATCCCGGTAACAAAAGCTCTATCACTTTATTCCTAAATTCTTCAGTCCGGGTTGACTGAAGAGACTTTCCTTCATCCTTTGGGTTATGGGAGTTGATTCTGGTGTTTCCCCAATTTCTAAACTGCCCTTAAGGAAGTACAATGGTATGTCACTAGAATATGGACACAGCACTGCTAGGATGTGGGAAATGTCTTTCAAAATCCTTGCTTGAAGAATCTTGTGGGCTCAGGAATGTCACCTAAACAAGGGTCTCTTTATGACCCGAGGGGAGTCAGATTTTATGGGAATAACTGGACATTCTTAACTCATCTAAATAAATTTCAACACAATTGGGTCCTACAGACTACAGCATCTACATATCAACTGTGGGTAGAGGGTTAGAGTCCTGTTTGCAGTGATGTCTTTAAGGAGTTACTTCACAAGGGCAGGCTTGATTCTACACATAGTCATGCGACATCAACACCCCACCTTTACAGCGTTTCACAATCAGAATCATGATTTCAATTTAACCAGGCTTGAAATTCACCCCTTTAGGCAAGGTTTCTTCCATAGCACAGAACTCCTTAGCAGATGTGTTGTAAAAATCTGGATCCCACAAGTGGAAACTTGATCTGATGTATTCAGAAATTGACAGGTCATGGGGAACTTCAGATAGACTGTTTTTTACCCACTAAACCCCAGTCACAGTTTTGAAACAAAGGCTTAGGAAACACAGCTTGGAAAGTGGATCTAGTCTTTAGTTGGCCTAACCTGATGTGTATGCCTTCAACCTAAGCCTCTTCTTCCAAAGGTATGTTAAAGGTCAGACATATAGGCAAAGGATGATTTTGATACACAAGATGCCTCCGATCTCTGTTGACTATATTCCCTTCCTCTGAAGACCTCTTGGCTCCCCTTGTTCACTCCCTGATTCGAAGGACGGTCCTTGATAAGGTAAAAGATGGATTCGAGGTGCCTGGTGTACAGCTACTTTTAGGTATAGCTCCTGGATTCTTATCCTTAAGCCTTTAATGTGATTTGGGTTAAGACTATAAGGAAAGGACAAAAATTGGAAGAATTTTTTGGGGAAATAAAGAAGATTTAAGTTTTAAAACCAATTTTTAGTTGGTTTCAAATTTTTCTGAGATTACAGTTTCCCCCTTTCTTCCTTTAAGATTCCCTGACTTCGGAGGTACTCTGTGTCCTTCATTTCTAAATGTAAGCCCTTAAGGCTATCTATAAGTTGGTAGGTGTCACTGAGAATAGTGTGACAATTACTCACTACTGGATGTAGGAGGCTTTCCAAAAAGATCGATATAGGGAGTCCACCCTACCTCTAATAGCCTCATCGGTGGCCAAGCTCTTTAGATTTGGGTTCATGGATAACGGTTTCCAACAAATCATATTTGAAGCTAATTTGGTACTAAAATGTATGAACATCTCTGATTTAGAATGGATAACTCTTGCCTAGGATTTGTGCAGACAAAATGCAACCTCATACTATTCACTGTCATCCACACTCAGACTACACCCACCTTATCAGCAGGTTTCACAATCAGATTGACTCTCTTTAACCAGGGCTGAAATTATCCTATTGAGGTGACAATGCCTTCAGTTACATTTAAGATCAAATGAAAATGTATACACGAAAACATTGCCATAGGATTATAGGAGTTAGTACTATTATTTTTGAGATGTTAGATTTTATTGACCACTCATCCTGTCATCAGTCAAAACAACCTTAGGAAACTGCTAAAAATCATCTTACATCCAAAAGTTTCTATGAGTTTTAGTTCGGAAAAATGTTCCAGGCAAGGTTTCTGCAGCACTGAACTCCTTAGAGCTAGTTAATAGACAAACATGGATGCCTGATGGTACTGTTCTTATCCTTTCTGAAATTCGTGTCATGGGAACTCCTGCTGGATCTTTCGCTTGGGCAAACCACCTTCGAAAGTTTACAAAGGGATTCGAGGCCAGCGGGAAACAGTGTGCTCTGTCTTTCTTGGACTTATCCTTGTGTAGCCTTTCCACCTTGCCTGTTCTTCCATAGGTACTGTTAAAGGTCTAAAGGCACCAAGGATGATTGATAGCCCAGATTGGCCTAAACACTGGTACCCACTGTTAAGATTCGGGAAAAAGATTCAACCTTGGCCATTACTATTCCCTTCTGTAATCTAAAGGGACGTGGCTGCTCAATGTGGCTTGACTCTTACAACACCCCATTTCTGGGAAACCCAAAAGCAGGTCTCCAATTCCTCATTTGGTTTTAAATGTCTCTAGAAAGCTTTAAACCTAGTAAATGAAGTGTATTTTAAAAATGGAAGAATTCTGATTTTGGAGCTAATCAACTAATTTAAATTAAGCCTAATTTGAGTGGTTTCTGGGAAATTTATAGTTAATGGACAAGGTCTGTCATACTCTTCCTTAAGATTAAATGCTGCGCCACTGCTTCCACTAGGATTGTGACCCACCATTGTTTTGAATCCTTGAAATGCAGTCTAGGGGACTACTAATGAGACCCAAGCTTCAAATCCAAACCCCTTGCTTGGATGTCAATTTTGTGTTAAAATATTTCCAGCCTTTTGTGCCTGAACTTCTGCTAATTGAAATATTTTCATGGAAGACTGCTTGTTGGCTTTACTTCTGCAAGAAGGGTTGAGTTGCAGGCCCTTATGGCAGTAAAGCCCTGTTTCCATAAGGAAGGTACATTAGAACAAGTCCTACATTTATGCCTTCCTGGTTCTAGTTGGCTTTGAAACAAACTATATTTGCCTACTGTTATGCAGACCCCAAAATATAAAGGGAAAGTTTCCAAACTTTAGATGTACAAGGCAAAAGTGAGAACTTAAGCAGGACTAAGGATTTTAGGCAGTCTCAGCAGTTGTTTGTTTCTTGCTTTGAGTTGAGGGCAAGCCTGTGTCAAAACAAACTATTTCTAGGTGGATTGGATTTTGCATTGCATTTTGTTATTCCCATCATGGCAAGGAGATTCCAGCTGGGATTAGGCCTCATTCCACTAGGGCTACTGCCACTCAACAGCATTTCTAAGGGGTGGCAACTAAGGATATTTTGGAGCAGCTACTTGGAGTTCAGTGCATACTTTCAAGCATTATCACCTTCCTATCTACTCTAAGTCTAGGGCTGGTGTACAGCTACTTTTAGGTATAGCTCCTGGATTCTTATAGCCTTGTATAGCCTCTTGATTAGGTGGAGGTGTGTCTGTGGTTGGAAAATCTATAGGGTCTAAGGCACTCACCCTATTGGAAGAAACCACTGACTGTGGAATAAACTGAGAGTTATTAAGCTGTTGAAACAGATTATTAGTAGATTCAACACTTTCTGCCAGATTACTATGCTTCTGTACATACTGCATAGACTTGGCCTGACCTTCTTGGTGCCTTGGCCATACAAAGACATGACCATTTTGGAAATCCAACAGATCTCTCCTTAATTTGTGCTGTTTGGTCTTACACAGTCTCTCACCAAAAGATTTAACCTGTGTAAATGTCAGTTGAAGTTTTTCTATGCAATATTCTGAGCTGAAGCTATCAACTAACCTTTGATAAAGCACATCAGTTCTAGCACGAAGGTCAGTTTCCAGTGGGGAAAAATAGTTCAAAAGTAACTTCACATAATCAAAACCCAGGCCTATATTCAAGTCTTGCCACTGCTTCAATAAGGAAGGATGGGAGTCCCCATACGTAGGCATGCAGAAAACCCGCATGCCTCTGGGGACTACCTTATGGTGCAAGCAAGCTTCTAAATGTAATCTTTGCCACATGTACCTTTGAAGTTGATAAAGATTATTTGCCAGCGTTTTTAGTTGCTCATGAAATTCTTGTATATTTTCTCCATTATCAATCATCGACGTGTGGGCCCCCACTTCATTCAAGTCCAGCGACAATAAAGGGTTTAATTCACGTATAAATAAATCTGTCCATAAACGAGACAAATCCCTCGACACTGGATTAGAAGCAGTCCCAACATTCTGGCCTTCCATCGTGTGAATTGAGTTGTGAGCAAAAAATACAGGAAAAACAATAAATGTAGAAAACACAACTCAATACTAAAGACGTTCTCACCAAAAAAGAAGCAGTAATGAAGTCCAAAAAGTGAGAACTATCACCACGAGTAAATCCTTCTATAGAATAGTCCCAACTCAAGCTCCAAACACACTGAAAATGTCCACGATGAAAATAAGTAAAAAATCATTTATTGGAAACAGAGAATAAGCGCTTTCGCATAGTTAAACTATGCTTCATCAGATACAATATCATAAAATGATTCCAAAGTACTTATACTAAACAACTTTTGGCGGGCTCATTAATTTGGAATAAAACTTAATTGCCTTTTATCAATTTAAAGCCATCATTACATTCAGATGCAGTTTAAATTCAATCCAGTTCATTTTCTAAAGTGCAGCACTCACACTCATCACAAAACGTTTCAAAGCGTTGCAAAAGCTCTTTAGCTAAACAAGTCGCTGCAGACTTCAGACATAAAGAATGCATTTACAAGCTCATAATTCAACAATGAATAGTTTGAAGAAAAAACATTGACAACATAGCATATAGCATTCAGAAATGTGAACACATCCCTCGCAAGCTGAAAATTCATTCATCAAAATATTATCATAATGTTCCTTGTCATTTAGCTCATATAAGCATAGCTGGATTCCCTTACCTTAATTGTAAGAAATTCTATACAATGCAAGTTATTAAAAACAGTTCCACCATCTGTGAAAAGGCTGCACCGAAGAAGCATCAACAAACTGTTTGCCATTGCAAATTAAACATCATCCTATTCGCTATTGAGGTCACATGTCTGAATTCTCTGTAAAAAGTTTCTCCTGACCTGAAAAGTTGTCCCCACGGTCCTAAAGCAAGACTGTAGAGACCGGAAACTAAAAAAATTTAATGTAGGTCCAACATTTATATACATTCTTCATACGGATCCTAACAACCATGTGTAAGGCATGTAAAAATGTCTCTTTTCTAAAATTTTATATCCCACATATAAACTTCAGTAAGTAAACATAAAAAATGAAAAAATATAGATGTCAAAATAAAACCAAAATCGCTGCAAACACGTATATTGATTCTCTAGTAATGTGATAAGAGCAGTATCTGTATGTTTATACATACTTCATACAATTTCATACGCACTAGGAGAAATCATGTTGCAAAATACATAATTGATTCAACCTTACAATCCTAGTGATGCTTATTTTACATGAGACATAGAACATGTTGTGTGTCTAAAAAATTTTATCAAACCTACAGAAAAGTGCTCTATATACCACTAAATTTACATAGTAGTGTACTATACAACATGTTTAGGGAATATACTATACAAATACATGTAAATCATAAAACAAAATACATATCAACATATTCACAAAACAACAGATATAAAATGTATCTAAGGTATAAAAATATATGTATAAATATGTACCCTTATAGGACAACAATAGTAAGATACTTATTCAAAAGGCATCTCCATAATGCTTCCTTTGGAAATCACGACTATTCCTATATATCAGTGTAGCTGAACTCAAGGGGGCAGTTCTAATCCAACATCTCATGAAGGAGGAGTGTCACCCCAGATGAATGTGCAGGGTTATATACCAAGACAAATATATATATAGGGTGAAGGGTTACTAAAAACGCCATTCCATCCAACTAAAACATACCCTTGCTATATATATATATATATGGGACCAAGGGCTAATCTCAAAACGCTATTCTATCAAGTTAAAAACATACCCTTACTATAGAATATAATATATAATGTTAAGCAATGAAATAAAAATTTGAAATATAAAAAACCTACATATATAACCTAAATACCAATAACTATACTTATCTATTCCATCGTGAACATCTATAATACAGGGAATACATACCCTAGTCTAAAATTAATAATGTTTAAATCCGGCATATAATGTAGTGTTGAACAACAACTTCCAAAGTGGCAAGATGTCCCTAACATTAAATGCTTATACATCCAGCTCCTAAAAGGCTATAAATAAAGAAAATGCCCGATTAACTAGCCACAAATTAAGAGAAAAAAGGGGAATAATGCCCACTTTTAATATCCTAACTTACTAAGGAAGTATGGAACTATAGAATTCTAGAGTGCAAAAGCCAGCTTTATTTACGTTCAATCAACATCGGTTTAATAGAGATGAAGCCATTCAGCCCTGGTGGATTGTGTGCCGCTAATTTTAAAATCCAATGTAACTCGGCTCTAGCCAGCTTTTGTTCAATACTGCCTCTTCTTAAAGTTGGACTGATTATGTCCAAAACCCTAAAAGTGAAAGAGTGAGAGGGACACTCTTTAATGTGCCTGGCCAAAGCATTAGTATCCTCCTGCTTGCGGATCTCATAAAGGTGGTCATAGATACGGTCCCTTAACCTTCTCTTGGTTAGACCCACGTAAAATGCTGTACAAAAAGAACAGGTGGCCAGGTAAATCACATTTTTAGTATTGCAGTCAGCATAGTACCTGGGTTTGAAAACAAAATTCATACTGGGATGTTGATAGGTCTGTGTATTACTAATGCTCTTGCACCTTGGGCAGTGTAAACAAGGATATGTTCCTTTTCTGACCAGGTCCCCTAGTACTAGACTAGTGGATTTCCTTATATTCGTGACCTGCCAAATATATATATTTGCGGCAAACAAGATCTGAGGTAATTCCAGCAGTGCATTGTGGGATAAGGGGCTTGGTCTCGAGCTACTGGCAAACCTTGAGCTTTGCTATCGGCCGTGTCGGAGCCGAAGATTGGCTCCGAACCCATCAGTGAGAATAAAGGCGAGATAAACCACTCACATGGAACGTTATGGTAAGTACATAACTTCTTTTTTGTTTCCTTAGCCTTTGGGTCTGAAGGAAAACCAGTCTCCAAACAAATTATCTCCAAGTGGATCTCTCATTGTATTTCCGTTTTTATACCTACCACTTCAAAAAGCCTCCTGAATCTGTTAGGACCCACTCAACTAGGGCCACTTCTACCTCCACTGCATTCCTGAGGGGAGTGCCTACCAAAGACATTTCGTAAGCAGCTACCTGGTCATTGGTGCATACCTTTGCCAACCACTTCCACCTGTCAAACCTCTCCAAGTCCAGAGCAGGATTTGCTACTGCCATCTTGCAGGGCATCCTCTCTTCTTCTTAAGACACCTACCACCCCTTATCTCAGGTTTGAAAATCATCCCATAAATTTGGACTGCAACAGTGAAACATAAAGAATATAGTACAGTTGTGGGAACTTACCATAAATGTAGAGATTCACGTTTATTCACTGTTATAGTCTTTCCCGCCCTCCATCCCCCTGATGTTCATCGTGTTTCACTGTTGCAGTCATTACACTTGGGTTATCCTGCTGGCAGGCTACCCGCAGTCGGCCTGAATTCCAAAGTTCTGGTCCGGTATCTGTTGCCGTCGCCTCTTCCCTGACATCAGAGCGCCAGGGGTATAAAAGATGCAGCCGACGCCATTTTCTTCAGGCTTTCTTGCCGCGCGGTGCCCGAAGCAAAAGCAGTTCGCAAGTGCCGGTCGACCGACTCCTGAGATTTTCGAAATCGAATTTCAGATCCGAAGTCTTCATTAAAGCTAAGTACCCGTTGGGGAAACATTTTTCTTGCTCCAGACCGATGTCAGAAAAAGTTAACAATTGTATTTCTTGGAAGCAAATACCTCATAAGGATTTTCACTCTTACTGTATTCCTTGCCTAGGCCCTGACCACAACGTTGCTTGTTGTCGGTTTTGTGCTAGATTTAACCAACGCACTATTAAGCGTCAGTACGATTTTGCCTTTCATTACTTCGGCCGTAGATTCAATTATAGAATGCCGTCAAACAGCTGACGACCAGAGTTTATAAAAAACGCAAGGATAAAGACAAGAACAGGCATCCGAGGTCCAAAACAGATGATGAGGCTTCCGCTAAGCTACTTGTCGGTTCGCCGGTTCTCAGTGAGGAGCTTTCGCAGCCCCTGACACCCGCTACCTCAGAGCCACAGGCCACTTCTGACTCCCACGTGGAGCCGACTGGGCCTCTGGAAACTCAAGGTATTGGATCCTCAGAAACTATTCCCTCAGATGGGTCTGGAGCCGCTGTGCAAGCATCGGCTTCTGAGGGTGTTTTCAAACCTACACATTTATATGTAAAGCCATCTTCAGTTTCAAAGCCAAAGACTAAAGCCAGCTCTAAAGACAAAGAAACAAGTACAGCATTCTCCAGGACAGACTTCCATGCATAAAAAACAGATGCTCAAAATGGTCGAAGACCTTATTACTTTGATCAGGGGTTCCCATCCCCCTCCTGATAAGAGGCCTAGGCAAGAGACAGAATATGAATCTTCAGATCAGGTTTCCATTTCCTCTAATTCCTCCTCTGATCAGGAATGCTCTCTTCCTCCCTATGAGGATTCTGATGCTGAAGAATCTATTCCTTCAGCTTCTCCTCCTGAAGATTTTTCCTTTGGGGAAACCCTGCATACCATGAGGAGCACTTTCATTGGCAGAGCCAGGATTATTCAGAATCTAAGAAAAGGCTCAGAGATTTTCTTTTACTTCCTCAGCACAGGCCCCTTGCTATTCCCCCGGTTCTGGACATTGTAGATGATGTTTTTTAGTCCGGCCTGTATCCAGACACTATACCCCAAGCCAGACAGATACTACAGGGTCCCAGATTCCCATAAATTTCTATATAAAAACCCTGCTGCTGACCCAGAAACCATGTGTCAGGGTCCTAAGGGAGTCGAGGCTTCCACTTCTAAAAAAAACAGTCCCCTCTGATAGAGATTCAAGGGCACTGGACAGATTGGGGAAGAAAGTTTACACTTCTGCTACTTTGGCTGTAAGAGCTTTAAATTGTCAATTTCATATGCTTAAATATCAGCAATACTTAATATCTCTATTAAAACAGAAAATGTTGACTAACTCTGAATGTCCAGAAAACAAGGAAATGCAGGATTTATTGCATGCAGCTGAATAAGTGGGAAAACATACTTTGCAATGTGGTTTTGATTCTTTGCAGGCATCTTGTAGGGCCGCTGTAACTGGTTTTGTGATTAGGAGGCATGCTTGGTTAAAGGAACAGAATCTGCCTGATCATGTTAAAGCAAAATTATTAGATGCTCCATTACAGCATGATACTTTGTTTGGTGTTAAGGCAGAAGAGGTGTTGAAGAAAATGGAGGATAAAGCGAAATCTATGCAAACAGTTAAGGATTTCCTACAGGTACAGCCACTCAGATTTAGCAGGAACTGGCCTTCAAAAAATTGGTCCTTTCCAGTGTCAGACAGGCCACAAAGAGGCAGATACAGACGCCCTAGAGGCAGAACCCAGCCCCAAGACTCATACAGGCCTAGACAATGGGATGCTTCTACCTCCAAAAGCAGAGAAGACAAATCTCAGCCTTATAGGAAACAGTCCCAATGACTTTCCTCTACCAGTACCAAGCACTTACCTTTTGGAAGCTCCCTTAGGGGGAAAACTAGCACTTTTTTTCACAAAACTGGCACATGATCACCCAGGACAAAATGGGTCTTGAATATAGTGTCTCAGGGTTACAGGTTCCACTTTCACACCCTGCCAAAGGCAAAAGGCATGCCAGACCTGCCACACAATCAGTGGGCAGAGGCACAAAAGCAAGTTTCATCCCTCATGGACGTGAGGGCCATTCAGAAAGTACCACTACAGGAGCAGGGACAAGGATTTTACTCACGACTTTTCTTGGTACCCAGAAAGGACAAAGCCTGGAGACCAATACTGGACCGGTCTATTCTAAACACTTTTCTGGACCTTCCAAAATTCAAAATGTTGACTCTGCAGTAGCTTTTTTCCATGCTGGGCAAGAAGGCTTGGCTTGTAACTTTGGACCTAAAAGAGGCATACCTGCATGTCCCAATCAGACAATCTTGCAGAAGATACCTCAGATTCATGGCTGGCTCAATGCACTACCAATTCTATGCACTGCCCTTTGGCTTATCTACTGCACCCAGGGTCTTCACAAAATGCCTGGCACCAGTAATTGCTTTTTGCAGACAAAGAGGAATTCAGATGTATCCCTACTTGGACGACTGCCTTATTCAAGTAGAGAACAAGGACATTCTACTAAAGCATCTGGCATTTGTAAAAAGATTGCTAATTTGCCTAGGGTACACAGTAAACAAAAAGAAATCAAAACTAGTACCCTCTCAAGAGATAATATTCCTGGGCGCAAGCTTAAATACAACTGCCCAGATGGCTTATCTCACGCTAGACAAACAAAGGAAACTGACTTCTTACTTCAAAATGTTGGCAACAAAAACCCAGTTATCTGCAAGAAAAATTCTGCAGACTTTGCGCTTCATGGCATACTGCATTCTGTTAATTCCATATGCAAGACTGCATATGAGGAAACTGCAATGGTATCTAAAAAGTGTTTGGACTCAACATTGCCACGGCCTGGAAAAAACAATCACCCTCATTCCCTGCCTGCAACAGGAGTTTCGATGATGGGCACAGGCCTGTCACCACAACAAGGGACAGCCTTTCACTTTACCCACTGCCAGGCAGACAATAACAACAGATGCATCAGATCATGCCTGGGGTGCCCCACATGGCAGGAAAATGTATTCAGGGCACATGGCCCACAAGTCAAATGCATCTTCATATCAATCTAAAAGAAATGCTGGCTGTCCAGAATGCCCTGACAGCTTTTAAGGATTTGCTTCATTCTGGACAACTGCTGATAGAAGGACAATACTACAGTCATGTGGTGCATAAACAAGCAGGGAGGCACGCATTCCTACCCCCTCTGCAGACAAACCACAATTTTGTGGAACACAGCATTGACTTATCAAGTACACCTGCAAGCACAATTCCTGCCAGGAAAGACAAATACTCTGGCAGACGAACTAAGCAGAAACCTCATGGATCCTCGCGAATGGAAACTAGATCCTCAAATCTTCAGCATAATAACAAGGAAATGGGGATGCCCAGACATAGATCTATTTGCCTCCCCTCACAACTGCCAACTACAGAGATTTTGCACAAGGACTTATCACAAGCTAGCATGGAAAGTAGATGCTCTGTCATGGAAAAACCTTACATTATATGCCTTTCCTCCACTACCTCTCCTCCCCAAGGTACTCCTAAAGGTCAGACAAGAGAAGCCAAAAATGATCCTGATTGCCCCAGACTGGCCACACCAGCACTGGTACCCAATCCTAAAGAGCTTCTCTCAAGGCCCAGCCTGGACATTGCCTCAAATTTCACATTTACTGACCCAACGAAACAATCCGATACTGCACAGCCAACTCAGAACCCTAAATCTGGCTGCATGGTGGATAATGTAACCATTCAGAACACACCTGTCTCGAAAGCAGTTATGGATGTTATTCTGGAGGCCAGGATGCCCAGCACCAAAAAATCATATGCAGAAAAGTGGGCGAGATTCTGTGCTTGGAACCAGGCACAAGGAATTGACATGCTTGTACCAAATATTTCTCAGATTTTATAATACCTAACTGAGATGCTGGACAAAGGCCTATCCTTTTCATCGACTAAGATCCATGCCTCAGCCATTTCAGCTCATTACAATACGAACCCTCCTATTTTTTCACATCCACTACTAAGGCAGTACCTCAGAGGGGCCAAAAACATAAGACCCCCAAGAAGAGCACCGATACCTGCATGGGACCTCAATTTTGTATTGGAAAAACTCACGCTGCCTCCTTTTGAGCCAGCCAATACAGCTGAGATAAAATTCTTATCATGGAAAACAGCTCTGCTCTTAGCAATAACTTCAGCAAGAAGAGTGTCTGAGTTACAGGCTCTAATGGCGATTGAACCTTTCATAATTTTCCATCAGGACAGGGTTTCTCTGAGGACAAACCCAACATTTATGCCTAAGGTAGTGTCCAGTGTGGCTCTTAATCAAACAATTCATTTGCCTACCTTTTATCCAAACCCACAGAATACGGGGGAGAGACTTCTACATTCTTTGGACATATACAGACAGCTACGCTTCTACTTGGACAAAACTAAAGCTTTCAGAAAGTCTGAGCAACTCTTAGTGGCATATGCTGCAGGATCTTAAGGAAGAGCTATCTCAAAGCAGACTATTTCCAAATGGATAGCCCACTGCATTCATTTCTGCTATTCTCTACATGGCAAATCAGTGCCTAGGGGCATCTGGCTACACTCAACCAGAGCAGCAGCTACTTCAGCGGCCTTCCTCAGAGGAGTACCAACCAAGGACATTTTGGAGGCTGCAACTTGGACTTCAGTGCACACTTTTACAAAGCACTACCACTTTCCTCTTTATTCTAAATCAAGAGCAGACTTCACCACTGCAGTTCTGCAGGGCCTCATAGCCTCTCCTAATTCTATCTAGGCCCAGCCACCCAACCTCTGCTTTGGGATTCAACCCAAGTGTAATGACTGCAACAGTGAAACACGATGAACATAGTACAGTTGTGTACCTACCGTAAATGTAGATGTTCGAGTGTATTCACTGTTGCAGTCCAGGTTACCCACCACCCCCCTTTCTTTGCTGGGACTTATCTGTACTTTTCTATTCTATACAACCTATGTGGTGTATTTGCTTGTAGATAAAGATTGTTTCATTTTAGTGCATGCTTTTTTATTGGCATAATTTCACAGCCTACCCTTCTTGGGGCACCTGACATCTGGGACAAGAAAAACTGAAGAAAATGGCGTTGGCTGCATCTTTTATTCCCCTGGCGCTCTGATGTCAGGGAAGAGGCAACAGCAACCGACGCCGGACCAGGACTTTGGAATTCAGGCCGACTGCGGGTAGCCTGCCAGCAGGATAACCCAAGTGTAATGACTGCAACAGTGAATACACTCGAACATCTACATTTATGGTAGGTACACAACTGTACTTTCTTCTTCCAGTAACAGCTTATTTCTCTGTCCTCTTCCAGAGGACCATCTGCAGGGATGCCCTACAGGCCTCCTTTCCTCTAACCTTGTCCCTTGCTTAAGGTTCAGCTATGGGGCTCCTACCTTCAAGGGCCTAGAAAAAAATGATGTCATGGCATCTGCTGGCTCCCTTTATACCCGACCATACTGACATCAGGGTAGGGCTTCCACCAGGCCAGGGAAGAGGGAGTTTTTTAATCCGGTAGTCGGGCCAACCGAAGGTTTCCGAAGCAGGAAATCCCATAAGTCAGGATTGCAAGAGTGAATATATTCGAATGTCTGCATTTATGGTAAGTGTACACAACTGTACTGTGCCCAAAGCTGCCACTAGTTGTGCAGTAAGCTGCAGTGTGCTGTTGGTCATGTTGCCCACATGATGTATCTTGACCTGGCCAAGGCACCATACATCACACTGGCATTGTAAGAAAGCTTAACACTTTAAAAATAGATCCATGTGTGGTAAGATGGATAGCAAAGGGCAGAACCTACACAGTACAAGTGGCAGGAGTCTCACGGAAGCATATTAAGGTAAACAGTGGTCCTCAGTGCTCAGTGTTGGAATATCTTCTTTTTGAAGTTTACTTTTCTTATCTCCAGAGCAGACACCAAGACCTCTGGCTAACTAAATTTGCAGATGACCTCAAATTGAGTTATTGTCATGGCCCCTTCTTATACTCAAACCCTTCATCAGGAACTGTTACAATTAAATAACTAGCTTACAGAAAATGGGCTGAAATTAATGCAGAGAAATCCAATATTGTCTCATTTGGTAGTCAGTCCTTCCTCCAACATATGGCATAGACAATACCCTACTTCAGAATGAAAATCTTGGGGACCTTGGATCATGAGTTTAATAATTCTCCTTCTTTCAGTAATCATGTGAAAATTGTCAGAAAACCCTTCTATTTGGCTAATTGCGTAGGGAATGCCATCCATACCAAAACAGGTCATTGTTCACCTGTATTCATCATTAAATAGGCCATTTTTGAATACCCTTCAGGATATACCTCACTAGACATATCAGACAAAGAGAAAGACCCCAGAGGTTCCTAAGAAGATCATGTGTTTAAATACTAAGCGCTACCAAGGGATACCGGAAGCACTATCCCTTTATTCAAAATGTTATAGGCTCTTGAGTTGATTGTGAAGACTGGTAGAGAAGGGATGAAGGCTGCCAGCCTAGTCAAATAGAATTTGATACGTAATTCTGGTATTTGTAAATATAAGTGTAAAATACAGGCTTGTTTCTTAAATGAAAGAAAACACTGTAAAATGTGAACTTCAAGATTGTAGCAACATTGCCATATGCTGTAAGGAAAACTAAGCCAAGCATTTCACATCTGTTCTTTTGAAGTTAAAATTATGCCTTGTATACCCTTTGCCCTAGATGGTGGTGCAGAAGAGGCTAGCTGAACACATTCTTTGTATTGTTTTAACTTAAGGAGTAATTACTAGAGTGTACATGTGAAATGTCTTTTATTGTTGTAGTTTCCTGAGCAGCTGTTAGATTGTTAAATAATGTAGCCTGTTGGCCTGAGAACTCCAGACAAAGTGTCAAAATGATGTAATGTGTATACTGGGAAAACCTAAATGTCAAAATGATGTAATCTCGGAGGGCTCAGCAGGAATGTTATTGATTTTAAACTATTGCTGAGAGAAAGACTGTAAGCATTCTGTCTTGATATCCAACCTCAGCACTGCCTTACTCTATGAAAGTGCATTACTTTAGAAGCATGTTTTCTTGTAGACATAGCTAGGGCTATAAAGATTAGACTCAAGTGTTTTTCTGGTTTTATATCAGAACTTTCCTACTGTATTGTTTTAAGTTTCTGTGTGATCTCTGAACTCTTGGATAGCACTGTGGTGTAGTAGTATTGTCTTGTGTTTTTAATTATTTATTATTAAATATTTAAGAAAACTTTTACCTGTGGCTGGTTTATGTAGAGTTAAGTTAAGCTCTAGAGTACATTGCATATTTATAGAGTTTATTGTACAAGGCCACTCTAATAAGCCTTGACTGATTAGTCACACTTACCAATTGGATAATAATATTGCACAGTAATAATTGGTGGCCCATTTAAGTGCATTTGGGTTGCTGATAATTGTTAGTTGGTGGTGGCAGTAATTACTACCGTATAGTCAGGGTAAAGAGGCACAGCTAGAGAATCTGTGTCAGCCTTTCCCAGGAGCGTCTGTGAAGTTGTATAAATAAATACATATCTCAAAGTATTTGTGGTGTGTCAGCTACCTGGGCAGGGACACGAAGCACTGGTGGGACAGAGAGGGTACTGGAGGTTAGCTTGCCAGCTAGGCTGAGATCTGGACCCTATAACTGTGGCAGTGGGGGAGTCTTATTGGGTACCTGGAGAGCAAGGGAGCAACCAGCCCCAGACTGACTGAGATCTTTGTGTGCACCTAAGGGAAATTGTACTTTACTGTGTGTATTTGTTATCCTTTCCTCTTATATGAGACACAATCCCTGGTATTAGTGGTGAGGATTGAGACTCCTTGATTTCTGGGCCAGGGCACGGTCGTCACATTGTGGTTTAGAGTGGTGGGATCCACTTCACATACTAATTGGCTTGTAGTGGTGTGGGTAGAGTGAATCCTGTAGCTTATGTACAGTGATCTCTGAAGGTGTTTTGTTCTCTAAAACAGCCACGCAGTGAATAGTTCAGATCACAATTGTTTTATTTCTTTTGTTAGATTAGTTAGTCAGGGTGAGCAGGCAGCATGTCAGCAGAGGAGTATGGAAAGCTGACAAGGAGCCAGCTGGTGGAGATGTGCCAGGCTAGGGGACTTGTGCATGGAAACCTGACTAAGGCAGACCTGATTACAGCTTTGGTTACAGCTGTATCAGAAAACAGCATCCAGGAGGACAGTCAGACTGGCAGTGGAGATGCAAGATCCTCGGAGAATGGACAGCTCAACCTTTCTGCAAAGGACAATCAGACTGGCAGTGGAGATGCAATATCCTTTGGAGAATGGACAGCTCAACCTTTCTGCAGTGGACTTAAAAATCCAGCTGGAGCTAAAGGGACTTGAGTTGGAGGCCAGGCGTTTGGAGATAGAAGCCAAAGAAAAGGAGCGTCAGAGGAAGCATGAGAGGGAAATGCTGACTATTCGCCATAGTCGTGGAGGTAATGGAGAAGGGAGTAACTGGACCCCAGAAGCACAACAGGTTAATACATTTCTTCTGCAATTTAAAGAGGGGGATAATTTTGATAGTTTCATTCATATGTTTCAGAGGGTATGCAAACATTATAGTGCTGACCAAAGGCTCTGGGTGCGGCTCCTGACCCCCTTACGCCATGGGAAAGCTGTAACTTGTATATCGCAAATGCTTGACTCTGTCTGTTTTGATTATACTGCTGTAAAAAATGTCTTTTAGAATGATTTAAGCTAACACCTGAAATGTATAGGAAAAAGTTTTGTGATCATAGACGCAAGGCAGATGAAAGTGTGTGTGAATGGGTTCCTATGACTTCATCGAACTGTCTAATCACCGACACTCACCTCTTTGACACCAAACCATCGACGGCCATATCATCGACAATTCCGGTAAGCGATCTTCCCTTTCACAGGACCCATGGTAGCGCTTGTTCCTGTGTTACAACGGTTAGTGTTTACGTGATTCCGTATAAATTACCTTGAAAGCGCTACCATGGGTCCTGTAAGGGGGAAGATCGCTTACCGGAATTGTATGGATGGGCCGATGGTTTGCGTCCAAGAGGTGAGGTGTCGGTGATTAGATGAATATGTTGCTGAACTGAGCACTTATTTTCATAGTTGGGTGAGTGGATGTCAGGTCACCACTTTTGAAGGCTGGCAGAGCTTTTGGTGAGGGAACAAGCCCTTAGCACTTTGCCTGAGGACATGAGGATCTGGTTAGCTGATAGACAATGTGCTACTTGAGATAAGTTGGGGAAGAAGGGAGACCTATACCTGGCAAGCAGCGCAGCCTTGCACAGGAAGGGGACCCCCCAGTACTGCTCATGGGTCTAAAGGAACCCATGGTGGGCAGCACAGACTGCCCCAACAGAATCTGCCAGTAGCAGGGG
Organism: Protopterus annectens; assembly: GCF_019279795.1. NCBI lineage: Eukaryota > Metazoa > Chordata > Ceratodontiformes > Protopteridae > Protopterus > Protopterus annectens. The sequence continues at coordinate 1,617,686,896 of NC_056739.1, read as the reverse complement.
AAGCCACTAGTCCAGGTACATGTCCAGGAACTAGAGTTAAATGTTTTGAATGCAACCAGTGGGGCCATGTGACATATAGGCTTCTACAGAGGCAAGGTGGGGAACCTAAGGTGAGGGAGCCAGTAAGTGGGAAAGGCAAAATGCCAATAGTAGGTTGTCGAGACAACAGGGGTATGGAACTACCATCCTGTAGATGCCCTGAGAGGGAAGGATTTGGATGAGGCAGTACCATGTATTTATGCAGTTACACGGAGTGAGGCTAGGAGACAAGCATGTGGGTCTGGTAGCCTGGGAGAGACCCAGACAGACTGCATACTTGCAGCAAGGACTGATGAGGTGGTTACTTCAGGGAGGGAGCTACACTGTAGCAGTGAGACTGAATGTGAGCCACAGCTGCGTGTGGGTACTGATGTTCCCTTGGACAGGGTAACTGCAAAGGTAGTGGTGAGTAGTAGTACCCAGGCTGACAGTGAGGCACCACTGTCAGAGGATGCCAAACTTCCTGTGGAAGGGGAGCTGGGAAGGGTTACTAGGAGAGAGTTGAGACAGGCGCAGCTCTCAGACCCTACATTGCAAGGCCTGAGGCAGGTGGCTAGGAAGGCACCTGATTCTCCAGGAAAGGGGAGAAAATCTGTATACTGGGACAAAGGGTTACTGTACAGAGAGTTGGACCCCTGAGCGAGGGCTAGAAGGTGAGAGAGTACAGCAGTTGGTAGTGCCTGGAGCCTACCGTCTGGAACTTCTAGCCATAGCCCATGATATTCCCTTTACAGGTCATATAGGCATAAAATGTACAAAGAGACATATTATGCAAAACTTCTGTTGGCCTTGAATTTCCAGAGATGTAACAGGGTACTGCAGGACCTGTGAGCAGTGCCAAAAGGTAGGCAAGGCAGGAGACAGGGTGAGAACTCCTTTGATGGCTTTGCCTGTGATTGAGGAGCCATGTCAGAGGGTAGCTATGGATATTGTGGGACCTCTGAGTACCCCAAGTTCCACAGGGAAAAATTATATCCTAGTGGTAGTGGATTATGCTACACGATACCCTGAGGCAGTGGCTTTGTCCTCCATTGAGGCAGAGAAGGTGGCAAATGCTTTGTTAGAGATTTTCAGCAGGGTAGGTTTCCCAAAAGAAATACTGACTGACCGAGGTGCCAATTTCATGTCAAACCTGCTGGCTTGTCTGTGGAAGTTTTGTGGTGTGAAGCACATGAAGACCACCCCCTACCATCCCCAGACTAATGGTCTTGTTGAGAGGTTAAACTCTACAATAATGTCCATGCTACGGGCATTTGCAGATCAGGTTAAGAGGGAGTGGGTCAAGTATTTGCCCCATATGTTTGCTTACAGAGAGGTTCCCCAGGAATCCACAGGTTTTTCACCCTTTGAGTTGCTGTATGGGCATAGGGTGAGGGGACCTCTAGATTTAATTCAAGATGAGTGGGAAGTTGAGTGTGAACCTCAAAAGGAGTCTGTTGTGGCATACATCCTAAACCTCAGGACAAGGTTCAGGGAACTCATGGGCTTGGCCCAGGAGAACCTGGCAGAAGCCCAACAACAGAAAAAGGTGTGGTATGACAGGAATGCTCGAGGTAGAGTATACTGTGGGGCAGCAGGTAATGGTTCTCATTCCTTTCGGACACAACAAGCTGCAAGCAGCTTGGGAGGGTCCCTACAAGGTGGTAAGGAAGGTAAGTGATGTTAACTACATGGTGGAACTACTAGGCAGACAGCAGGGGCACAAATTGTACCATGTTAACATGATGAAACCTTACCATGATAGGGAGGGAGACCCTTGTGCTGAGCAACTGCAGTGGTTTGCATTAGGATTCTGAGGGAGATCTGGGGACTGATCTCCTCAGTGAGTCTCGGGCTGACACCTCAGTGGAAGGAGTAGCAGTGTCCCAGCAGCTATCTCCTACCCAGGTTCGAGAAATCTGAGCAGTGTTGCAGGAATTTGAGAACTTGTTCACTGGGAAACCGGGGTGCACTCACCTGGTGCAGCACCAGGTGGATACAGGACCCCAAAGGCCTATTAGGCAGGCCCCTTATAGGGTGCCTGAGAGAGTCAAACAGACTCTGAGGGAGGAGGTACAGGAGATGTTGGAACTAGGGGTGATTCAAGAGTCCAACAGTCCCTGGGCTTCCCCAGTAGTGCTGGTGCCAAAGAAGGATGGCAGCACCAGGTTCTTTGTAGACTACAGGAAATTAAATACTCACATGATTACCCCATGCCTAGGACAGATGAGGCCCTAGAGTAGCTGGGTGGGGCTAAGTATCTTACAACTATTGATCTTACCAAGGGTTACTGGCAGGTGCCCTTGACTCCCAGTGCTAGAGGGAAGTTGGCCTTTGTGACTCCTTTTGGCTTGTACGAGTTCACAAAGATGCCCTTTGGGATGAAGAATGCCCCAGCGACTTTCCAGAGACTTTAGGTAATATCCTTGCAGGAACAGGAGGGTTTGCCCTTGCTTACCTAGATGACATTGCCATCTACAGCCATTCCTGGTCAGAGCACCTTCAGCATGTCAGGGAGGTGTTGGGCAGACTACAGAGGGCAGGGTTGACCATTAAGCAGAGAAAATATCAGGTGGGTGTGGCAGAGGTCTCCTACCTGGGACATAGAGTGGGGAGTGGTAAGATAAGGCCAGAACCTGCCAAAGTGGAAGCCATTCAGGCATGGCCTGCACCTGTTACTAAAAAGCAGGTGAGTGCATTTTTAGGGACAGCAGGGTACTACAGAAAGTTCGTCCCCAGTTATAGTACCATAGCTGCTCCCCTCACAGACCTGACAAGAAAGAACAGGCCAGATAAGGTAGTGTGAACCCCAGCATGTGAGCAGGCATTTCAGAACTTGAAGTTTTGAGAGGACCCCCTGTGTTAGCCAGTCCAGATTATAGCAAAGAATTTGTTGTGCAGGTGGATGCTTCAAACCATGGGGTGGGGGCTGTGTTTAGCCAGATTTCTTCAGCGGGGAAGAGCACCCAGTAGTTTTATCTCAAGTCATAGGCTCCAGCCCAGGGAAGAATGCTATGCAGCCGTAGAAAAGGAATGTCTAGCCATAGTGTGGGCACTGCAAAAACTTCAGCCTTATCTGTATGGAAGAAAATTCACTGTAATGACAGATCACAACCCTCTAACATGGTTAAACAGAGCCAGTCAGCAAAATGCCAAGTTGCTAAGATGGAGCCTGGGGTTGCAGGCATATGATATGTCAGTGCAGCACCACAGTGGGATTAGCAATGTCAGTGCAGATGGGCTCTCAAGACAGGGAATGGCGTGAGGTACACCCAGTTAGACCTAACCCTCTCAAGCGGCGTTTATCAAAGGCCACTTGAAAAACTGGCTTGAGTTCTCCAGGGGGAGAGATGTGAAGACTGGTAGAGAAGGGGTGAAGGCTGTCACCCTAGTCAAATAGAATTTGGTACATAATTCTGGCATTTGTAAATATAAATGCAAAATACAGGCTTGTTTCTTAAATGAAAGAAAACACTGTAAAATGTGAACTTCAAGATCGTAGCAACATTGCCATCTGCTGTAAGGAAAACTAAGCCAAGCATTTCACATCTGTTCTTTTGAAGTTAAAATTATGTCTTGTATACCCTTTGATCTAGATAGTGGTGCCAACGAGGCTAGCTGAACACATTATTTCTATTGTTGTAACTTAAGGAATAATTACTAGAGTGTACATGTGAAATGCCTTTTATTGTTGTAGTTTCCTGAGCAGGTATTAGATTGTTAAGTAATGTAGCCTGTTGGCCTGAGAACTCCTGACTAAGTGTCAAAATGATGTAATGTGTATACTGGGAAAACCTAAGTGTCAAAATTATGTAATCTGGGAGGGCCCAGCAGGAATGTTAGTGATTTTAAACTATTGCTGAGAGAGAGAGAGAGAGACTGTAAGAATTCTGTCTTGATATCCAACCTCAGCACTGCCTTGCTCTATGAAAGTAAGTTACTTTAGAAGTATGTTTTCTTGTAGAAATAGCTAGGACTTATAATGATTAGACTTAAATGTTTTTCTGTTATATCAGAACTTTCCTACTGTATTGTTTTAAGTTTCTGTGTGATGTCTGAACTCCTAGATAGCACTGTGGTGTAGTAGTATTGTATTGTGTTTTTAATTATGTATTATTAAATATTTTAAAAACCTTTTACCTGTTCTGGTTTGTGTAGAGTTAAGTTAAGCTCTAGAGTACATTGCATATTTATAGAGTTTATTGTACAAGGCCACTCTAATAAGCCTTGACTGATTAGTCACACTTACCAATTGGATAATAATATTGCACAGTAATAATTGGGCACCCTTTTAAGGGCCTTTGGGTTGCTGATAATTATTAGCTGGTGGTGGAAGTAATTACTACCGTATAGTCTGGGTAAAGGGGCACAGCTGGAGAATCTGTGTCAGCTTTTCCCAGGAGTGTCTGTGAAGTTGTATAAATACATATCTCAAAGTGTGTGTGGTGTGTCAGCTACCTGGGCAGGGACACGAAGCACTGGTGGGACAGAGAGGGTATTGGAGGTTAACTTGCCAGCTAGGCTGAGATCTGGACCCTATAGCTGTGCCAGTGGGGAGTCTTATTGGAGACCTGGGGAGCAAGGGAGCAACCAGCTCCAGACTGACTGTAATCTCTGTGTGCACTTAAGGGAAATTGTACTTTACTGTGTGTATTTGTTATCCTTTCCTCTTATATGAGACTCCCTCCCTGGTGTTATTGGTGAGGATTGAGGCTCCTTGATTGCTGGGCCAGGGCATGGTCGTCACAGTGATATCTATGCTTGGTCTTCTCTGCCATTAGGGACCCAGTTATCCTGAATCTATGCCAAAACCCAGGATTGAACCAGGGACCTTTAGATCCTCAGTCTAATGCTCTTCCCAACTGAGCTATTTCTTATATGTTCACAAACTTAGTAGTTTCACACGTACCAGACCTAGGAACCTAAATCTTCATTGACAGGTAAATAAAATATGATGGAGAGAGATAGTGATTCGTTATGCACTGCATCCACTACCTCTGAAACAGAATGCCTCGGGAAATTGAACAATTACATGGTGTTATAGGCCATCATCCTTCAAACTGGCCCTAGATGAATTGATGGGCACTCACAAGTTCAACCTGGTCTTGACTGGCCTAACCCTCCAAAAAAAGAGGTTACAGCCCAAGGCTGGGTACTGGCAAGGAACAAATGGTCATGAGGCTCAATTGCCTTGAAAGTAATATGAATCCTATGACTGAAGAAAACTGCCAGTGGTATAAAAAGTTATTATCCTAGGTAATGACTGGTGCTTATTAAAACATAATAGCCTGTGTTCTGCTAGTTGGTAAGCTTCGGAACTAGCCAGGTGAGTGTATTTAAGGCTTTGCAGCAGTGATAGTGGGAAGGTATTTAAATAAAGTATGTACTACTGTTATTGACTAACTCGTTTGTTTTATATGTTGTGGTTTTGAGAATGTTAGCACATTGGTGGCATATAGGAGGCCGAGCAGTAGGTAAATGTAGGCTGTTACTGCTGTGGATTTGCCATTTTTAAAAACCGTGACCCTGTATGACTTACCAGACGTGTTTTTCTATTTTTTTTTATTTTTATTGTTATTTTGTAATGTCAGGCATCCTAAATATGGAGGACAAGCCTGAGTTTTTTCTCTTAGGATAACCAGAAGAAACTTAGCAGATTGCACATCTTGAATTGGTGAATGTTTTCTGGAGGTAATAAGCAAGTTTGATGCAGGTAAAGAGGGTAGTATGTACCAAACAGCATGCACTGTGTTTTGAGGATGTTAAGTTAAAAAAACAGAGTTGAGAACCTCACCTCTACAGAGTTAAAACCATGCTGACGTTCTGACTTTACACCTGATACAGAAGAGCATGAACAGAGCAATGTCAAGTTGTTGGTATATTGGTTAGTCTGACACCACTTCATTTATTTCCTATATTATACACAGAGGTGGTAGCTAGACGTAGACCAAGCAAAGACCTTGTGGAACACCCAGAGGGGCTGTCATGTAGAAGAGGTGGCATTTTCCCATCTTACAGCCTGATGTCCACTTTCAAAATAGCTACTGAACAGTTATCTACTTTAATAGATATACTATTGTTGACAACCTGATTAGTGGTTGGTGTCTGACAGTATCAAATTCCTTTGATAAGTCAAGGAACAAAGCTTCAAAAACACTGAAGTTATTTTCAGTGCGTATGTATTCTATTATATCAAGGAGAATTGTGTGATTTACATGATTTATTAGAAGGAAGACAAGAAAGAAGGATGGAGGAGACATTTAAAAAATGTGGTGGTAAGAAATATGCAGCCATTGAGAAAGACTTTGCTTCAACAAAAGCTTTTTGAGGAAGCTAAGTTGGGCAATTTGAAGAGAAAGAAGATAGTCACAAGATGTGTAATGACTGTGGTTGATATTCTGCATGTACCTTTTTGTATATGTTTGTTTTGTTGACTGGTTTAGTCCCACTAAGCCATTGACCTACTTTCAGTGGAGACCAGAAGTGGTATTCATAATGACTAAGAAACATTTGGCCAGAGAAGCAAAGTCCCCTTTTCATTTGTGGGACAAGGTGCCAGAAGAGGGCTACCATTACCGAGGAGAGAGCTGCAGAGGTGATGACTACTAAGATGAATATGCTGATGAGTTTATTTCATAAAACTGAAAGGTATTTGATAGTGTTTTTATGATTTTACAGATTTACAGACTGTACTGCTGCACAGATTTTAGAGGTGTCAGGAAGTGTTCTGGCTAACACCATTCTCTTAAAAGTGATTAAAGAGGGTAAGTTTACAGAAGGAAAATAATTCTTATTGAGAGATTCCAGATTGAGGTATTATTTGGAAGCTAAAGAAATAGAAGGGAAAAATTATACATGTTAATTATATTTAGAGAATGGGCGAACTGAACATCAGCACCCTGACTAGAGAATGAACGTTTTCCAGCAGGGTATTAATATACAGGTAATATCCTCTGAAAAACATGTCCGCTGCTTCATGGCAGCATATCAAACTGCTGTGGAGCTCAAACAGCCACCCATTATTTTATGCTTGCTAAGCGGCACTTCTACTGTTTAGCAAGTGTAAAATGTAAAAAAAAAAACAAGAAAATGAAAAGAAAACAAATTGTGTGTGTACGTAGGTGTATGCCTGCATGTGAGTGAAAGTGAGATTGATCAAGCCATTATTTTACACTCGTTAAGCAACGCTTTTGCTGTTTAGCGAGTATAAAACTAAATATAAAAGAAAAAGTGTGTGTGTGTGTGGGAATGCGTGCATGAAAGCAAGTTGTGTGTGACTGAGTGTGTGTGTGTGTGTGTGTGAAGAGTGAGAGCGATCCAACACTGGCAGCAGCATTCAGCAGATTTATGTACCTCTCACCTCTTAGATCCAATTAACTGAATAAATTGTAAAATAAAGGGGGAACAAATGCTCAAAACAGGAACATATTCCTGTTAAAGTCACAACGTTGCTTCAGTAATAGGACTTGTCTTAGCATGCATTTCTGAAGTGCATGTGTGTGTGTGTGTGTGTGTTGGGGGTTTGCATAAGAGAGGAAGAAACACTGAGATCGATGGAACACTGGCAGCAGCATATAAGAGGTTTGCGTACCTCTCGACCTTTTAGCTCAAGAAATATAGATAAAGCCTAAAATAAAGGGAGGAACAAAGGCTCAAAAATAAAAACAGATTTTAAATGTTGTACTTAAAAAGTAAGTTTAATAACAGGATTTGTGTTAGCATGAATTTTCTGAAGGAAATAAAGTGTGAAAGTCAAATGTATGTCATTATTTAGTGACTTCAATCCGTAATGACTGGCAAGAAACCATTTTAGCAGTAAGGGACCAAAAAATAAAGCCAATATCTAGATATTTTTTTAAAAATTACATATTTTAGATGTGAAATGCATCCTCTAACACCATTTGCATATACTACAGCAACTTTGAAGTATTAGGCGGAGGGACTATTTTACATTAAAAATATGCAAAAAAAAAAGGTAAAAAAATATAAGTAAGTAAAACATAATTTTACATCGAGCCCATTCTCTAGGTGCAATAATGCCCTCCAAGGTATGTGTTAATGTGTAATTAATGTCTTTCCAGGGCTCATAACACCCCTGGGCGGGCATTAATTACACATTAACAGGCACCCTGTCATGCATTATTGCTTGTGCAGAATATTTTTAATGCATATGGTTTACGAGAGGGAACACTGACCTTATTGCAAACTACAAATGCCAGGGGATAGGGCATTAATAAATGATTGGTTGAGGAAAGCAGTGGAAGTTTGTAGATAAGTAAAACATGGGTATTCAATGAGTAGAAATCTTTTTTTAGTAGTAATGAATGGATTTATTTAGCATAGTAGTTTTAAGTTACAGGAAGCTGCAAAGAAAACGGAGGAGTAAGCTTTCCTGTAGCAGTGATTTATGCTGATGATGTGGTAGGGATAGCAGAAATAATTTTGTATATTCAGTGTGGCTTAATTGTGGTCGGAATGAAGTCAAATAAGAATGAAAGTAAAGGAATATGTGACTGTTAAAACTTGATGTATTTATTTATTTGCAACAGGCAGAGTATGAAATGCTGAAAATTAAGTCTGGTAAAAAAAGGTATGATTTTAGGACAATGAATTATTAATATAGAAAATACTGTGCCTTGTACGTAATATCAGTAGTTTTCTGTATCCTGCTTTATTTTTTAACTGTATGTAGCTGAAGCATTTTATAATGTATTTCCACTAAGAAGATGATAGATAAGGTGCTTCTTAAGAAATTGTCCAAATGTTATATTTTAATGTTACAGCTAGCTCTCCCTGAAGAAGATAGAATCTTCGTGTTTAAACATACGTACCATAAAAGGCTTAACAGTAGATCTTCAAGAAGTCATTGTTATAGTAAATCTTCCTGACATGTCTTCCCTTTCTATGTAATCTTCCTACTCCTGTTTTTATTTACAGACTTCAGGAAGCTTCTTGTATTGTTATTTTGATAGGAAAATTTAAGTACTATATATTTTTTAGGTTATAATTAGTATCATTTTACTTTTTTTTCTGTAATATCCATGTAGCAGTTCTATTATATCTATCATTGACTTGTACAGTACTGTTATTTTTATTAAAAAAAAAAAAAGTAATGCTAATAAATACACAGCTTTCCGTTTATTTGATTTTATTTAAAGCTTTCCTTTTACTTTATAAATATTGTTGGACAGTTTATATTTCATATACCTTATTATTTTAATATAGATTTTATTGCTAAACATCTTAGTATTTTCAATCACAAGAAACATTTTGTCATTTTTTATATGTATATTAATATTGTTATAAGGTAAACTATTACCCAGTGTTAACTGTTTTGGGACATCTGTATTTCTTTATAGTGAGTGTACGTCTTTTAAACTAGTTCATTACTACAGGTAATTCAAGACCAGTTAATTAGATTCCAGCTGACCAAAGTCACCTTTTAGTGCAGTGGCTCCATAGCTTAGAAAGAGGTTGTACATGTGTGGTAGTACATTTAACACCTCCAGAAGACATCAGTTACAGAGTTCACAAGACTGCTGCAGGGCTGGAGGGTGTTAGGGCACACTCATGAGAAGAGGAGCCAGTGGCAGCTGAATGACAGCTATGGGGTGGAGAAAATCACTTTTTAATGTAGAGCAGATGTTAGAATTTTAGGCACAGTTTTTTTTTTGTGAAAGGCCAATGCCCCTGAAAACACTGGCATTCTTCGAGAAGGTTTTTCTCTGACTAACAAATTATGCCAAAGCCATGGTCTTAAACTCAATACCAAGTAATGAATAATTGTACATTTTGGGAAGTCAGCCATCCCGGCTAATTAGGGTACAGTGCTCCTTTTGGTATGTACCTGACCAGGCATATGCAGCAGCTAGAGTGACCTCAGAGGTTGCTTACAAAAAGAATACAAGGCATAACAATCCTGCCTTATACAGAGCATCTTAAAGCCCTTTCCCTGTACTCAGTCTCCTATAGATTGCTGAAGGGTGATCTGTGCCTGGCTTGCAAGGCATCTGCAAACCCCACACTTATGAATCTCCTACATATTCTTCAGTCAAATAGTACCAGAAGTACAAGGTCTAGGAACCTGAATTTTGTCTGTGACTTAAACAGAACGTGCTGGAGAGACAGATATGTGCCCCAGAAGACTGCCTCTCCTATGGAACCATCCATGTGAAGTTGAGATCTGAAGTAGTTAACTTCATTTGTGCAGCAACCTGTGGGAATCGCATCCGACCTCGGATCCGAGCCGGCAGTTTTCAACAGCTTTAGATCCCAGCTTCAAGCTCCTCCCCCTACCCATAATCCCCTGCCACCCTTGACTGACCTCAGATCTAGTTTGCCGCGGTTATCCAACAGCAGCTTGATCTAGAGTTCCAGGTGTTAGAGACTTTTTTGTGAGAAAAAAATGTACCTTTTTCTTCTCTTTTCTTCTGTTTTTGGTTGTGAGTGTTTCCAGGTCCCTTTTTATACAAAACCCTCTCTAGTTTAACTCTATATTTTTTGTCATTTACCTCCCCCTTCCTTCGTGGTTCCGTTAGGGTTGTGTGTGTGTGTGTGTGTGTGTATTTGGGGCCTAACGTGTGTGGTTTCTCTTTAGTTAAAATGGCTGAGGCCCCAAAGCCGATCTTTTCTAAGTGCACTGAGTGTGGCCATAAGCTGTCCCCAGCAGATGGCCACACTCTGTGTGTTGTGCTTTGGGATTGAACACCTGTCTCCTGGTTGTTCCATCTGTGCGACGTTCAACCCCAGGGCACTCAAGGACCGGAGGTCTAAGCTGACTCAGGCAGGTCTTCTGCCCCCGGATTCGGCTTCATCCTCCGGTCCTACTGTGGCTCCCGCTGTGGTGGCTGCCACTCCTGCTTCCCTCCCCCACGGCCGGGACTCAACCTCCCGCCTTAAGCCCGGAGGAGAGGGAGGCCAGGAAAGAGAAAAGGAGGGAGAAGCATCACAAGCGGCGGGCCGAGGCCTCTGCTTCGGCCCCCCCCGGCTAAGCGGTCTTCTCCCTCCAGGACTTCTGGGTCTCCTCCGTCTCGGATCCGGTCCCCGTGCTTTTCACCGGGTCCTGAGGAAGAGGAGACCCGATCTCCTTCGAGGTCATCGAGGCGACACTCCCCTCCCGCCTCTGTGGCCTCATCGAGATCAACCCGAAGTCTCACGGATGCAGATTTGGACCGGATGATGAGAAGATTCCTCCAGGCCCAACTGCAGATGGGAGTGCTCCTGCCTCCTCCCCCTCCGGGGGGGAGCTTGACCCCTTTTTTTTCCCCAATAGCTCCTTCTCCATCCCGCTACCAGGGCTCGGAGTCTTCGGAGCCGGGCAGCCTTGGAGCCGGGGGTGTGTCGGCACCGATAGTCTCGGGTACTTCGGCGCCAACACTTCCCTCGAGTTTGTCGGGTCCATTTTCTTCGGATCCGAGCTCTCAGAGCCGAGGGCTGAGCTTCGGATCCGGGGGTATCGGTATGCCTTCGGCTGCATCCAGGTCGGAACATACTGGTCCGTCAGATCCGATCGCTTCGGCGCTGGCCCTGATCCGTCCTTCGGATCAGAGTGAGGGTCTGCTTTCGGATCCCAGAGAGAGCAGCTCTCTCTCGGCATTCGACATGGTGGAGAGGGCCCTGTCGAGAGATTCCAGGCCCCCGGCCCTTGCCTTGGCTCCACCCTGCACTCCTCTGTTGGGCCCGACTTCCATCAACCGGCCCTAGGGACAGCCTGCTCTGACGTCCCAGGTTGTTCCTTTGGAACAAGACGTGGCTGGTGAGACCTACCCGGACAGCCCCCCCGAGGAGGTTCCTCACAAGCGAAAGTGCAAAAGGAGGCACCTGGACTCCCCTGAGTCCTTGACTGAGGACACGGATTTGGAGGAGGGGGAAGGCTCCCCAAGATCACCCCCCCCCCCGAAGATGTCTCATTTGGTGACATCATGGAGATGCTCAGGATTGGGGGGGGGGTCTGCCCCAAAGCCTACCTCGGCCAAATCCATGTTCCTGGAGGCGTTTGAAGCAGGCCCATCTACCTCTTGGGTGTCCCCTCTGGCCGACCCCCTGGTAGATTTGATTACTACCAGGGCGTGGAAGGAGCCGGACACTGTGGAGCCAGTCCCCAAGCGCCCGGACAAAATTCTTAGCCCACCCTCTGACAAGTCCCACTGGAGTAAGGGTCCCCCTGTAGATGCCATGTTGGTGGCGGCGGCCACCAAGAGGGAACTAACTCAGGAGAGTCCCTCGGTTCATCCCCCGAGCAAGGAGTCTCTGTCGATGGACCGTTTAGGGAAGCGGGTCTTTAGTTTGGCTACCTTCTCTGTGAGGTCGCTGAACTACATGGCACATGTGCTTCGACTGCAGCGGGACCTTATCAAAGAGTAAGCTGCGTGCCCCCCCCCCCCCCCCCGAGTCCATGTCGGCGGAGGACAAGCGATTGCACTCCACCCGGATGGCCACTCTCCGATCCATATCAAACACCTCTATTTGGCTACTGTCCCATGCCACGGAGGGAGCTGCTAGAGCCAGCGGAGCGGGCCTTGCCATGAGGCGTCAGGCCTGGCTCCGGCACTGTGATTTCAAGGAACCCTTCAAGGCATCTTTCGCTAATGCCCCTTTCGATGGTTCTGCCCTTTTTGGCAAAACTGTTCGCGATACCTTGGTCCAGAGCGAGAAGGACGGGAAGACGTTGTCTGCCGTCGGAGTCCACTTCTCTGCTCCCCAGAGGTCTTTCTCCAAGAACCAAAAGGGACAGAAGAAGATGTGGTTCCGGAAGTCGCAACAGTCCCATCCCGCTCCGGACTCCCAGCCCTTCCGCGGCAGAGGAGGGCAGGGTGGACACCACCCTAGAGGCAGCGGGGGCCCGCGGAACTTTGGATCCAGAGAACCCTTCTCGGACCAACCCACACAACACTCCTGAGGGGTTGCCTGACTGCTCCACTCTGGAGGCAGTCGGGGGGCATTTCTCGAAGCACCTAGCAGCTTGGGAGTTCATCACAACAGACCGCTGAGTGCTTCGCATTATATCTAGAGGATATCAGATTCCCTTTTCTCTTTACCCACGCAGCCCCAGATACCTCCCCGATGTCCCACCCGGTCAGAGGGAGGCCGCAGCAACAGAAATCCAACAGTTGCTGGAAAAAAGAGCCATCCAACACGTCCCGCCAGACAAGTGCGGGTCGGGGTTTTACTCCATGTTCTTCTTGGTGCCAAAAAAGACAGGGGCCTTAAGACCTATCCTCGACCTCTCTCCCCTGAACCTGTCTGTAACCAAAGAGAAGTTCCGCATGGTCACCCTTCAATCCATTCTCCCCCTTTTGCGGGAGAATGACTGGATGTGCTCTATAGACCTCAAGGATGCGTACTACCACATTCTGATGGACAGGCGATCCAGAAGGTTCCACCGCTTCTGGCTAGGAGCCAGTCATTTCCAATTCTGGGTCCTTCCCTTTGGTCTCACCACAGCCCCCATGATGTTCATCAAAGTGTTAGCAGTGATAGCGGCCCAGCTGAGGCTCCAGGGAATTCAGGTCTACCCATACCTGGACGACTGGCTCCTCACTGCCCTGACAAGGCATCTACTCTGCGCAGCCAGAAACTACTTTCTTCGTCTAGCTTCCCGGCTGGGGATCACCATCAACATAGAGAAGTCGTCTCTTACCCCGACTCAGACTATAGACTTCATAGGGGCAAGATTAGACACAAACAAGCTCCTAGCTTTCTTGACCACAGACCGGCTAAGAACCCTGAGGCTACATGTGCGGGCCATTCTACATTCTCCAGCTCCTCCGGCGGAATTGGTCCTGAGGGCTCTACGCTCAATGGCGGCGGCAATGAACCTTTTGCCAATGGCGCGTTTGAACATGAGGGTCTTACAATGGACCCTCCAGGTCCAGTGGTCCTTCCTTTGATTTCCTCTGAGCCATCCCATTCCCCTCAGCAGGGCTTGCAAGAGGGCTGTCTTATGGTGGCTCCAGTCTCCGAAACTCCAGGAAGGACGCCCCTTTTCTATGGCCCTTCCCCTAGCCACGGTGACCACGGATGCCTCCCTCCTCGGGTGGGGGGACATTGTTCGGGCAGGACAGTCCAAGGCACATGGGACCCCACGGAAACCTCTCTGCATATCAATGTCCTAGAGATGAGGGCAGTGCTGTTAACATTGCAAGCACTTCAGGACCCTCTTCCTGTAGGAACTATTGCGATTCAGTTGGACAATATGTCTGTTGTCTGGTACATCAACAAACAGGGGCGAACCAGGTCTTACCCACTCTGTCGAGAAGCCGTGAGGGTGTGGGAATGGGCGTTCTCCACCAGCCGCTTTCTTATAGCAACGCACATTCCGGGGTGGTCCAATATCCTAGCTGACAGACTGTCACACCATCCTGTTACCACACGAGTGGTCCCTGAATCCCGAGATAGTGAATCGGATTTTCGCCGAATGGGGTCAACCCTGTTGCGATCTCTTTGCTTCTCCCTCGAACACAAAATGTTACGACTACTTTGCTCTCATTTCCCCCTCCGGGGAACCTCCGAGAGACGCTCTGGTGCATGCTTGGCCTCCCAGTCTACTTTATGCTTACCCTCCTCTTCCTCTGATGCTGAAGTTTCTACAGAAAGCCAGCCGGTTGGGGAGCAGGATAATCCTCATTGCCCCATTCTGACCTCGTCAAACCTGGTTCCTTTTACCTTTGGTCTCATCTGGTGAATCCTCCTTGGATTCTGGATCCCCATCCAGATCTAATATCCCAACCCCTAGATCTCCCAGTCCCGAATCTGGACAATCTCAAGCTCACAGCTTGGCTGCTCCAGTTCCACTTGTAGCTAGGACTCCTGGTATCTCTTCCCCAGTTAAAACTATTCTAGTAGCAGCGCACAAGCCTTCTACTAGAAAGATCTATAGTAGCAAATGGAAACGTTTCTCCATTTGGGCGGAACGTTGAAATTTGGATCCTTTCACAGCTCCTTTGCCCGCAGTATTAGACTTCTTGTCAAGGCTGTTTCATCAGGGGGCTAGCTCCTCCACAGTCAAGGTTCACCTAACAGCTATCTCTCATTATCACGTGGGAAATGAACTGGGCCCTTTGATCACCACGAAATTGTGTAAGACTTTTTTGCAGGGCACCTTTCTGCTCAGACCTCCAGTGAAGGATGTAGTCCCTCCTTTGGATTTAATGCTGGTGCTTCAGGCCTTGACAGCTCCTCCGTTTGAGCCTGCAGCTTCAGTAGAACTTAAATTCTTGTCATGGAAAATGGCCTTTCTTGTCGCTATCACCTCGGCTCGAAGGGTCTCTGAACTACAGGCCCTTTGTGTAAAACCCCCATATTTGACTTTTCACAAGTATAGAGTTTACCTCAGGACCAATCCCTCTTTTCTTCCTAAGATTGCCTCTGAATCGAATATTAACCAGTCCATCAACCTACCAGTCTTCTTTCCTAATTACCAAAACAAAGGGGAATACAAATTACACTCACTGGATGTGCATAGACAACTTCACTTCTACATCCACAGGACATCTGGTCATAGGCAATCTGACCAGTTGTTAGTCTCCTTTGCCAAATTTAACGTGGGTAAATCTGTGTCTAAGGTCACGCTGTCTAGATGGATTTCACAGTGCATCCTTTTAGCATATGAAAGTTCTGGCAGGCCCGCACCTCAGGGAGTCCATGCCCACTCTACTCGGTCTATGTCTACCTCTGCGGCTTCTAGAGCTAGAGTCTCTTTGGATGATATTTGTTCGGCAGCCACTTGGGCCTCATCTCATACCTTTATCAATCACTATAAATTGGACATTATCTCCAGAGGGAGAGCATTCTTTGGCTCTGCAGTGCTCCGAAACATCCTTCCATGAAGGCCGCCCAAGGTTCAGGTAGCTGGGGACTCTGTCCCATAGGTTGCTGCACAAATGAAGTTAACTACTTCAGATTAAGAAGTTATGTACTCACCATAACATTCCATCTGAGTAGGTAAACTTCATTTGTCAGCAACCGTCCCTCCCTTCTGCCCCCTCACTTACAAATGTTTTCATACTCGGGTCCATGGGTGTTACCCACTTTATCTTGAAAGTATTAGTCTTCGAGCAGTATCTGCTTTTGGGCAAACTTGATCTGACGTCAGTCAGGGTTGGCAGGGGATTATGGGTAGGGGAGGAGCTTGGAGCTCGGATTTAAAGCTGTTGAAAACTGCCGGCTCAGATCCGAGGTCGGATCCGATTCCCATAGGTTGCTGACAAATGAAGTTTACCTGCACAGATGGAATGTTATGGTGAGTACATAACTTCTTATTTATATACTACCCAGTTTAAGAACAACCTAGACCAGTGGATGGGGAACAGAAAATTTACACCGGGCTTGGCACCCATGTCCCTCACGGACCGCGGTATGTTATAAATGCCTGGCCCTCAATGTCCTCTTTGGACACAGGACATCATTATTCTTTCGGGAAAACCTGGCTAGGCTCCTGGAGGTGCTTGGTCATCCAACCATGCTTAACATTTCATGGACTTCACATCATCAGCATTGTGTACCAGTACTGTATGGAGTCATGAAGTAGCTGTTCCTGTGGCTAACAATGCATGTGTGACTCTGTGTACTAGCTGTTGGAATCTTTTGGTGACCTACTATAGACATAGTGGCTGTATCAGGGCATCTGCATCAAGAGTACTCAGTTTCTTGATGCCAAGCTTCAGCGGGCGGGGGGGGGGTCATATGTGTTGCTCACCTCACATACCACAAATGAAAGAGGGAACACCACACAGGACTTCTAGGATATAGCACATTTTCGTGAGGTTCCGGGGTCTTAGACTGCACCCACATTAAAATAAAGGGCTTACTTAGGGAACTAGGATGCACACAGGGTGGCACTCTGTCAACTTCCAGGTAGTCTGTAATGCACAGGGCAACAGCTAATGTGCCTGCAGGCCACCCAGGCAGTTATAACACCCACATATATCAAACCTGTGACCTCTACAGATGGTTTGCAGGGGGTAATTTCCAAAATGGCATCTTATTGTCAGTGTCATATAAATCCTGGAATGACGGCTAAAACCCATCAGAAATCAACAAATGAAGCAGACCAGGGCTAAAGCTCTGCCCATTTGAGATCAAGGAACATTACTGAGCACATGCATGGGCCATTGACATGACATCTTCAGGAGGTGGGTTACAACAGTGTCTCTAGTGAGCACCAGTACCCACGTGTGTGTGTGTGTGTGTGTGTGTGTGTGTGCGTGTGTGTACGTGTGTGTGTGTGTGTGTGTGTGTGTGTGTTCATTTCCTTTGCTGTACATCATTAATGGCACTGGTTCTCATCATGCAGACATGGTAAACAGAGTTGACTTGACCATATCTGTGTTCCCGGTTTTTATGAATCCCAACCATTAACTTTTGTAATCAAGCTTGTAACTGTGTATTACTTTACTTTCGCTTGGTAAAACTGTTTATCCTTTTTTTATTATGTATTTTATGAGTATTCACCTAGGCTGAGCTTCAGATTGGTCCATGGTGGTCAGTGCACTACCCTGGTAAACAAATCAATCACTCTAATAAGTAAACTGTCATTGAACTTTTATGACTGTTAAATTGTTCTTTTTCTGAATTTTGAGTTTAACTGTCAACTCCTTATTTTGTTGACCATCCCTTTAACCACTATTGCTAGGACAATGCAAGCTGATATTTTCCACTAGAAGATTTTCTCATGTGTTGTGTGAGTGTATTATTTCTAGTATACACATTTTTATATTGCTTCTACTGCCAAAAGTAACAGTGTACCAAAAATATATGTTAAGTAGAGCAATCTAAACCGTGACTCTGGCCTGGATTACTGCACTTCTGTGGATTGTAATGGCTTTTGTCTATGATGGTTGGACTCTGTACATTTCTGAGTTTGTACTTGGTGCACGTTGACTTGCAGAAACTTATGATGTCCTTCAAGAATGCAACTGCAGTCATAACATGTGGGTTGTCCTGCCTCAGGCAGCCCTCGGTCGGCCGGATTCCAAAGTCTGGGTCCGACGTCGGCTGATGTCGCATTTCTCTCCGACGTCAGAGCGGCTGGAGTACATAAGCATCAGCCGACGCCATTTTCTTCAGTCTTTCTTGCCACGTGGTGCCCGAAGCAGAAGCAGTTTGCAAGTGCCGGTCGGTCAGCTCCTGTATTCTACTATACTGAAGTCATCAAAAAAGCTAAGTACCCCGTTGGAGACCTTTTCTTGCCTCAGCCGATGTCAGAAATTACTGAAAAAGTTAATAATTGTCTTTTTTGTGGTAAACAAATACCTCATAAGGATTTCCACTCTTACTGCCTCCCTTGCCTGGGCCCAGACCATGACGTCTCGGCCTGTGTAGCCTGTGCTCGCTTCAACAAGCGCACTCTCAGGCGCCGGGCGGAGTTCACTGAAGTTTTTTTCGGCGATAAATTTGCTTACACCATGCTTTCGGATCTTCCGACATCGCAAACTCCCAAAAAGCGAAAAGACCGGGACCGACATCCTCGGCCCGCGTCTACCACCGACTCCACGCCAAAACCTAGCGCAAGTGTTCCGGTTCCCTCTGAGACTGTCTCTCCACCGCTCCGAACCGAAGACACCGCATTACCGACTACTCCGATTCCAGACATTACTCCGCCAGTTATAGATTTTCCTCCGGATACCGAAACCGAGGAAATGCCCGAGACCATTGCTGTAGACAAGGTCACTCCTGCACGTGGAGCTGCCAGGCCTCCTATGGCCATGTCTATTAAGGCCTACACTAGGGCTAAGGCAGCCAGCAAAACAAAGCATATTACTTCTAAATCCTTACCTCAGCCGACTCCGGAGACACAAATTATGTCCATGGCTGCTGATTTAATTTCCATGATTAGAGGTTCACAGGCCCATCCTGAGAGAGCATCCCAGCCTCCTCCTGATAAAAGGCCCTGGGTTGATCCCTCTGACCCTACTCCTTCAGATGAAGACTCTGAGGGCTCTGCCCACTCTGATAGTCAGGAAGAGCTCTTCCAGACCTATGAGGACTCGGATGCAAAAGATTCCATCCCTTCGGCCTCCCCTCCTGAGGATATTTCTTTTGGGGAAGTTCTGCACACCATGAGGGAATATTTCAAGTGGCAAGGTCAGGAATATTCTGATTCTAGGAAACGCCTTAGGACTTTCCTTAAGAAGCCTCAGCACAGGCCCTTAGCTATTCCTCCTGTACTTGATGTTCTGGATGATTTGTATTCTGACTCTAGTGCTACCCCTGATTCTCTTCCTCCTGCTCCAGACAAGCCAGACAGGTATTACAGGGTTCCAGAAACTCATTCCCATTTATTCTGGGCCCATACTGCTGATTTGGAAACTATTTCACAGGGGCCTAAAGGAGTTTCAGCCTCCACCTCAAAAAATCCTTTGCCCTCCAACAGGGAAGCGAGGTCATTAGAGAGATGGGGCAAAAAGGTTTACACATCCACTACCTTATCTATGAGAGCTTTAAATTGCCTTTTTCATATGTTACAATATCAGGATTATCTCTTAGAAGATTTACAAAAAACATTAGCTTCTCCTGATCCTTTGGACAGGAAGACCTTGCAGGAAGCTGTACATAACACTCAGCAAGTAAGCAATCACTTCCTGCAGTGTGGATATGATGCACTGGAAGCTTCATGTAGGGCAGCTATGACAGGGGCAGTGATTCGTAGACATGCTTGGTTAAAAGATCAACCTCTACCAGATCATGTAAAAGCAAAACTTCTGGATGCACCTTTGGAAAAGAACAAGCTTTTGGTGCAAATGCTAAGGATGTGTAAAAAACCATAGGAGAAAAAACAAAATCAGTCCAGACTGTGAAAGATTTCCTCCAGGTTCAACCCCACAGATTCAGTAGGAATTGGCCTTCAGAAAAATGGTCCTTTCCTAATCCAGAAAAGTTTCAAAGGGGTAAGAACAGACGTGGCGAGGAAGAGGCCAATACAGAGGCCCTTACAGGGGACGACAATGGCAGCCAGGAAACCAAAGAAGTGACGAGGGGTTTCACCTGCCCAACAACCACACACTCAATGACTTTCCTCTACTACCGCCTACCAGGGAACAACTACACGCTACCTTGGCGGAAATTATCTCTGTTTGCAGAAAACTGGCACAGACTAACAAAGGACAAATGGATTTTGGACATTATAGACCGAGGGTACAGGTTTCATTTTCATACCTTACCAAGAAAACAAGGCATGCCAAACCTACCACAAAATCAGAGGGCAGAGGCTATCAAGCAAATCACTCTGCTGACTCGAATGAAAGCAATAGAAAGAGTTCCACAACAAGACCAAGACCAGGGGTTTTACTCAAGACTGTTCCTTGTTCCAAGAAAAGAATCTCAATGGAGACCAATACTGGACTTGTCCGCATTAAACACCTTTCTCATAGTACCAAAGTTCAAAATGCTGACTCTACAGCAACTCCTTCCCATGCTGGGCAAGGAGTCGTGGCTGATTACTCTGGACCTCAAGGAGGCATACCTGCATGTCCCTATCAGACACAGCTGTAGAAGATACCTCAGATTTCTTGCAGGGCCAGAGCATTATCAATTCTCAGCATTTCCATTTGGCTTATCTACTGCGCCCAGAGTATTTACCAAATGCCTGGCTTCAGTAATTGCTCATTGCAGGCTCCAGGATATACAAATTTACCCGTACCTGGACGACTGCCTCATACAAGCGGACGACAAATTGATGTTGACAAAAAACCTGGATTATGTCATACGACTACTTCAAGCTCTGGGATACACAGTCAACTTCCAGAAGTCAAGACTGCAGCCATCCCATCAAATAATCTTCTTAGGAGCCAAACTAGACACAGCCTCTCAGATGGCTTACCTGACAGAAGACAAGCAAGAGAAGTTAACTCATTACTTCAAGGGTTTAGCAAAACTCACCCAGATGACTGCAAGGAGATTCCTACAGGCCCTGGGTTACATGGCATCCTGCATTTTACTGGTTCCATTAGCAAAACTACACATGAGGAAGCTTCAATGGTACCTAAAAAGCATTTGGTCTCAACACAGCAACAACTTGGAGACAATCATACCACTCATTCCATGCCTACAAAAGGAATTCCTATGGTGGGCCTTGGTGAGCCAGGAAAACACAGGTATGTCATTCAAAAAACCACAGATAACACAGACCATGACTACAGACGCCTCAGACCTTGGATGGGGGGCGCACATGGAAGGCAGGTGTATACAAGGACAATGGTCTCCAAAGGAAACACATCTGCATATAAACCAAAAGGAAATGCTGGCAGCAATCCATGCCATCGAGGCTTTTCGACACCAACTCCAGCAAGGCCATTTAATGATACGGACAGACAACACCACTGTGATGTGGTACATAAACAAGCAGGGGGGCACCCACTCTTACCCCCTTTGCAGACTGACAATGCAGCTTTGGGAGAAATCGCTGAGCCTAAACATCCAGTTACAATCCCAGTTTGTTCCAGGAAAAGACAATGTGTTGGCGGACAGCCTAAGCAGGAATTTCACAGATCCACACGAGTGGAGGTTGCATCCGAAGGTTTTCAGACAACTCACTTCGACATGGGGCAAGCCAGAAGTGGACCTATTTGCCTCTCACCTCAACCATCTTCTACCAAAATTTTGCACAAGGACATACCATCCAAAAGCTTGGAAAATAGATGCCCTCTCATTCAACTGGAACTCCCTAGCAATCTATGCATTCCCACCTCTGCCACTGATGACCTCAGTATTACTAAAGATCAAAGCAGAGAAGCCCAAGGGAACCATAATAGCTCCGGACTGGCCAAGACAACACTGGTACCCACTACTACGGAGCATATGTCAAACCAGGAGGTGGGCCCTTCCCCAGTGGCCTCTACTTTTGACTCAACACAATTTCGAAATACTGCATCCAAATCTTCAGACACTGCAGCTAACAGCCTGGGAGATCCCATAAATAACTTCAGCTTATCTCTCTCCAAGGAAGTTCAGCGGATACTAACAGAGGCTCGAAGACCATCCACCAGAAAGGTTTACTTAGCCAAGTGGAAAAGATTCAGCAATTGGAATACCAGCAGGGGACATGATGCATCATTGTTGAACATCCCACTCATCTTGGAATATTTGGCAGATATGTTAAAGAACGGCCTCTCATATTCTTCCATAAAGATACATGCATCTGCTATTTCAGCTAGATACAACACTGATCCTCCTGTTTTCTCTCACCCCTTACTAAGACAATTCCTCAGGGGAATCAAGAACATTAAGCCACCAAGAAAGGCCCCAGTGCCAGCCTGGGACCTCAATTTTGTATTAGAAAAACTGACTCTACCTCCTTTGAGCCAGCAGCTTCAGTTGACTTGCAATTTCTCTCATGGAAGACAGCTTTCCTGTTGGCAATTACCTCAGCAAGAAGGGTTTGAGCTACAGGCCCTAATGGCAATACCACCCTTTATTATTTTCCCAGAGACAGGGTTTCATTAAGGACCAACCCTACTTTTATGCCAAAGGTGGTATCTAGGGTTTCTCTAAATCAAGCCATTCATCTGCCTGCTTTCTTCCCCAATCCTGAGAATAAGGGGGAAAGACTTTTGCATACCTTGGACATTCACAGACAACTTCGATACTACCTGGACAGAACCAAGGCCAGTAGGAAGTCTGAACAACTTTTGTAGCCTGCTGTCCAAGGAAAAGCAATTTCAAAACAGACTATTTCTAAATGGATTGGACATTGCATCAGATTCTGTTATTCCTTTCATGGAAAGACTGTTCCAGCCAATGTGAGACAACATTCCACCAGAGCTACAGCCACCTCTACAGCATTCATAAGAGGGGTGCCTACCAAGGACATTCTAGAAGCTGCTACATGGAGCTCCGTGCATACATTCTCCAAACACTACAATCTCCCTCTATATTCCAGATCTAGAGCAGGCTTTGCTTCGGCAGTCCTGCAGGGTTTGATTGCCACACCATCTCTTTCCTAGAGCATACCTCCTCCCCCAGCTAAGCTATGGTATTCTACCCACATGTCATGACTGCAGTTGCATTCTTGAAGGACATAGTACAGTTTTGTACCTACCATAAATGTAGATGTCCGATAGACATGCAACTGCAGTCGGATTTTCCCTCCCTCCATACCCCTCTATGCCTAGGGTCCACTCCTATCCCTGTTACTCTTAGCTGGGGATATCTGTTATGGTGTATTTGTTTTATTGCTCATTTATTTGTTTGGAATTCTGTTTTTGTCTTCCAATTTGATTACAGCCTTCCTTGGAGGGCACCTGGCATCTGGGGCAAGAAACACTGAAGAAAATGGCCCGGCTGATGCTTATGTACTCCAGCGCTCTGACGGAGAGAAATGCGACATCAGCCGAGACCCAGACTTTGGAATCCGGCCGACCGAGGGCTGCCTGAGGCAGGACAACCCACATGTTATGACTGCAGTTGCATGTCTATCGGACATCTACATTTATGGTAGGTACAAAACTGTACTTTTTACTTTCTTTTTATGTTGAAATTGTAGTATGCATCCAGCAAATTATGGATAGTGGTGTACATTTGTACATCAGATTCTGAAGACTTTAAAACTAATGTGGTTGAAGAAACTGTTGAAAAAATATTTCCTGTTTATTAATTCTGGTTAATAACTGGGCCTGTTAGAAGCTTGATTGTTACATCTGTGTTTTTTTATTCTCCCCTGTAGGCTTATTTTCATGGCATCCCTTTCTCATGACTTTGGCGGTAAGCATATTTTGAATTTCTTAAACTTAATTTATTTACATCCATTGACCGTGATAGTCCGACTGGGCTAAAAGCACCTTTTCAGTGGAGTCCCGGAGAGAAAAGCTTCTAAAACGATAAGACAATAACTTTGGAAAAATATGTAAAGCAAGTGTCACTTCCAGATGAAATACTCAGTATGGAAAAATTGCAGGTAGGAGTGGCTTTCCCCTAGGGGAGGAGTGGGGTGTCTCTCTGTGGTACCAGGGCATAGAACTGATCACTTGTCATCACTGGTTCATCATTAGTGGATTGGACTAAAATATCCCATTATAGCAGAGAGAGTGGTACTCTGGTGGTGATTGAGAATAGTGTTTGACTATCATGAGGCTTAGACGCAAGTTGTCTACATATGTCTGTTGTCATGGGCAGAGGTGCATTGCTTGAGCATATTTTATGGGTGAATTGTTTTTGAGATTAAAGCTACAAGGGCAACCATTGACTCTAGATGTATCACTAATTCTCTCCCTGGCGAGAGCATCTAAATGGTTATAGGACCCCATTGTACATTTCTTGCTTTGAGAGTTATTTAAGGAGTGTTAAACTTAAGTTGAAGGCAACATGATGGGAAGTGGTTGGTGTGTCATATGGGTAGTGATCTTTTGAAAGGGATAAATTGTTTTTTTCTCTAGACTGCATTGATCCAACAAAATCTCTGTAGGTAAAACAGTACATTTTAACATAGATGCATGCAGTGGGGGGGGGGGGGCATCGCAGTAAAACTGTTTAGGCCAGGGGAGGTTCAAAAGATATTAGCCACTTTTATTTGAAAGCCACACAGCAATACAAGTTTGTCCTAGGGATCACTGTTGTAGAATAAGTCTTCTTTGATGGGGATAAATACAGGCAAACCTCCTCCCATTCAACTAGACTTCCGGGGTTTCAAACTTCGTAGAATGGGGCTTTTCTCCTCCCTACAAAAAGAATGTAAGCAGAATACAGAAAGAAAAAGGGGGGCAAACCACACCATCTTCTGTTCTTTTTGGTAGCATTAGAACATTTGGTTGTCTGTTCATTGGTCTCATCCAGGAAGTTGTAGATATTTAAGTATTCATTTTGGATTTTTTCTTGCTTTTACTTGCTAATATTAACACATTGCATTTCATTATATTATTTGTTATTAACTGTAGCTTTTTTTGCCTGTGACATTCTGAGAGTTCTTTAGGAGGCTGATGACATCCCCTGAAAAGATCACGAGTAAATGTGCTTATGAGAGATAGATTACAACAAAGGATTACCACTTAACTTTTAGTGCCTTCATGCTTTGGAGATCATCATCCCATCTCCTCCTATGAGCATTCTGACCTTAAGTCAAGGGGGTATCCATCCTATCTTCTTCTTAGGGAGCTCTTTCTTTTAGTGGTTTGCAAAAGTATAAATCTGAGCACATCCTTCATAAAATGGAGAAACCAAAAAAAGTCAACAACCAAAGAATCTGTGGGAAGGGTGCTTGAGGCCTTAGAGACACCTTCAGCCCAATGGGAGGCCCAATGGCCCAAGACCTCTGAGGCAAAGCTTTGCCGTCTTCCAACTCCAAACCTAATTTCCCTACTCCCCAATTATTGATGCCCCTTTAGATGCTGACAATATGGCTTCAGTTTCTTCCAGGGCTAGACAGCTTTTTGGCATTACAGCCAGACAGTGGATGTTCATCGTGTTTCACTGTTGCAGTCATTACAATTGGGTTATCCTGCTGGCAGGCTACCCGCAGTCGGCCTGAATTCCAAAGTCCAAGTCCGGTGTCGGTTGCTGTTGCCTCCTCCCTGCCGTCAGTGCGCCAGGGGTGTAAAAGATGCAGCCGACGCCATTTTCTTCAGTCTTTCTTGCCGCGCGGCGACTGAAGCAAAAGCAGTTCGCAAGTGCCAGTTGGCTGACTCCTGAGATTTTCAAATTCGAATTTCAGATGCGAAGTCTTCATTAAAACCTAGTACCCCGTTGGGGACATTTTTTTCTTGCTACAGACCGTTGTCAGAAAAAGTTAATAATTATATTTCTTGTGGGAAACAAATACTTCATAAGGATTTTCATTCTTACTGTATTCCTTGCCTAGGCCCTGACCACGACGTTGCTAGTTGTCGGTTTTGTGCTAGATTTAACCAACGCACTATTAAGCGTCGGTACGATTTTGCATTTCATTACTTTGGCAGAAGATTCAATTATATAATGCCGTTGGATCAGCCGACTACCAGAGTATATAAAAAACGCAAAGAAAAAGAAAAGGACAAGCATCTGAGGTCCAAAACTGACGAGGCCTCCGCTAGGCCAGTTGCCGGTTCTCAGTGAGGCGCTTTCGCAGCCCCTGACGCCCGCTACCTCAGAGCCACAGGCCACTTCCGACTCCCACGTGAAGCTGACTAGGCCGCTGGAAACTCAAGGTATTGGACACTCAGAGACTATTCCCTCAGATGGGTCCAGAGCCGCTGAGCAGGCATCGGCTTCTGAGGGTGTTTTCAGACCTACACAGTTTTATATGTGAGACCTACTTCAGCTTCAAAGACAAAGACTAAAGCAGCTCTAAAGACAAATAAACAAGTGCAACATTCTCCTGGACAGGCCTCCATGCCTAAAACACAGATGCTTAAAATGGCCGAAGACCTAATTACTTTGATTAGGGGTTCCCATCCCTCTCCTGATAAGAGGCCTAGGCAAGAGATAGAATATGAATCTTCAGATCAGGTTTCCATTTCCTCTGATTCCCCTTCTGATCAGGAATATTCTCTTCCTCCCTATGAGGATTCTGATGCTGAAGAATCTATCCCTTCAGCCTCTCCTCCTGAGGATTATTCTTTTGGGGAGACACTGCATACTATGAGGGAGCATTTCCACTGGGAGAGCCAGGATTACTCAGAATCCAAGAAAAGGCTCAGAGACTTCCTTTTATTTACGTCAGCACAGGCCCCTTGCTATCCATCCTGTTTTAGACATTGTAGATGTATTCTCAGAGTTCGGTCTGTCTCCAGACTCTTTACCTCCAGCTCCAGTTAAGCCAAATAGATACTACAGGGTTCCTGATTCACATAAATTTCTTTATAAAAACCCTACTGCTGACCCAGAAACCATCTCTCAGGGTCCCAAAGGGGTCAAGACTTCCACTGCAAAAAACCCTATCCCCTCTGATAGGGATTCTAGGGCCCTGGACAGATGGGGGGAAAAGATTTATACTTCTGCTACCTTGGCTGTAAGAGCTTTAAATGATCAGTTTCATATGCTTAAATATGTGCAGCATCTTATGTCACTGCTTAAACAGAAAATGTTGACAAATTCAGAATGTGCAGAAAACAAGGAAATGCAGGATTTATTGCATGCAGCTGAACAAGTGGGAAAGCATACTTTGCAATGTGGTTTTGATTCTCTAGAGGCCTCCTGCAGGGCTGCTGTTACAGATTATGTCATTAGGAGACATACTTGGTTAAAAGAACAGAATCTGCCTGATCATGTTAAAGTAAAACTATTAGATGCTCCATTACAGCAAGATACTTTGTTTGGTGTTAAAGCAGAAGAGGTGTTGAAGAAAATGGAGGAAAAAGTTAAATCTATGCAAACAGTCAAGGATTTCTTGCAGGTACAGCCTCCCAGATTTAGCAGGAACTGGCCTACAAAGAACTGGTTCTTTCCAGTGTCAGACAGGCCACAAAGAGGCAGATACAGACGCCCCAGAGGTAGATCACAACCCCAGGGCTCATACAGGCCTTAAACAATAGGGTGCTTCTACCTCCAAAAGCGGAGAGAATAAATCACAGCCATACAGGAAACAGTCTCAATGACTTTCCTCTGCCAGCACCAAGCACTTATTATTCTGGCAGCCCCTTTGGGGGGAAAACTAGCACTTTTTTCACAAAACTGGCATGTGATCACCCAGAACAAATGGGTCTTAAATATCGTATTACAAGACTACAGGTTCCACTTTCACACCTTGCCAAGGCCAAACGGTATGTCAGACCTGCCACACAATCAATGGGCAGAGGCACAAAAACAAGTTTCATCCCTCATGGACATGGGAGCCATTCAGCTAGTACCACAGCAAGAGCAGGGACTAGGATTCTACTCAAGGCTATTCTTGGTGCCCAGAAAGGACAAAGCCTGGAGACCAATACTGGACCTGTCTATTCTAAACACATTCCAGGATATTCCAAAATTCAAAATGTTAACTCTGCAGCAACTTTTGCCCATGCTGGGCAACAAGGCTTGGCTGGTGACTTTAGACCTAAAAGAGGCATACCTGCATGTCCCAATCAGAAAATCATGCAGAAGATACCTCAGATTTATAGCTGGCTCAATACACTACCAGTTCTCTGCACTGCCCTTTGGTTTATCTACTGCACCCAGGGTCTTCACAAAATGCCTGGCACCAGTGATTGCATTTTGCAGACAAAGAGGAATACAAATATACCCTTACTTGGACGACTGCCTTATTTAAGCAGAGAACAAGGATATTCTGCTACAGCATCTGCCGTTTGTAAAAAGATTACTAACAGGTCTAGGGTACACAGTAAACGAAAAGAAATCAAAACTCTTACCCTCTCAAGAGATAATATTCCTGGGTGCAAGCTTAAATACAACTGCCCAGATGGCTTATCTCACGCCAGACAAACACAGACAACTGACTACTTATTTCAAAATGTTGGCAACAAAGACACAGTTATCTGCAAGAAAAATTCTGCAGGCTTTGGGCTTCATGGCATCCTGCATTCTGCTAATTCCATATGCAAGACTGCATATGAGGAAACTTCAGTGGTATCTAAAAAGTGTTTGGACTCAACATTGCCACAGCCTGGAAACATTAATTACCCTTTTTCCCTGCCTGCAACAGGAGTTTTGATGGTGGGCAGAAGCCTGTCACCACAACACGGGACAGCCGTTCACCTTACCCACAGCCAGGTAGACATTGACAACAGATGCATCAGATTATGCCTGGGGGCCCCATATGGCAGGAAGATGTATTCAGGGCACATGGTCCGCAAGTCAAATGCATCTACATATCAATCAAAAAGAGATGCTAGCTGTTCAGAATGCCCTGACAGCCTTCAAGGATCTACTTCATCCAGGACAACTACTGATAAGGACGGACAATACAGTCATGTGGTACATAAACAAGCAGGGAGGCACACATTCCTACCCCCTCTGCAGACTAGCCATGGATTTGTGGGACACAGCATTGACTTACCAAGTACATCTGCAAGTGCAATTCCTGCCAGGAAGGACAAATACCCTGGCAGACGAATTAAGCAGAAACCTAATGGAGCCCCACGAGTGGAAATTGGATCCACAAGTCTTCAGTATGATAACAAGGAACTGGGGATGCCCGGGCATAGACCTGTTTGCCTCCCCTCACAACTACCAAATACAGAGATTCTGCACAAGGACTTATCACAAGCAAGCATGGAAAGTGGATGCTCTATCTTTCAGCTGGAAACACTAACAGTACATGCTTTTCCTCCTCTGCCTCTCCTACCCAAGGTACTCCTCAAGGTCAGACAAGAGAGACCAAAAATTATACTGATTGCCCCAGACTGGCCCCGCCAGCACTGGTACCCAATCCTAAAGAGCTTGTCTCAATTCCCAGCTTGGACATTACCTCATATTCCTCACTTACTGACCCAGCAAGACAGTCAGATACTGCACAGCCAACTCAGGACCTTAAACCTGGCAGCATGGCGTATAATGTAGCCAGTCAAGACACACCTCTCTCTAAAGCAGTGATGGCTGTTATTTTGGAAGCCAGGAGGCCTAGCACCAGAAAATATTATGCCGAGAAATGGAAGAGATTCTGCACTTGGAACCAGGCACAAGGTTTTAACACAGTTGTTCCAAATATCCCTCAGATTTTGCAATACCTAACTGAGATGCTTGATAAAGACCTTCCCTTTTCATCAATTAAAATTCATGCCTCTGCCATTTCAGCTCATTACAATACAGAACCACCTGTTTTTTCTCATCCATTACTAAGGCAGTTCCTCAGAGGGGCCAAAAACATAAGACCTCCAAGGAGAGCACCAATACCTGCATGGGACCTCAACTATGTCTTGGAAAAACTCACTTTGCCTCCGTTTGAGCCAGCCACTACAGCTGATTTAAAATTCTTATCCTGAAAAACAGCTTTGCTCCTAGCAATAACCTGTGCTAGGCTAGTCTCAGAGTTACAGGCACTTATGGCTGTGGAACCTTTTTATCATTTTCCATCCTGACAGGGTTTCTCTGCGGACAAACCCTACATTTATGCCTAAGGTAGTGTCCAGTGTGGCCCTTAACCAAACAGTTTGCCTACCTTTTACCCAAGCCCTCAGAATAAGGATGATAGAATTCTGCATTTTTTGGACATTCACAGGCAGCTAGGCTTCTACTTGGACAGAACCAAAGCTTTCCTGAAGACTGAACAACTTCTAGTGGCATATGCTGCAGGATCACAAGGGAAGTCTATCTCAAAGCAGACTATTTCAAAGTGGGTAGGCCACTGCATTCGTTTCTGCTATTCACAGCATGGCAAATCAGTACCTAAGGGCATTACGCCACATTCAACCAGAGTAGCAGCCACTTCAGCAGCCTTCCTCAGAGGACTACCAACCAAAGACATCTTAGAGGCTGCAACTTGGAGTTCAGTGCATACTTTTACAAAGCACTATCACTTACCTCTCTACTCTAAATCCAGGGCAGGTTTTGCCACTGCAGTTCTGCAGGGCCTGATAGCCTCTCCTAATCGTATTTAGCACCAGCCTCCTTACCTTAGCTTTGGAATTCAACCCAGTTGTAATGACTGCAACAGTGAAACACGACGAACATAGTACAGTTGTGTACCTACCATAAATGTAGAAGTTCAAGTGTATTCACTGTTGCAGTCCAGGTTACCCTCCCACCATCCCCCTTTTTCCTTTGCTGGGACTTATCTGTACTTCTCTATTCTATATAACCTATGTGGTGTATTTGCTTGTAGATGAAGGAAAAGCTGTTGTTTGTGCATGCATGCTAATTGGCATAATTTAGCCTACCATTTTAGGGGCACCTGACATCTGGGGCAAGAAAAACTGAAGAAAATGGCGTCGGCTGCATCTTTTATAGCCCTGGTGCACTGATGTCAGGGAGGAGGCGACAGCAACCGACGCCGGACCTAGACTTTGGAATTCAGGCCGACTGCGGGTAGGTTGCCAGCAGGATAACCCAATTGTAATGACTGCAACAGTGAATACACTCAAACATCTACACTTGTGGTAGGTACACAACTGTAATTTCCCAAGTGTCCACAAAGGGCATGTCAGTGTTCTGCCTCCTCTCACTTAATTTGCCGGTTTTATATTTAAGAGCTTATGGTTGTAGGTCATGATGTTATTTTAATGTTGAGCAAAAGAAGTTCAAAAGGACTACATTTCATTGATTCCAGGGATACTTCTCAGATAACAAATAGGAGGTAAAGTAGGAACTGCTTGTGCTTCTTCCTGTTCTCATCAGTGACCATCCTTAACACAGATTTTAGCATTCAGTTGAAAAGCTTCACCAAGCCATCGGTGAGGTGGTGATATACCGTGGTCCAGAGATGTTTTACTTTAAAACATTGGCACAGGTGATGTGTAACTTGGGACATTAATGGGGGCAGTCCCTGACCAGTAAATATTGCTTTTGGTATCCTGACCTTGCATAGTAGCAGAACCATATCACTTGCTA
Source organism: Protopterus annectens (assembly GCF_019279795.1). NCBI lineage: Eukaryota > Metazoa > Chordata > Ceratodontiformes > Protopteridae > Protopterus > Protopterus annectens. The sequence continues at coordinate 1,617,655,489 of NC_056739.1, read as the reverse complement.
TGGTTTTTGCAGTTGACTTTTCAGACTGGGATTACTTCTGAATATTTCGTGACTAACCACTCTGTGGTCTGAACATTGGCACTAGGTGATTTGATCACTGTTGCTATGACTCCCTGACCACATGTACAAATGGGGAAAAGGGGGGGTTGATGTAAATGCCACTTTGGTGGCATAATCTGGGATTGCCAGTGTCACGAAAGGCGAAACTGCCAGCCCAGCTTTCTGGAATTTTATAAGTAATTATATGTCATTGGTGAATATCGAAATGATTTGTGTAAGATGCTTGTGTTACAAATGTATGAGAACTGTATGTTGTGTGTATATCAGACCTGGCTGTACAGATGTGTGTTGAAAAGTGTATTTGCAAAATGCTTGTATTTAAATGGATCCACAGTGTACTCTACTGGAAAAGAACAGAAATGAACATGCACTGTTGTAACTGTTTAAACATATATATTTTAATAGTGGAAACTGGAACACAGGAGGTTAACTTCAGTCAAGCAAACTTCAGAAAAATAACTGAAATTAAGTTACTTTATGGCTAGACCATAAAAAAAATGTTATCTTTCAGTTTCAGTGCAGCAGCAGAAACAATGCCTATACTAGGGTGCTTTCTCTATTGTCTTTAAGGTTAAATAATTACTAGTTTTGAAATGTGAAGGGGGGCTATTGTTTTATGACTTCCACCATCTGCCTAAGATCTGAGGAAAAGCCCGTGTCTATGTATTTTCACAAATAGATGCTAAATGCTACCAGCTGCCATCAATGGTTGTTTGGGGCCTTGGAACTAGTAGTCAGATGACAAGCAATGATGTCATTCTGCAAGTTATCCCAGCAGTAATATTTGCAATATTAATTTAAGAAGTCTCTTACAGAGACGCAACATTCTGCATTATGTGTTGGACCTGACAACAACTAAAGACCCATTCACCACACATCTGCCTTGCTCTGCAGTAAGTAAGTCTAGAGGCATTCTTTTAGATATAGTCAGGAATATAGCAAAACTTAAGATATTTTTCTTTATTTATTTGAGACTGTCCTGCAGTGTTGTTTTAAATATTTCCTGTGATTTTGAACTCTGATGTCACTGTAAATGCATATTTAGTATTGTCTTGTTCATTTATTATTATCAAATATATTTAACATTTCATTGTGGCTGATCTGTGTAGAGATATTTAAGTTCTGAAAGTACTTGCATATTTATTTGGTGACACTGTGTAGGCCACTCCTAATAGCCATGTTATTGGTCAAACTACCATTTGTATTAAAAGTAGCATTACACAGTAAGATTGGACATCCCTTTGTTAAAGGACTTAAAGTAGCTGGTTGGTGGCAGTGATAACTTACATTGTAGTCTGGGCAAAAGGGAACTTAGTTATTAAACCTGTGCCAGCCTTTCCTGTGTGTGTGTGTGTGTGTGTGTGTGTGTGTGTGTGTGTGTGTGTGTGTGTGTGTGTGTGTTACTTGGTCAGGGACATGAGGCGCTGGTTGGACAGAGATGGTGCTGGAGGTCTTGGCTTGGCCACTCAGCTGAGATCTCAACTGCATGGCTGTGCCAGTGGGGAGTCTTATTCGAGATCTGGAGAAAGAGGGAGAAACCAGCCCCAGACTGACTGTGGTGTCAGTGTGCTCTTAAGGGGAATTGCACTTGATGCAGAGAGCTGCATCTGGAAATACTGTGTGTGTACTTTGTCATCCTTTCAGCGTATGTCCCCCACTGTTGCCAGTGGTGAAGATTGAGGTTCCTTTATTACAGGTCTAGTGGTGAGGTGTCACACCCATATATAGTGGAATCCATTACTGGACCCGCAGTATCTATCACAGTCTAATCCAGAGATGCCTTTGTTATAGACATGGTAATGAGAGGATTTTAAAAGCCAAAGTTTGGAACTGTTTTCTGACACACTGCGAATTCTACACAAAAATTAAGCATGTCATTCTTTTTGTCACTTGATACATAATTTTTATGCTATTCAAATGTATGCCATTTCTGTTTTTAAGAGTGTGAAGTCTTGTATGAATGAAATCACTTACAGCTGCCTGTTGATTTAAATTGTCTTAGATCTTCTGATCTTTTTTGCATTTGATTTTGACCATCTACAGCGTGTTTTACTGAAATATGTAATACCACAAAAGTATCTGAGCACTATGCAGACCAAAGGAAATGTTTTCTGTATGGGGGACTGGTTTTACTCGACAGTGTCAGGTTAATGCAGTACTTCAGAAAAAAAAAATAAGCTAAATTTTATACTTGCTACATCAACAATTGTGGAAGATTAATGCAGCTAATATGATACTATGATGGCGCCCTTTTTTAATAAAAATAGTTTAATTTGCAAAACCTAGGTGAAAGGCTGGTTTTGCCAAAGTTAAAATAATGTTTGTGGTCTACAAAAATAGTCTACAGTACCTTGTAACAAAGTCATGTGGTGAGTGCAACTAAAAGAAACACAAAGTCTCTGGTTCTGGTTTCCTTCCAGGCAAATGAGTTCCAGGTCTCTCTCCTGGGAAGCAGACCTTGGAAAAAGTCTCTTCACGAGCCCCATTGCTGTAGGCCTGTACGAATCTTTTAATATTCCAGACGCCTTTGGCTCTTCCCTGACTTCTAACTAGGGCTACACAGCTTCCTTCTTTTTATACACCATTCACTGTCACCTCTACTTAAATGTTCCTTAATGTTCCCCCTTAAAAAGATGTCTGCTATACACATAGTCAGTATAAGCAACAGTAAGCAACAGAAGTGCATATCTTATAAAAATACAAATTTGGAAACTTCATGATGAAAACTGCTGTACTGTCTTACATGTATTCACACACTGGTGTTGGACAGCACTGTTGTGCTTTCTATACAATTCCTTTTTAAGCGCAACCTGGATAACTGGATGGGAAGCAGAAAATATACCCCTGGGATTCCACCAGTGTCCCTGCTGGACAGTGGCATCGGGTGATGAATTGTCTAAACATGGGCTCAACTTTTGGCTAGGCTTATAGTCATCTCCTATGATCCTATGATATTGTTAAGTTATCTTTCTCTGAAAACAGTCTTTCTTGGGTTCAGTTTGCAGCCAGACCTCATCACCCAGCCAGTGGGTGCAATGCATTACATTCTTTTTTGCCAGGGCACCAGTCTGTTGCAGAATGCACACTGCCGTTCACTCAGGCACTACACTCACAGCTATGGGCAATTTGGAAAACTCCATTTCAACTAATGTATGTTTTTGGGAGGTGGGAGAAAGCCTGCACAGACACAAGGAGGACATGTAGACTCCACATAGAAGGCACCCCAGCAGCAAGTCAAACCAGAGTTCATTTTTGCTTTTTGTTTTTGGTGGCAATGGGTGTCATTGTTTTTATTGGTATAACGTTTCTGCACCACACACCCGCATGTGTATGTATGTTTTTATATCTGTGTGTGTGTGTGTGTGTGTGTGTGTGTGTGTGTGTGTGTGTGTGTGTGTGTGTGTGTGTGTGTGTGTGTATATATCTATATATATATCTATATATATATCTATATATATATCTATATATATATATATATATATATATATATATATATATATGTGTGTGTATATATAATGTTTATAGATAAATGGTTGCAGTTAATTCTGATTATAGATGTTACTGTGCTGTCTTTTTCTTCAAAAGCACTTATGTTCAAGTGCCAGAAATGTCATAGGTAGGAACATTACCTGTTCCTTTCTTGTGTCCTCTGTGGCTGTGAGAAGGTAATTTGGGTTTTGTGCTGATACCACGGATTTTGGGAAGAATGAAAACTTCTGCATTAAGTGCAGGAGTGTGTGTAAAGTTAGGACTAGGGAAGGGGATAGATTTAGTATTTTGTTTGTGTTTGTTAAGCAATGTGAGTGTGTGTGCGAATGTTGCTGGATTAGGGTTAGAGTAAGCCCTAGGTTAGGTGACAGGTTTATCGTTTTGTCTGTTTGTTGATGCATGGGAAGTGTGCTTGTGAATGCCTTGTGTAGTGGGATTGTTATGGAAAGGGGTTTTGGTTAGGTAATGTTTAGGGATGGGGTTAAGGGGAGTGGCATGGTTAAGGTTATCACACATGCAAAGCCCCCCCCCCCCCAGCTATCCTTGCTCATAGGTTCATAGGTGCGTACTAGGCTAATGGCCCTGGGGCCTTTACAAGCCTAGCCATAGGATTACCCTGGCATAGTGCCACCCAACCTTAGTTCCCAGTGGCTCTGTCGAGTACAGCCACTGGAGTTATTCCCGGGGTGAATTTTCTGTTTCCCATCCACTCATCGAGATTTATCTTGAAGAGGGTCAGCGAGGTGCTCTGCTTGACATGTATGGGAAGTCTGTTCCATAGCATGGGCAGTTTCTGGGTTATGAACCTGTCCCTCCAGCATGTTCTGCTAATTGTGGTAATGAGGTTGAGGTGTCTGGAGTGTGTGGTGCAGCGGATTTGAGATTTCTTTATATGTAGCATTTCTAACAGAGTTGGGTCAGGCATGGCTTTGTAAGTCAAGCAGAGATCGCCTAAGTAGGCAATATGAGACAGAGAATAATTGGAGTTTTTTGAGTCTGTCCATATAGGACAAGTGTTTATGGCCTAGGATACTCTTTGTGAGGTACTTTTGTGGGCTCTCAAGTTAATGCAGGTGGTGTCTAGTGAGGTACATGCCAAATGGGGCATTGTACTCAGTGATTGGCCTAATGAGGGAAGAGTAGAGGGCGATAATGACCTCTTTCTTCCTGGATGCAAAACCTTTAGTAATGAGATGTGCCACATAGAAGGACATTCTGACTACAGTGGCAGTGTGGTGATCAAAAGAGAGGTTGCTGTCAACCTGTGTCCCATATCTCTTACAACACCTTCTGTGTTCAGTGGACTACCATCAGTGTGGTAATTCATGGGAAACGGGTTTTTCCCAAAGGGGATGACGACACATTTTTTGGCATTGAGCTTAAGGCCGTGGTTCTGACACCAGTCGTTGGTCTCAGTGAGGCCATTCTGTAGGATGTCAACATCACTTGGGGATTTAATAATAGGTCCCAACTTGCAATTGTCTGTGAACTTTGTCAGCCAGAGTCTCTTCGTGTTGGCCTGGACTTCAGAGAAATAGATACTAAACAGGAGAGGACCCAGGACTGAACCCTGTGGGACTCCACTCATGACTAGTCAGCAGTCTGACTTGGAGTCAGCTACTTTCACACTGTGAGTTCTATCTGTGATCCAGTTTGAACCCACCTAGTGATATAGGGGTTGATGCCAAGCTTAGTGAGGTTTTCTATGATTCCTGAGTGGGGAATGGTATCAGAAGCCTTGGCCAGATCAAGTTAGGCTGTATGAACCACCTTGCCTTCATCCACTGCTCTAGTGACTGACTCAAAGAAGTCGACCAAGTTGAGCAGGCATGATCTACCCTTCACAAAACCAAACTGTGTGGGATCTAGAGTTTGGAGATTCCCTATATCCTTGTTTATTAGGTCCATGATGATGCGTTCCATAGCTTTGTATATCTGACTCATCAGGCTAATGGGGTGATAGTTCCTAGGGTCTGTAGTCACTCCTCCTCTGTGGAGAGGGATGACTGTAGTAGTGCGCCATTCGGTAGGCACAAAGCCTGAGGTGAGGCTGTGATTGAACAGGGCACACAAGTGAGGTGTCAGTTCACTCTGTAGTTCATGTAGAGCACAACCAGGGATACTGTCAGGTCCCATAGAAGCTGTATTCTTGGCCTTGGACAGTGCTGTTTTAACCTGTGCAGCAGTAATACTGGGTGTCTGGCAATCTGCTGGTGTGGTGATTGGTCCTTTGGGTGGGTAAAGTTGGCACTGAATCTGTCAGCTAGTATACTGGCAATATCTGTTGGCTCGGTATAAGAGGTACTATTGTGCAGTAGCTCAGAGCCAATCTGGGTATTGCCATGGAGATTCTTTACATAACTATAGAAGGCCTTGTGGTTGTCTTTACTATCTGCTGCAATTCTGTTTTCATAGCTAGCTTTAGAGGATTTGATGAGGGATCTCAACTTTTTGTTGAGGCTGATAAGGGAGGTTTCCCATTCTTTGGACTTCACCTTATTCCACATCAGTTTCCTCCTCCTGTTGTAGAGTTTGTTTATGGCAGGGGACCACCAGATTGGCTTCCATTTTTTGGAGGAAAGCATCTTGGTTCTCTTGAATATGGCGAGATCCATGCATTTGTGTACGTGTTCGTACAGTGCATTGGTGTATGATTCTGCGGTCACGCAACTGTTCTCCATTTGCATGGGTGCCCCGAAGTTAGCCACCTCTGTTTTTAGGAGCCCACAGTTAGCTTTGGAGAAGTTTTCCATGGTGGTTACCTTTGTGGGAGGGGGAGTAAGAGGGATGTGAATTTCCAAGGTGATTAGGTTGTAGTCGGATCTAACCAGGGAGTAGCTGACTATTGGTGTAGAGCAATGGTCGCCCATGTTAGTAATGATCATGTCAAGGATGTTGCTACCTCTAGTGGGGGTAAGAACAGGGTCCAGGGAATTGTAATTAATGAACTTTAGGAAACGGGCAAGTGTATCGGTACATGAGTAGTTTACCCAGTTAATGGAGGGGGTAGTTGAAGTCACCTAGTAAGAGAGTGTTAGATTGAACCCTAATATTCTCCAGGGTGATTAGAAATGTGGCGTGTGAGTCTTGGGACATGGTTGGGGACCTATAGCAGGCTACAACCTGAATCTCTGTCTTACCCAATGTTAGCTTCACCTGAAAGTATCTCTGATGAGTTATGTTGAGCCACCAGTCTGGAGGTGTGCTCATCCTTTATGAATATGGAAACACCACTGCCTTTGGAGCTTAGGTCCAAGGTCTGGGGCCGAAAGGCGTGGAATGACTTGTAGCCTGGTAGTGCAGGGTTGCTTTTTGCTGCCTTGAACCAGGGCTCTGTTACAACACAAATGTCAATGCTCTCCATTTTAAGGAGTGCTTCGAGCAAGTGCATTTTGAGATTTAGACTTCTAGTTTTGAGCAGCATGACCTTCGAAGAATGGTATCATGTGCGCTAAACCTAATACTAGTTGTTGCGGCTAATCTGAACCCTGCAAATTACATAACAAAACCCTTGCCTCTAACAAGTACTATTCAGACAAATAGGTATTGTCAGGATTTCTTTTTCTTAGTTGTTACTGCAGAAAGTGAATTTTCTGTTTTTATGAAATCGGCGTAGTTTTGTTTATTTTTTTCTTTGGTAGTATCAGTGGGCAAAAAAACAATGTACATCAATATTTCTGCATATTGATTTAAGGGACTGTACTCATATATGGTAGCAAGGCAGAATGTCAGTAATAAATTATAGTGAATAGCTTTCTGGCAGTGTTTTTGCCAAGTACACAGTTATTCAAAAACACAATTAAAGCAGAATAATTGTATAGTAAAAATACTGTGTAACCGGCTGCCATGATAGTCAAGTGCGTTTTGTTGGGTATTCATTTAGTTTAGTGTTTTGAGGGAATCTTTGTTTTTGAGGTTTACTGACATGCTGCAATAATGAGTTTGCTTTCTAGTTTGGTATCTTCCGTCCAGTTAGCGTGGCTATGGGGTTGTTATATTTAAGTCTGGGGTTCTTGGGAGGCTTGTCCCCTATAAGAAACTTCTATAGATTTTCTTCTGAATCCATGATTTTGTAGGTTAGCAATGTTATTTAAATTACTGTGTTGCTCATAATGTTGTTTCTGGGGTGCATTTTTGTGATTAGATATTTTTGCATGTCGATATTAGCTGATAAATAATATAGATATATATGTTCAATATACAAGTACATGTGTGTAATTTTATATATATATATATATATATATATATATATATATATATATGTATATGTATATATACACACACACACGTGTGTGTGTGTGTGTCTGTGTGTGTGTATATATATATATATATATATATATATATATATATATATATTTATATATGTATGTATGTATATATATATATATATATATATATATATATATAGATATACTTTATAAGCTTGAAATTCTGAAATCTCGAATTACAGCATCTCGAGCCCATAAAGTAGAAAATCCAAATACCCAAAACCACACAATCATGAAGCCCTAAATCCCAAAACCGCAAAACTGCAAAATTCAAACTCCCAACACTTTCAAACACTATTACAACACACACGCACACAACTAAATAAGCACACACACCTACCCTTATTATATGCAGGGGGGCAAGCCCCCCTGCACCCCCACCCCCTACTTAAATATTCTAACTCCAAAGTCGCACTACATACACAGACGCACAAAACACCACCACCCAAACTATATTCCTCTTGCGCACGCACATTACAGTAACAACACACACTGACCCACACTACAGCCCCTACTCAACACCCTTAAACATAAACACTTACCTGAATTCATGAACACATTCCCGCATTCAAGATTTTGAATTTCGCACTTCTGGGGTTGCAATCCTCTGATCCTTCCACTTTATGAACTCAAGATTTCAGTATTTTGAGCTTATAACCCAGCCACTGGGGATGCACAAGCCAGTGCATTTCTTTGTGCCAGTCCCAAGCCCGAATAAATGGGGAGGGCTGTATCAAGAAGGACATCCAGCGTAAAACTTCGCCAAATACTTCATGTGGACACCAGTAAATATTTCCATACCGGATCGGTCGAGGCCCGGGTTAACAACGACCACCACCAGTACTGTTTGCCAACAGGGTGCTGGTGGAAATTTGGCTACTGTTGGCCGAAGGAGGAGAAGAGGCGAAAGGCATGGCCAAAGGCAGGAAGAGAGGAGAAAGGCTAGGAATGTGGTAGTGAGGGTCAGAACTTTGAATGTTGGCAGTATGACTGGTATAGGGAAGAGCTAGCCGATATGATGGACAGAAGGAAGGTTGGTATATTGTGTGTGCAAGAGACCAGATGGAAGGGGAGTAAGGCTAGATGTATCGGAGGTGGGTTCAAATTGTTTTATCATGGTGTGGATGGGAGGAGAAATGGCGTAGGAGTTATCCTGAAGGAACAGTATGCTAGGAGTGCTTTGGAGGTGAAAAGAGTGTCGGATAGAGTGATGTTTATGAAGCTGGAAATTGATGGTGTAATGATGAATGTTGTTAGTGCATATGCTCCACAAGTTGGGTGTGCATTGGATGAGAAAGAAACATTTTGGAGTGAGTTGGATGAAGTGATGACTGTACCCAAGGATGAGAGAATGGTGATTGGAGCAGATTTCAATGGGCATGTTGGTGAAGGGAACAGAGGGGATGAGGAAGTGATGGGTAGGTATGGTGTTAAACAGAGGAATGCAGAAGGTCAGATGGTAGTGGATTTTGTGAAAAGGATGGACATGGCTATGGTGAATACGTATTTTAACAAGAGGGAGGAGCATAGGGTGACATACAAGAGTGGAGGAAGATGCACACAGGTGGATTATATCTTATGTAGGAGGCCAGTATGAAGGAGATTGGAGACTGTAAAGTGGTGACCGGGGAAAGTGTAGTTAGGCAGCATAGGATGGTGGTTTGTAGGATGACATTGGTGATCAAGAAGAGGAGGAGGAGTGTGAGGGCAGCACCAAGGATCAAATGGTGGAAACTGAAAAAGGGTAATTGTGAGGTGAAGTTCAGGGATGAGTTAAGACAGGCACTGGGTGGCAGTGAAGAGTTACCAAGTAGCTGGGTAACTACAGCAGAGCTGGTATGGGAGACTGCTAGAAAGGTGCTTGGTATGACATCCGGACAGAGGAAGGACGACAAGAAGACATGGTGGTGGAATGAGGAAGTACAGGAGAGTATACAGAGAAAGAGGTTGGCAAAGAAGAAGTGGGATTGTCAGAGAGATGAAGAAAGTAGACAGGAGTATAAGGAGATGAGGTGCATGGCAAAGAGAGAGGTGGCGAAGGCTTAGGATAAGGCATATGAAGAGTTGTATGAAAGGTTGGACACTAAGGAGGGAGAAAAAGACCTGTACCGATTGGCTAGACAGAGGGACCGAGCTAGGAAAGATGTGCAGCAGGTAAAGGTGATAAAGGATAATGAGAAACATACTCACAAGCGAGGAGTGTGTCTTGAGGAGATGCAAAGAGTACTTTGAGGGGTTGATGAATGAAGAGAATATGACGGAGAGAAGGCTGGATGATGTGGGGAAAGTGAATCATGAAGTACAATGGATTAGCAAGGATGAAGTAAGGATAGCTATGAAGAGGATGAAGAATGGAAAGGCTGTTGGTCCAGATGACATACCTGTGGAAGCATGGAGGTGTTTAGGTGAAAAGGCAGTGGAGTTTTTAACCAGATTGTTTAACGAAATCTTGGAAAATGAGAGAATGCCTGAGGAATGGAAAAGTGTTTTGGTACCGATTTCTTTTTTAAGAATAAGGGTGATGTGCAGAGCTGTAGTAACTACAGAGGGATTAAATTGATCAGTCACAGCATGAAGTTATGGGAAAGAGTAGTGGAAGCTAGGTTAAGAAGGGACGTGATGATTAGTGATCAGCAGCGTGGTTTCATGCCAGGAAAGAGCACTACAGATGCGATGTTTGCTCTGAGAGTGTTGATGGAGAAGTACAGAGAAGGTCAGAAGGAGTTGCTTTGTGTTTCTGTAGACTTAGAGAAAGCATATGACAGGGTGCCTAGAGAGGAGTTGTGGTATTGTATGTGGAAGTCGGGAGTGTCAGAGAAGTATGTAAGACTGGTACAGGATATGTAAAGGGTAGTGTGACAGCGGTGAGGTCTGCGGTGGGAGTGACGGATGCGTTTAAGGTGGAGGTGAGATTACATCAAGGATCAGCTCTGAGCCTTTCTTATTTCCAGTGGTGATGGACAGGTTGACAGACGAGCTCAGACAGGAGTCCCCGTGAACTATGATGTTTGCAGATAGCATTGTGATCTGTAGTGAGAGTAGGGAACAGGTGGAGACGACACTGAAGAGATAGAGATATGCTTTAGAGAGAAGAGGAATGAAGTTCATCAGGACTAATACAGAATATATGTGTGTGAATGAGAGGGAGGATAGAGGAATAGTGAGGATGCAAGGAGTAGAGGTGGCGAAGGTGGATGAGTTTAAATACTTGTGATCAATAGTTCAGAGTAATGGTGAGTGTGGAAGAGAGGTGAAGAAGAGAGGACAGGCAGGATGGAGTGGGTGGAGAAGAGTGTCGGGAGTGATTTGTGACAGACGAGTGCCAGTAAGAGTGAAAGGGAAGGTCTACAAGAGGGTAGTGAGACCAGCTATGTTATATGGTTTGGAGACAGTGGCATTGACAAAAAGGCAGGAGTTTGAGCTGGATGTGGCAGAGTTAAAGATGTTTAGATTTGCATTGGGTGTGACGAGGGTGGACAGGATTAGGAATAAATATATTAGAAGGCCAGCCCAGATTGGAAGGTTTGGAGACAAAGCCAGAGAGGCAAGATTACATTGGTTTGGACATGGGCTGAGGAGGGATGCTGATTATATTGGGAAAAAGATGCTAAGGATGAAGCCACCAGGTAACAGGAAAAGAGGAAGGCCTAAGAAGATGATGAGTATTTTGAGCTTATAAAGTGTTCCCATATATATATATATATATATATATATATATATATATATATATATATATATATATATATGTTTTTGTGTGTGTGTGTGTGTGTGTGTGTGTGTGTGTATATATATATATATATATATATATAACTGTGTATGTATATATATATATAACTGTGTGTATGTATGTATATATATCTATATACACACACACAGACACATGCGTGTGTGTATTTATCTGTGTGTATGTGTGTGCGCATATACACTAAATGTCACTGCGTTTTACCAACAAAACACTAGTGTTGCTAATATATTTAATGCTTATTCTTACATTTGGACTCTACTAAACTGTTCTTTCTGCAAATTTCCAAGATTTTGTGAGTTGTCTTAATTGCAATATGTTACATATGCTGGGATAGTATTGGAATTTGCCCACCAGATCCATACTGCCCTGTGAAGTTACAGATGTAAATAAACAGAGCAAATAATACTTGAAACAGAGTATATCCTCTTACTCATGGTGCAAGACTTTCACAGAAAGGATTAATCACTACTTGGAAAAGCCTTACTTAGAAATGGACTTCAGAAGGTGGGCAAATCTGAATGCTAAGATTTATTGTTGTAGTGATCCACCCTTGAAAGACTATTCTTATGATACCTACCTTAAATAGTTATACTTTCTGCTTGGTACAGTAGAGCATGAGTACATTGGCAGTTGATGTCTTTTCTTTTCTGTGGTAGGCAAGAATCATGTGTGGCTTCCCAACTTTTCTTCTTTGTGTCTGATCACCAGATTCATTGGAGAAAGGCCAAAATGCATTCTTGCTGCTCCTTAAAGGCCAAGAAGGGTACAAATTCAGATTCTCAGGTTTGTTGCAATGCAGGAAGCCATTTAAATATAAGCCAGAGAGGTAAGTTTTGATTGGAGTAACAGGTGGCTCCATCTTTGTGTCTCACTGCGCTTTTAGAATCGTTGATCCTAGAGGATCTTCCAGCAGATGTCTTGTAGAGTATTGAGGCTTCCAAAAAATTTTTCAATTGATAACCCTATGCTTAAATATGTCCCAGTTAAATGATGGACCATCTTGTTTAAATGACTTAACCTACTCTGAGGTTGTGCAAAGTCAGAATTTGTTATATTGAGTAAGGAGTGCAGGGAGGGAGTTGTGGGTTTAGATTGCCTCCCTCACAGCATTAATTGTTTGTTATTTTAGTCCCATTTCTTTCAAGGTTTTAACAAAATTTTCCATCGTTTATGCAAGTCACATTGTTTCCACTCATCAAATGCAAGTTTTCAGAATTGAAATACTCCATTCTAATGGATAAGTACTTTCCATTGCCCCAGTTAATGGTTACAGGTGGGTTTTATCTTGGAGCCTTTTTTAGTTATTCCATGGCCGAGTGGATACTTTCACAACTTTTGCACATTGTGACCTTATGGAAGACAGATCTATGGCACAGCACATGGTTCTGTGCAGTTTCTTATGGAGCATATACAGAAACTTTTTCCTTTATATGAACATCATTATTGATAAGATTTCCCATTCCTGTTTGAACCATCTAGTTTAGCAGACCTGAAGCTCTTCTCTTGGATGATATGGTTAACCATTACCTCCACCTGTCTGAGCTTAAATCTGAGGCCCATATTTATGGCTAATCTTACTTTTTTTTTTTGTTTGTTTGTTTTTTTCCATAAGGAGAAATAGTCCACGACCAAGGAAGAAGGAAGCAGTTCTCGATTGCAAACTGAAAATAGTTTTAATAGCAAAATTTCGATTAAAGTTACACAAATCCCAAGGTTAAAAATCACACAAGCGCTTTCGCTCAGGCAGTCCTGAGCTTTATCAAGTGTTACAAAAATTCTGTGTTCCAATGCTCCATATATATCCTGGTAATTATGGTCTTAATTGGAAAAACTTGTTAGTAAAGTGCTTTAGTGAGTTAAAGGTATAAACTGAGAATTGATTTTATTAAACATCGACTACCAATAATAAAACATATATATATATATATGTATATAAATAATATGAAATCAGGTTTTGAGCACAAGGCTTCACTAATAAGAATTTAAAAGTGAGGAGTTAAAAATTCAAATTAAACTGGAAAATTCAATGACACTTGTATTGAGTGTGCTGAGTGAGTTACAAATGGTTAGGGATATTTTTATTATTGTTTTCGGGGTTCTTGTTTATGCACCATAACCCATAATGAACCATTTGATGGTAAATATGACGACTTGGGCTGGGAAGAATAAGTGCATAATTACAAGGAATTCCAAAAGTTTTTCTTCATGCAGTGTGTTAAATAAAAAGATTTTTTTTTTAATTAACTCCATATTGCTAAAAGAAACTGTAATGTTAAGTTAAATTAGTTACTAATAGACATTAATCAGTGACATAGATATAAATTTAGTGGTAGAGATGGTGAGGACTTAGAAAATTGCAAGACAATAATTACCCATATAGTTTGGCTTAGTGTGTGGGTGAGTTGTTATGTTGAGGAATTTCAGCAACAAGGCTATAACCTAGCTCTTCTTAGCTTCAAAACTGGTTTGATGCTGATGGTCCCATTGAGGCCAGGCGGTTTCCCTGCATCCAGCCTCAACTGCCATTGTAGTTCACGATAAAAAGAGGAATCATCAAGGGACAGCTCATTAGAGCAAGTAGAATATGTAGCACACAAAATGATTTTGAATTGGAAGTGGAGTTCTTACAGACCTTGTTCTTGGAAAGAGGCTACCCCCTGGAATTATTTAGAACCTTAGCCGCTGAAGTAAGTTCTTCAAGACATTCTCTATACACACCGATACTAGGAAGAGGATCGGAACTTTCGTTTAATACCCCCTCAAACACAGAAGTTTCCCACACAAACAGTTTTGCATACACCTACTCATCTAATTCTCAAGAAATGGAAAAAACCATCTTGCATCATTGGCCAGTCCTGGCCCTTTTTGAAGAACTAAAGGACTATATACCATCCAAACCTAGTTTTGTCCGAAAAAGAGGGGCCAACTTGAAAGAAATATTTGAAAAAAAGCAAGAAACTAAGAAGAGAGTCAAACAACCCAGGTTGGGCACATTTAAATGTGGCACTTGTGCACAATGCCACGCCATATTGAAAGAAAGATCTCCCTATATTCCATCAAGAAATTTTAGAGTACATCCAACAGGTTTTTACATTATTGCCACTAGAGGGGTGGTTTACTTGGGTGTATGCATCACCTGTCAAAGCTTCTATGTGGGTAAAACTGAGAGGGAATTAAGAAAACGAATTTATGAACACCTTTACGATATGGCCAAAAAGAAAGAGACCAATGCCTTTTTCAAACATTCCCTCTCTTGCCCAGAGCTCAAAATTCAGTTTCTAGTTCTTGAAAAAGTTGAACCAGATGCAAGGGGTGGTGATTGGGAATCTACCCTAGGTTATCGTGAACTACAATGGCAGTTGAGGCTGGATGCAGGGAAACCGCCTGGCCTCAATGGGACCATCAGCATCAAACCAGTTTTGAAGCTAAGAAGAGCTAGGTTATAGCCTTGTTGCTGAAATTCCTCAACATAACAACTCACCCACACACTAAGCCAAACTATATGGGTAATTATTGTCTTGCAATTTTCTAAGTCCTCACCATCTCTACCACTAAATTTATATCTATGTCACTGATTAATGTCTATTAGTAACTAATTTAACTTAACATTACAGTTTCTTTTAGCAATATGGAGTTAATTTTTAAAAAAATCTTTTTATTTAACACACTGCATGAAGAAAAACTTTTGGAATTCCTTGTAATTATGCACTTATTCTTCCCAGCCCAAGTCTAGTAATATTTACCATCAAATGGTTCATTATGGGTTATGGTGCATAAACAAGAACCCCAAAAACAATAATAAAAATATCCCTAACCATTTGTAACTCACTCAGCACACTCAATACAAGTGTCATTGAATTTTCCAGTTTAATTTGAATTTTTAACTCCTCACTTTTAAATTCTTATTAGTGAAGCCTTGTGCTCAAAACCTGATTTCATATTATTTATATACACATATATATATATATATATATATATATATATATATATATATATATGTTTTATTATTGGTAGTCTATGTTTAATGAAATCAATTCTCAGTCTATACCTTTAACTCACTAAAGCACTTTACTAACAAGTTTTTCCAATTAAGACCATAATTACCAGGATATATATGGAGCATTGGAACACAGAATTTTTGTAACACTTGATAAAGCTCAGGACTGCCTGAGCCGAAAAGCTGTGTGATTTTTAACCTTGGGATTTGTGTAACTTTTAATCCGAGAATTTTGCTATTAAAACTATTTTGTTTGCAATCGAGAACTGCTTCCTTCTTCCTTGGTCGTGGACTATTTCTTCTTTGGTTACTGTTGCTCTGGTTTTTGTTTTACTGCGTTTCTCTCACCATGACCAGCGGAGAAGAAACATTCAACCCGGGTGAAACGCCCGAGATTCTTCAAGCTTCAACGAACGACCTTCCAGTAAGCCGAGCAGAATTCAACCAAGTATTGGTTGCGCTAAAGGAACTTACAAACATGCTGAGACCAAGTTCTACGGCCTCACCACGTATTGCATGCAACCAACAACAAGCTCTTGAGAGCAATCCAAATGGCATACCAGTTATTGCGGACCCGGAAGAGGGTACGAACTCTACACCATCCTCTTCTGATATGTCCAGTGCTGGGCTCAGAAGGAATAATACCTCTCGACGACAAGATACAAACATAGGATCGGAAGCAAGGGCACGACCGAAAATAAATGGTGCTAATAACGCTGGTCTAGCATACAAAAACAAGGATGTTAACTTCACCAAATGGGCCGGCCAACGTTTTACATTTTCAAAAGGTACTGGCAATTCTAATAATTTCTCGAACTTTGACCAAACAATGGATTTATTTAAAGATAAACTGTACTCCCTGAGGAGCACACAATTAGAAATTGACTATCTAAATGAATGTATGAGAGTTAAGCGTATCCCAAAAGGGCTATGCTTGTTTAAATTTCCTAATAATGTTCAGCATGGTACTAGTTATTATTTTAAACTATGTGAAATTTTTGACAAAGCAGGGTTGGAAATGCTCAATGTGATGGTTGGTGAATATGAGTTAAAGGCACAAGCACTTATGAATGATTTAGATCTTCTAAATAATAAATTAATATCTAATTTAGATTT
>NC_056739.1:1617529247-1617638314 GCF_019279795.1 Protopterus annectens | reverse complement strand
ACAAGCTTAAAGAAGATGGAGTAGTCAGAGCCCCCTAACTCTTGAAAAATGCATTGAGGTTAGATCCAGTCAGATCTAATAACCAAACCATTTATTTTGGCAATAGAAATAACAATGAATCCTAAAGACTGCTATTTTTGTGGATCTTTCACCACATATTTAGTTACTGTCCAAAAAATGTCACTCGTAATATGGGTAGGAGCATAATTTAAAATAATGCAAGATTATCTGTACCAAATACAACACTGAGAACATGTGTGACTAGATTGTGAAATCACTTTTTCATACTACTAATTCATACAAAGTTATGAAGGCCGAGATTTCAGAAAAAGATGTGTGGGATAACTGTACAGAAGGATGTAGCAGACTTATCCTTCAAGAACATGTATTGCTTACATACTGATGGGGAAGGTGATTAAGCTGAACACAGATAACTGTGGGGAATACTGACTGGTGACTGCATAACAGTAAAAATTATATATAAAAGATGAAATTTAACTAACAAAACAATGTTATGCATTTTGAATGTATGGAAGACAGAGGAAAGTAAAAAATGCTGTCTTTTTTGATCACTTGTTGATTTTTGTCTACATTTTGTGAGAAGAAACACAATCTTAAAAAATGGGAAAATGTCTAATAAATTCATAGGTACTAGATTGATACTGATGATTTTAAGACATTAATTGAGGCACTGTGGCAAGGCCCATGTGAGTATGTCACAGTTTATAATACTTGGGAGGTAATGATGGACTGAGTTTAAAATAAAATATGAATAAAACTATTGGGAGTTCAAAATGTTTCATAATCTGATTTAACAAGGTGTAAATTACTGGTGAGAGATACTGAAATCTTTTTGAATCATACAAAATAACAGTGGAGAAGGAAAGACTGAAATATAAACAAGGGAATTTAGGAATAAAGGCATTACTATGAAGCCCATGTCTTACTTGAAAGGGCAGAAAAGAATAATGTTCTTAGGTTAAGAGCTGCCAAATTATAAGACATAGTTTAGCACATCTATATTTGTTCTTATTAGAATGATTTTTAAGTACAACATGTAGTTATTCAGCATTTAACATTTTGTGTATTTTATTTTGTATGTTTTGTACATTACATTACAGGGTTAACAGTTTTTATTCATTTGGGGGTGGGTTTTGTTAAGAAATGTATCTTAAGATTGGTTGGTTTACATTGCTTTTTATATTTAAAATGGTTGATCTTGTGTTGTAAATTTGTTCTGAAGAAGCCTGGGAGTGTTCCGGATCTGTTACTGATTACTTTTGATATTAAATTGCTCTGCTTTATCGGTTTGGAGCCTCTTTTTTTTATTTTTGTGGTTGTCTCACTTGGAGATTTCTTGATTGTGTTTTGCAGGCACCGTGTCAGAGAGAGTGAAGGTTTCACCAACACAGGAAAGTGTGTTTAAAGACAACGAGGCTGGGATTGAGAATACCCCAATGACGAGAGGGGAATTTAACAAACTTATGGACATGCTCACACAGATTGCTTCCAACCAGTCTGTTATCCTGAGCTCAGGTCTTTCAGGGTTGCCTGGTAACCAGCAACAGTTTTTTGGTGGTGTGAACAGTCAATCAGTATTCACGCAGTTGAGGTGTGCCACACGAGGTGAAGAGAGGTCGAGGGAGATGACTGCCATGGCGGAGATGCCCTCACAGACCTAAACACTGGTTCTTCAAATTTAAACACTTCTAACACCCGTGGAGACATTTACAACAGTTTGGGCGGGTTTTGTTTTGAAACTTAGACTGGTAAGAGATTTACCTTCACTGAAGCTAGCCCTGAAACAAACAAGACTTTTTTGGACATGTTAAGCTCTTTCAGGGACAGTTCACTGGCTTTGAAAAATGTGCAAATGGAAATTGATTATCTGAATGAGTGCATTTTAGTCATAAGAGTCCCAAAAAGACTTCAGTTTATAAAATATCCAAATAACATGGAACATAATAGTACTTTTCACAAAGAACTATTAGAACTGTTTAACAACTTTGGGATGAAAATCTTAAAAATTATGGTTAGGAATTATGAAATGAAAAAAGGGCCATGGTGGTGCAGTGGTTAGCATTGTCGCCTCACAGCAAGAGGTTCTCCCATTCGATTCTCAGTTGGAGTGCCTTTTGTGTGGAGTCTGCATGTCCTCCCCATGGTCAAATGACATCTAAAGACATGCAGGTAGATGCGTGCATGAATGGGTGTGCCTTCTTTGAAGGTTGGGCGTCAGGCTGGCAACTCAGCACCATAAAAATCAACTGCCAATCAGTAGCTGACCAGAATTCTGCTGTGGCGACCCCTAACCGGGATAAGCCAAAAGACATACAATTCTGAAATGAAAAAAGAAAAATTGTTGAAGGATGTGAATGTTTTACACAATCCTATTACTATTGATTTGATGTCTAATGTGGAAAAAGCTAAGTATGCAAACGTGTTCAAAGAAATTGATTAGCATTGCAACAATGTTATTAACAAAAAGATTAAAAAAACTGCACATTTGATGGAATACAGGGAAGGGAGAGCCTTCCCACTCCCTAAAAAGACTTTGAATTATGTTTCTAGGGAAATGGGAATGGAGATTGATAATGATTTAAATACAGCCAATATGAATGGTGAGGGCTCCCCAGTACCCCCTTTAGAGGTTCCTCCCCTGAGAAGAAGAACGCAAATTGCCCAGAGGCAGGTTCAAAACAACAACAGCGGCTACAATCATTTCTGGGGAGGGAGAGGCAGAGGAACGGGATGGGAAAAGGGGAGAAACCAGCAATAGAACAACAATTACACGAGGGACCTGCAATGGGACCATTGAGAGAGGTTTTACACAGTCCAGATGATATAGTAATAACACATTCAGGTATACAAAATAGATTAGGGAATTTCAGTATTTTTAATTAAACAGACATGAAAATGAATAAACAACATTTTGAATTGTTTACTAGTTTAATGTTTGAAGAACTAGTGGAGATAAACATAAGAAAGTTAAACTTGAAACAGAATACAACTAGTAATTTTAGTGAAATCGAAAAAGAAATAGTACAGATTCTCTCACATAATAAATGTAGGGTTATGAAACCTGACAAAGGGGGTGGGGTAGTTTTAATTGATTATGAGTCACATATGTTTAAAATTCTCAGTGATGATGCTAAATACAGTATTGCTTCAAAAAACAAAATCACTGTAGCTTATTCCAAGATTGACTATTTCCTGAAAGATCATTTTTTGCAGGGAACAATAGACAAAGGTTGTTTGATTTCTTACATGTTGCTAAACCAAGTATTCCAACTCTATTTGGTATACCCTAAAATGCACAAGAATATTGAGAATCCCACATTTTGGCCTATTGTAGTGGGGGTTGGTTCAATCACGGAGCCCCTGGCATTGTATGTTGACCATCATCTAAAGAAGTTTGTTAATTCTTTCACCCACATTTCCAGGGAATTCTGGGATTTCTTGAAAAACATTACACTGGATAGGTTTAACAAAGACCTGGAATTTGCTACAATTGATGTGGTGGAATTGTTTCCTAGTATACCACATACTGTAGGTTTAGAATGGTTTCAAGAGATTTTACTGGAAACATGATATTTGAAACAATACCAAGTCAACCTTATGTTAGAATTTATGGAAACCATATTAAGGAATAACTACATGTTTTCAATGGGGAATATTATAAGCAGGAACAGGGAGTAGCAATGGGGGTTGCCTGTGCCCCCTTATATGCTAATTGTGCATTATACTACTGGGAAAGGAAATTTAATTTTAGCACTGAGTGGTCCAGGTACATTACATTTTATACTAAGTTCCTGGATGACATTTGCCTTTTTTGGCTAAGTCCCAGTGACAAACTCATTGAATTCTTAAGCTACATTAACAATACCACAGAATTTTTGAGATTCACGCATGTCATCCATTCAGGCTATTAATTATTTGCATGTCACTATTTATAAAGATTATGGGAACAATTGTTTTCAATCTAAGATTTTTTGGAAACAGATATTTTCTAATTCTTATTTACATTTTAACTACATTTAAATTTTAATAGTGGGCATCCTTTTTCACAAAAGAAGGGGACTGTCAATGGGCAAAATATCAGGGCCTCAGGGATGTGTAGTGAACCAGATACATTTCAGAAGGAAATAAAATGTATTAGAGAACTTTTTATACAAAGGAGTTACCTGAGTTGGTTGATAGTCTGGTGGAAGAAATAGTAAGAGAAAGGGAACGAAAATACAGTCCCTTTCTCTGTGTAGACAATGAGGTGAACACAACTATTGAGCAAGGTGAGGAAGATAACAGTTCGGCTTTCATACACGCTTATTCCTCAGCATCTTTGGACATAGAGAATATTATCAGGAAATCCTGGGGAGTGCTTACAGTGAACGATGAAACAAAAGTTTATCCCTACAGAACCTAAATTCATTCGGAGAAAGGATATGAACCTGAAGGGGATGTTTGAGAACGTAGAATGTAGAAACCCCAATTCGAGCAATAGGAGAGTTGGTACATTTAGGTGCAGCTTCTGCAACCAATGCACCTACATGGTTGACAAGGAGGAGATTTACTTAAAGACTGGGGTATTTTATTAAAGTCTTCGGGACATTGCAACTGTAACAGTCTAGGGGTAGTTTACCTTGTTACATGTGAAGCATACCCCAACCTCTACATAGGCAAGACCGAGAGGAAAAACAGGCATTCATATGACATAACATGGGAAAGGGAGACCAGTGCCTTGTTCAAGCACTCTCAAAATTGTATGAATGTTAAATTCAGACTTTTTTTTTGTGGCAGAGCAAATTCTTCATGACTCTAGGGGTGGTTGTTGGGAAGCCAGATTAGATTATAGGGAGTTATTCTGGCAAATCAAATTAGGCGCAGCCAAACCCCCGGGGTTGAATGACCATATCAATATCAATAGTGTTCCTTGGTTAAGGGCTGCTAAATTATAAGACAGTTTAGTACATATTTATTCTTATTAGAATTATTTTAAGTACAACATGTAGTTATTTAGCATTTAACATTTTGTGTATTTTGTTTTGTGTGTTTTGAACATTACATTACATTGCAGGGTTAACACTTTTTATTCTTTTGGGGGTGGGTTTTGTTAAGAAATATATCTTATGACTGATTGGTTTACAGTGCTTTTTATATGTCTGATAAGAGCCGAGTAGAGTGGTACTATTACTACCATGGACCTGGATGCCATACCCTTACCTATAAGTTGGAGGACATAGAATAATTTTTGTATTATCTTAGCTACATGTTGATCAAAGGCCAAATAGCTGTCTACATATGTTCCCAGATTCCTTACTGCTGGGTTGACTCTTAGGGGTGATTTATCAATGAATAATTAACTTGGGTTGACACCTTCCCAAAAGGCATTATAATGCATTTTTTTGGCATTGAGTTTTAAGCCATGGCTTTGGCACCAGACATTTGTCTGTGTTAAACCCACTTGCAAGATGTTTGTGTTTTGTGAGACACTATAATAGCTCCCAATTTATTGTTATCTGTGAACTTGGTAAGACAAAGGCCTTTAATGTTCCCCTTGACTTCTGAGAAGTAGATGCCAAACAGGAGTGGGCCTAGCACTGAGCCCTGGAGTACTCCACTGGTGACTGGCATCATGGTGGAGGTGGTCTCACCGATCCTGACTTCTTGGGTCCTGTCTGTGAGCTAGCTGACAAGGCAGCGAGTTATGTAAGGGTTTATGCCTAGCTCAGAGAACTTGTCAACAATGCCTGAGTGGAGTAATGTATCAAATGTCTTAGCCAGGTCAAGATGCACAGTATGCACTATTGTAGTCTTGTCCATTGCCTTGGTGAACCTCTCAAAGAAGTCTACCAGGTTAAATAGGCATGACCGTCCCTTAAGCCAAATTGGGATAGGTCCAGTGTCTGTAGGTTGCCAATTTTATCATTTCCATGATAATTAGGCTTGTTAAACTGATGGCTCTGTAGTTCCCTGGGTCAGTTGATGATTCACACTTCCAGAGGGGAATGACTGCTGCAGTCCTCCATTCACTTGGAATGTAGCCTGTTTCAAAGCTGTAGTTGAAGAGTGCCTCAAGTGGGCCTGATAGGTTATGCTTTAGACTGTTCAGGAGGCAACCAGGGATGTTGTCACAACTCATGGAGTTAGTGTCCTTGGCTGCGGGATAGCAGGGGGTGAAATTTGAGGTGAATTTATCAGCCAGTAGATTTGCTATTTCACCCTGACTGGTGTAGGTGATACCATTCACCACCAGTTCAGCACTCTGTTGTGTTACCTCTAAAGTTCCAGACATTGCTGAAGAAGCTCTTCGGACTGTCCTTAGACTGTGATGCTATCCCAGCCTCATAGTTGGCCTTGTTGGACTTAACTATGCCTCTTAGTTTATTGTTTAGTTGTATAAGAGAGGAATTGTCTTTAAGGGAGTTGCTTTTCCAGATATTGGCCATGAGTTTTTTCTTTTATTCTATACCCTGTTTAGCTGAGGATTCTGCCACCTAGGATTGTTTTTAGTGTTTGCTTTGGGTTTATCTCTGGTGGGTACAACAGCCTCCATGCAGTCATTCACATGTTTTATAGTGACTCTGTGAATGAATAACTCTACATGGGTAGCTGTGGTCTTGGAAGCACTGGATTTTGACAAACTGTCACTTAATAGGATGTAGTTTGCCTTTGCATTTTCTTGGTTGATTTTTTACTTCAAATGAGAGTTTTGTGGTCTGACCTCACTAGTGAGGCCAAGACTTGAGGATGTAATGCTCTCCCATGTTAGTGAGTACCAGATCCAGTCTGTTTGATTCTGTGGTTGGAGAGTGCACTATCTTTTCCAGGGTGTTTATGTTAATAAAGTCCAGGAAGTATTGTGCATGTGAGTTTGAGGCAGTGCACATTCCCCATTCTATGGAGGGGTAGTAAAATTTACCCATGAATAGGGTGCTTTTTGGATGGTGAGCACCTCTAATAGGTTTAGGTAAGAGTCATGAGACTCTAGGGGCATAGATGGTGACCTGTAGCTAGCCATGATATTGTGAAGGACCTTACCTATGGTAGTTTGCATGCAGATGAGCTCCATGTTATCATCCTGTATAACCAAACTGCAGGTAAGTTTGTTTCTAAAGTAGATTGAGACACCTCCACTTTTGGCCCTAGTCTGTGCTGTTGTTGGTCTAAATGTGTGGAAAGCACTGAAGCCTTGTACTTCCAGAGTACTTTTTTACATCTTTAAACCAAGTCACAGCACAGATGTCTACATTCTCCAGAGTGAGGAGGGCTCGAACTGCATGAAGTTTTTTTTAGTACCCATCTCTCTTTTTTTTTTTCTCAAATAATTTTTTTTATTTTCTAAATATTATAATGTTTAACAATACAATCAACGAAAACAAATATAAGCTTTTATATAAACTATGTACAATTGACCTGAACAAAAGAGGAAAAGAAAATATGAAATTAGTAACAAATTTATAATATTCAATTAATAAAGTATAAAGTTACACATGAATTAGTTAAAGTTCAGTTTTAATGTCTCAATAAGAGCATTTTTTTTTCCCAAGGATTGTTTATCCATGTTTTAGGAGACATTCTCAATTCTTTCACCTTAACTTCTAATGTAGCTGTTTCTTCCAACAATCTCAAGAATTCTTCCAAAGTAGGTTCTTGTGAAAACTTCCACTTTCTAGTTATACATTTCCTTGCCACAGCTAGTATGGACCAAAGTAAATATGCATCTTTTTTATTCATTCCAGTAGTATCATTAACATTTAAGAGGACTAAAGATTTGGTTAAAATAAAGGTATCTGTGAATATAGCTTGGAGAAAAATAGTAATTTCTTCACCGAATTTTTTTTGAGCAAAGATTAAGGTGCAGCAGGATTGATTAACATGTTGGTTTATTTCCATTTACTACATGTGTTTTAGATTGTATATAAAAGAAAGAGAAATAAATCAGGGTTATTAACTGAATTATGAGAAAGAAATGCAAATATTTTTGAATTTGGTATCCATTTCCATATAATTTCCTGGAATATTGTAAGAAAACTGAGATATGGAAAACAAAAATAAGATTTAGGTGGTATGACAATATCATGATCACAATTTGTTGCATAGATCTATGGCAAGAACTGGCAGTGAAAAAAAAAAGATGCAAAAGATCTGAAGAGGTATGCGGCGACCCACCACTGCCAACCAGTAATCAAGGAGCCTCATTCCTCACCCCTGGCAACAGTGGGGGACATTCCCTGGGGGGATAGCAAGTACACACACACTATTTCCAGATGCAGCTCTCTTCACCAAGTGCAATTTCCCTTAAGGGTGCACAGAGACCACAGTCAGTCCAGGGGTGGTTTCTCACTCTTTCTCTAGATCCCCAGTATGACTCCCCACTGGCACAGATATAAAGTTGAGATCTCAGTCGAGTGACTAAGCCAAGACCTCCAGACTTGCCCACAGAGTGAAGCAATAGGGGTATGATCCTCCCCCACATGAAAATTAGAGATGGCAGCCATTTGAACTTTGATGGCAGAAAAAATAGTGCCTTTGTGAAATAGACCAGCTAGGTATCCAAAACTGAAGGGAATGGGACCAAAAGGGGATCTAAACCCTTGGAGGAAGCCCAAACAGATTATCTACTCCACTTTCATTTGTTCTTTTATAGTAGAAGGGTTTTGAGAAGCTGTCAAGATATAAATAACAGGGAAGGAAAGTCTAGATTCTTTGGCCATCATCGGAATTGGAGAAACCATGCAGTTAGTTTCAAGGCTTCTATGTCCAGTTGAAGCTTGCCAGATGGATGACAGATGAAGTCTTGAATAGGTTCCAGCACCCAAGTAGGAGGTATGAAGTGAGACCACAGAAAGGGGAACTACTTGACAAGGCCAAAAGAGGGCAATGAGGATCACTGTTGCCTTGTACCATGTGGCTTAATGAGAGTTTGGTAAAAGGGAAGTGGGGGGGGCCATATAAGAGACATGGGGGAGACAACTGTGGAGCTGATGTGCGTTTGGTGTCCTTTGCCTGAGGTCTAGAGTGAAAAGCTAACAAGAAATTAAGTTTAAGTTTGATTTGCACTTTCTCAACTGTATCTTATGGTTTTATTGCATCAATTTGTGCCTTCTTGACTGTTTTTATTGTTTGTGTCTGGTTCATTATCTGCACTTGCTTTGCACTGAAATATTGCTTAGTTATTATACAATAGATCCAGACTTTCTGAATCTAGCCTGTTTTTCATACATTTGAACTGAAATCCAGCCATCTTACATTAAGAAGGGATAACCTGCACCTTTGTGCCAGAAGAGTGTGAATATAGCCTTGTCTGAGCTGGGAATACTGGAGAAAGGATCATTGTGCAATTTCCTATTGGCAAGCTAGTCTAAAACTGTTTAATTTTGCCTGTATATAAGCCTGTGGTTGTGCATAGGTGTGCACCATGCAAAGGGGGTTAGCAGTGCCATGTATAGTTGCAAATGCTTAAAATCACTTTTTTTCCTAGACACCAGTCAGTGAAACCTTTCCAGGATTCCCTGCTGTTCTATGGCCAACTCAGCTGAGCACTGAGCAGCATTGCTTCATTTTTCATCCCTGATCTTCTGTGCAATAAGTCCCCTTGTTAATCCCAGAGCAATAGCTAATCAGATTTGCCCTCTCTCAAACTAGTACTTAAGAATTACCTGCTGCTATGGACAGTCAAGTTTCCCAACATTTCCCCAGCCACCCTGATTGACATGGGCATCCTGAAGCAATTTAGCAGTTGCCACATGTATACTGACAACCATTTGCTCCTAAAGTAAACAAATATAGTATGTGAGAGATGTAACTATACAATGAAACTACAATCAACTCTCTCATGTAACAATAAACAAGACATCAAACAGGTTATCAGCACACACACCTCTCCTCTCATACAAGATAAGGGCAAGACACATAAACCCACATACGTGGAGGTACTCACTAAGAGCCTACCAAAAGACCAGAGACCCCCCAAGAGCAAACAATCCACACATAGTGGTACACAAATAAGAATCAGTCACTATACATAACATACTTATCAGTGCCTCAACAATTACAACCCTAAGTCCAAACACCTCAAAACCAAATGTTCTGGTCATAGGTGACTCAGTAGTGAGACACACAGTTGTCCCCTCACCAGGTTGGACAAGGAGAAGGTCACAGTCAGTTGCATGTCAGGTGCCAGTATCCATCAAATCATGCAAGTACTCAACTCACTCCGCAACAACTCCTGTTATGACTCTGTCATAGTACATGTTAGAGTGAATGACTTGAGATGTACTTCTCTGGACTACATGAAGAGAGACATGACTGAACTCTCAGACTGTGTGTCCCAGGCAGGTATGCCCCTAGTCCTAAGAAGCATTCTACCTTCACCTAGAATGATTCCACAATACAGACAAAAATTATCAATTTCAATAATTGGCATAGCTTCTGGTGTCACTCCAGGGGAATCCAGTATCTGTCAGCCTGGGAATACATGGTTGACAGACCCCACTGCTTTGCCAGAGATGGTCTTCACCTGTCTAAAGGCTTTTGGATAGTGGCAAAGATGCTTGCCTCCCCTATAGTGCCTTTTTTAGGCAATGTCACAACAACAAAACTTCCGATGTAAAGAAATCTACTAGCAACAAACGCAAGGTCATGCTGCTTAATGCTAGGAACCTAAACAGCAAATTACACTCCCTGGAGGTGCTCCTCACCTTGGAAGATACTGGCATCTGTGCAGTCACTGAGACTTGTTTCAAGACCACAGAGAGTAGCCCAGCTGTACAAGGCTACAATGCCTTTCACATGTTCAGACCCCAAAACAAGTGTGAAAGAACCAAAGGTGGTGTATCCATCCTCATTAAATCCAAATACACCTTGAGAATGGTAAAACAGTACCACTCTCTTGAGCCAAATAACAATAGGTAAAATACCCCTCCACATCACTGCTAGCTACAGGTCCTCCACCATGAACCAGAAGAAGCACATCACCCACCACATACCTGGATTTGCTGGAGTCATTCAGTATACAGCCAAACACCTTGGTCATAGGAATATTTCAACTATCCTTCCAGTGACTGGGCAACTTACATGAATACAAGAATGATCACTATGAGGTTCCTGGACTTTAATTCAAATGCCCTGGAACAATTTTTCTGCAACCCCACAAGGGGCTCAAATGTCCTAGACCTGGTATTCACCAACATGAGGGGGGGGGTCACTGCACTTCCCACATAAATCTGTCTCATTTGAAATAAGGATCAGACCTGCCCCCCCCCCCACACACACACACAGGAGCAAAAAAACTGAACATTTTCTCCAAAGCAAACTATAGCCTACTAAGTGATGGCATAAAAAGTTTCAAAGCCCCTGCTAACACAGCCAGCAAGAAGTTCTATGCACAAATGCACTATATAGCCACTTAAACAAATGTATTGAATCAGCTGTACTTGACAGGACCAAAAACCAGGTAATCCCAAAAAAAAAAAAACATGCCACGCTAGTGGACTGTTAGCATAAAAAAGTCATATAACAAAAGAAAGAAATTTATATCTAAAACAAGAGGGAACTTACTCAATAGAAGAATAATACCCTCCACAGCTTGGACAAGCAAATCAGATATCTTGTAAAATCTTCTAAGGCCTGTTGCAAGACTAAATTTGCATCCCTAGCTAAAGACAATCATAAGCCATTATTTAGCTAAGTCTGAAACCTAAAAGGGAACGCCCAGCTGTGTGCTGAGCTTACAGTGGATGGTATCACACACTGAACCTGAGGAAATTTCCAACCTGCTAGCCAACAGATTTGACAATAACAACTCCCCTGTGCCCACCAGCCATACCCCAAAACATTCCTGACATCAGTCCTCTAGTATCTCCAAAGAACAGGTCATACAAGTGGTCTCCAAGGCCAAAATCACAGCCTTTATTGGAAAAGATAACATCCCAGGCTGCTTACTAAATCTAAAACAAGACCTAGTGGAACCACTTGGCACTCTCTTTAACCATAGCCTGAGCACTGGCTTTGTTCCAGCAGAGTGCAAAACAGCAACAGTAATCCCCTTGTAGAAAGGGGGTCCATCAGCCAACCCTGGGAACTATCAAACCATAAGCCTAACCAGCCTTATCTGCAAGGGCATGGAAACAATCATCATGGATCTTATCAACAAAGACATAGGTGACCTCCAAACTCTTGACCTGACCCAGCTTGGTTTTGTCAAGGATATATTCTGCTTATTAAACCTGGTGAACTTATTTAAGAATGTCACTAAAGCCTTGTATGAGGGCAAAGCAATAAATACCACCTATCTTGACTTAGCCAAGGCTTTTGACACAATTTATCACTCAGGAATCATTGATAAACTCTTCCAGCAGGGGACTAACTCATACATCACTAGATGGGTAGCCAACTGGCTCACCAACAGAATCCACACTGTCAAAGTTGGGGAGTCCAACTCCACCAGTACTGGTGGGGTACTGCAAAGATATGTGCTGGGCCCTCTACTGTTTGGAATCTATTTCTCTGAAGTCCAGGTGAAAGTAGATGGCCTGTGGTTTACCAAGTTTGCAGATGATTGCAAACTGGGTGCAATTATAGAGTCCCCAACAATATTAACTTATCACAGAAGGGACTGACGTAGACAAATGATTGGTGCTAAGGTCATGGACTAAAACTAAATGCAAAAAATGCCTCATTATCCCCTTTGGCAAAGAAGTAGCCCCTGCCAATTATGACATAGATAGCACCCCTCTAAGTTCAAACCCAGTGGTGCAAGACTTGGGAACACAGGTTGATAATGATCTAAACTTCAATCACCATGTATCCATAGTGGTAAGGAAATCCTTCTACAGTGCACATCTCATAAATAAGAGCATCATATGCAAATCTAAGGTGGTTATAGCTCTGCTGTACTCAACCCTTATCAGACCAATAATTGAGTACAATACTCCCTTCTGTATGTACCTCACCAGACAGCTACAGCAACTGGAGAGACCACAGAGGTTTCTTACCAAGAAAATCCAGGGCCTCCAATACATATCATACATGAAACGATGAAAGCCCTGTTGCTATACTCTGCATCATACAGGCTGCTGAGATGCAACCTGTGCCTGGCCTACAGAGCAGTCTATGGCCCTGCCCTAATGGAAGTGATGCACATCTGCAAATCAAATGGGAAAAGAGTCACTCACTCCAGGGATCTCAACCTAGCCTGTGACATTAACAAAACATGTTGGAAAAACAGATATAGCTCCCAAAGATTGCTGCTCCTCTTGAATAAGCTCCCACTTCACATGAAGTAGAGCTCCTCAAAGACCCTATTTAAGTGCAACCTTGATAATTGGATGGGTGACCATAAATTTATCCCACGGGTGGAACCTATATCACTCATGGACAGGGACAGTCAGTGCTGATTGTAGAATTGCTCTGCTTATGATGACCATCTAACTATGGTCAATTAGGGTGCATTTTTTTTTCTTTTACATGGCTAGACTTGTAAAGGCCTTAGGGCCATTAGCCTAGTAACCTCCTATGAACCTATTTGGTGACTCTCCCTCCTCTGGAATAAGGGCCAAGTAACTACTGCTTTTGGAGTTGAATGCAGATGCAAACAGATCACAGCAGGCTGGCCCCAGTGGGCAAAGATCTGGGCAGCCACAGATTGAGAGACCACTCATGAAGCAGAAAAATGGATGTGTTGAGCCTGTCTGCTAATATAGTGGTTTTCCATGGGATGTACATTGCTACCAGAAAGTCATCTCCCACTTATTAGTCCCTCATGGCTACATATAAAATACTGGTTTTCTCTGGGATATGCATTGCTACCATAATGCAGTAGGAAGTCATCGCCCACTGCTACTCCCTCATGGCTTATTGATACAAAGGGTACGGGCAAATTCCCTTGTTTGTTGATGTACCAAACCACTGATACGTTGTACCCTATGGGGGAAGAGTCCTGAAAAGCCTGCAATGCAAGAAGGAAGGCTCTCATTTCAAGGACAGTGATTGGAAGACTGGCCTCTAAGGAAGTCCACATGCTTTGGACTGTTTTGCCCTTGAAAAGTATGCCCACCCCAGAAGAGAAGAATCTATAGTCACTGTGGTCAGCTGGGGCAGTAGAATAAAGGGGCAACCTAGAGAGATTACAGGAGAGGTCACCCACTGCTAAACATGTATTCTGCATTTCTCAGTGACATTGATGGGGAAATACATGGGTTGGAGCAACATAGACCATTGAACTATGGGTCCATCAACACTCTCGTGTAGAATCTAGCATGAGGGATAAGAGTTAAAGAATCTGACATGGATACTAGGAGAGAGAGACCATATCTGGGTAGGAGGTTTCTAATGTGCAAGGACTGGGGAAGCCTTCTTCCACAGAGTAAAGATCATTAACTCCAGCAATCTGGCTATCTATAGGATCACATCCAGGTGACATCCTATGAGTTCCATCATTTGAACAGGGGTTAGCTTGGAGTTTTCTATAATGATTGTGATCCCTAATTGGTTGCATAGCTGGAACAAGGTGTCCCTGGCTTGAACTAGTAGCTCACAGGTGGCAGCAGTTATGAGCCACTCATCTAAATATGGAAACACCCAGAGCCCTTGCAGCCTGAAATACAATGCAACCATTATCATGCATTTGATGAATACTTGGGGTCTGTGGTGAACTAAAGGGCAATGCCTTGAACTGAAAATGATTTTCTCTCAGCCAAAAATGGAGGAACCTTCTGTACAGCCTGGCTATTTTTATGTGGTAGTAGGCATCCTGAATGTCCACCACATCCAGTCATCCTTCCAAGAGGCAAATTGGACTGAATTGTGACCATCCCAGAATTTTGTCTGTTTTGCAAATTGATTCACTGGCTAAGGTCCAAATTGGGTCTAAGGTGTTTTTCTTTGGAACCAAAAAGAATGCTGGATAGATTTCAGATCTTTGCTGGCTGGTGGGACCTCCTGAAGGACTCACTTGTCTAGCAGCTTTTATGATTTCTTGGGCTGCCACCTTCTTCTCTGGGAGTGGAATGTTGGGAAATATTTTTGAGTTTGAAGGTAAGGAGAGAAAAGGAATGATGTCGTCTCTGGCTATTTTTCTCTGCACCTACATGTCATAAGTTATGGCTGTCCTGACTATAGGGTGCAGAGACAAGTTATTCCAACTGCAACCCAGAATGAAGCAGTTAGGCAACTTTCAGGAGTGCTGGAGGGATTTGTCAGTGAAGGTAAGTTATAATGCTTGTTTCTTCCAGCCATCTCTGCCACGAGGGTAATGTCCATTGTTGTTATTCTCTCCTCTGCCTCTAGAAGGTGTATTGCAAAAAAAAAAACTGTGACGGTATGGAATCAGAATCTTATCACCTTTTTGGTTCCTGGAGAAAGTCCTCTGGAGTAGAGAAGCAGAACCTGATGGCAGACAGGTTCTGCCATCCTGCTTACTCCTAGAAAACATTTCTTTAACCATGGGCCCAAAGAGAGTGGGCACATCATAAGGGGCATTTAAGAAGGGCATCGTAAAGTTCTCTGCAAAGTCACAGAGATGCATCCAGGCATGAGAGTGAATGGCAATCTCACTGTCTGTTATTCTAAAATTGCCATCCACTGTGTTGGATAACAAGCGTATGGACACATTGGAGATTGTAGGGTAGCCAACTGTGAGCAGACAGTTGTCTCTCTGAAAGCATGTCAACTAAGCTAAATAATTCAGCACCCTTAAAGCAAATGTCTCTGAATAGTAAACCTACTTTCCAAATCTATTCCACTCCCTGGAATCTCAGCTAGGGGAATGGACAATAGAGCTCTCCTCTGAAATCTCTTTTTTTGTGGCTACCACCAGAATGAAATCCACAGGGAGTCCCTTGCTCTAATGATGGTCTGGCTTTAGGGATAACAAAATTTTGTCTGATTTACATGGAACTGGTTCAACTACATCTGGTTTCTTCCAAGTCTGATAAGAGACCAAATCCATGAGATTGTCAGCATGAGGGGCCACCCATGAAGTAAATGGATCAGTTTCAAATGTCTTGAGAAATACTGATTCCACCTGGGAGGGGGAATCAGTGGACTATCTTTCCACTGTCTCAATAATTCCAATACGTCTCCAAAGGGAATGTCTTTCTAGGGGAACCCTCTCCTTCCTTGAAATTACTATCCTCAGTGAGGTACTCCTGAGGGAGTCAATATGCTTACTTTTGCAGGTGTGCTTCTTATGTACTTCTGTGGTATGAAGTTCCAAGGAAGACTCAAAAATAGATGGGGACTCCACAATTTGAATTGTATTGAGACCTCAAAGCTAGCTGTCTAGTAGAAACAGGTAGAACAGAAGGATGAGGGACTGCAGATTTCAGCACAGGTTGGGACAGTTGAGCATGGGGGAGAAATCTATTCTCTAGTTTCACAGAGTACTCTTTCAAAGTCCTCAAAAGCCAAAGCCAAAACTGGCCCTGAAGTTGGCCCAATGGGATCCAAAGAATCCAACAGAAGCATGATCTGAGATCAGATCTGGTTCAACTCCAAGGCAAATACCACAGCCAAGCTGTCGAGAACCAAAACACAAAGAAGGGAAAGATAAATAGCCTCAGAGTTAACCCCTACCCCCTAGAACTGGTCCAGACCTCTGGAACCCCTCAAGATTAGATGCAGTTGGAGTCAAATGAGTAAGAGATACTGTCAGAGTCAAAGAAGCCCATTCTGTAAGCTCCAATGCAAGCAGTCCCAAGGGAGCACTCAGATCAAAAGATACCAGTCATGAAGATTTCCCAACGGCACAACAAATTCATTTCCAACCTTTATAGGAGAGAAACATTTTGTAATGCATAACTGCACTACTGTAGCAACCATCCGTGCCATCAAAAAAAAGGACTGGTAAAGGGTCAGACCATACGGGTGGCAAGAATGAACTCTGATATTAAAGAACTGGATCATGAGTTTGACATACTGAAGAAAATGTTTACAGAAAGGAAATATTCCCAGAAGATGGTGGATAGTATTTTTGAACAAGGGAGACAACAAATATAATAAAAGACCTAGCACTGGAACACAATGTTTATTCCCAAGAGATTAGGGAAACTACAAAGAAGAACTGGAGTATTTTTAAGGTTAATAATGAAGTTTCCCAGTTGGTTGGGCCTGAACCCCTTTTTGTAAGCAAAACTGGTAGGAACTTTAAATATATCTTAGAAAATGTTAAACAAACAGACAAAAATGTTGGTACTGGTACCACATCTTGTGGTAGTTGTGCATATTGTATGTACATTATGAAAGAGAAAACAATGTTTTTGGACAATGTTTTGCATACCAAGGTTTCCTTTGTGAAAGGGAATTGTAATACCAACAAACTAGTGTACCTAGCTCAATGTGACAGTTGCTCAGGATACTATGTTGAAAAGACAGAGAGGTTTGAAATCAAGAATTTATAAGATCACGAAGAAAAAGGAAGTTAATGCATTGTACAGGAAATCTGTTGTGTGTAGTAATTTGGTTAAGTTTAGCTTTGGTATACTGGAAAACGTGCAGATTCATTCTAGGGGTGGTGATTGGCAAAGACATTTGTTAAAAAGAGAACTTATCTGGCAGTTGCAACCAAGTACATCACCCCCCCCCCCCCCCACGTCTGAATGACCAAATATCTCTCAAACCCATACTGAGTGAAAAAGTAGATTTGTTAACATAAATTTTGAAGGAATTCCACATGATTTTTGTTTATGTTTCATAGTTTATTCTATTTTGAAAAATATTTTTGCAAGTACTTGTGGTTGGAATAGGTGTTGTACACCTTTAACATAGGGGATTTTTAATTGCTAGCATTTCATGATTTGTTGATGAACTTCTTATAGGTTCATAGGTAGGTACTAGGCTATCTGCCTGAGGGCATTTATAAGCCTAGCCAGAGTGCGTCAGCTTTCGCCGCCCCATTGATTAATTAACTGAGCCTCTGTCAAGAAGAGCCAATGAAGTGATCCCAGGGGTGTATTTTCTGTTACCCATTCACTCGTACAGGTTTCTCTTGAAGAGCGTTAGTGAGGGGCTCTGCCTAATGTAGTTAGGAATTTTGTTCCAAAGCATGGGGAGTCTCTGTGACAGGAATCTATCCCTCCAGCATGTTCTATTTATTGTTGGGCAAGGTTTAGCTCACTAGAGCGAGTGGCTCACAGTGACTTGGATTTCTTTAGGTGGAGCATGTCCATTAATTCTGAGTTGAACATGGCTTTATAAGTCAGGCAGAGATCACCTCTGAGTAAGCGATATGCCACTGAGTACAGCTGGAGTTTTTCCAGTCGGGCTGCATAGGACATATGTTTGAGACCAGTAATCCTCTTAGTGAGGTACTTTTGTGGTCTTTCCAGCTGTTGGAAGTATCTTGCGAGGTACATCCCAAACGGGGCATTGTACTCTATGATGGGTCTGATGAGTGACAAGTAGAGGGGCACTATAACCTCTATTTCTAGATGTGAACCCTTTAGTAATTAGATGGGCTACATAGAAGGATTTCCAAACTACTTTGGCAATATGATTGTCAAAGGAGAGATCACTATCTACCTGAGTCCCCAGATCTCTTATTACCTCTTCTGTATTAAGGGGGCTGCCACCCATGTGGTAATTCATGGGTGTTTTGTTTTTCCACAAACGGGATAACTATGTATTTTTTGGCATTTAGCTTGAGACCATGACTTTGACACCAGGTGTCCGTCTCAGTAAGGCCATTTTGGAGAATGCCCGTGTCAGCCGGAGAGTCAATTATGGCTCCCAGTTTGCAGGCATCGGCGAACTTGGTTAGCCATAGTCCTCCTGTGTTTGCCTGTACTTCTAAGAAGTATATGCCAAACAGTAGGAGTCTTAGGACCGAGCCTTGTGGGACACCACTTGTGACCTGTTTAGAGTTGGTCCTGGAGCCCGCTATTCTTACCGTGCGAGTTCTGTCTAAGCCATTTGGCAACCAATCTCGTGACGTAGGGGTTTATGTTCAGGCTGGTGAGTTTTTCTATAATTCCCAAGTTGGGAATGAAGTCAAAAGCTTTGGCGAGGTCAAGGTAGGCTGTGTGAACTCCCCTCATCTATGGCCTTGGTGACCTTCTCAAAGAAGTCAACCAGGTTTAGTAGGCAAGATCTGCCCTTAAAGCCGAACTGGGTCAGGTCAAGTGTTTGGAGGTTCCCAATGTCTTTGTTAAGGAGTTCCATGATGATGCACTCCATAGCCTTGAGACCAGGCTAGTCAGGCTTATAGTTATCAGGGTCAGTTGTGGCCCCTCCTTTGTGGAGCGGAATAACCGTTGCTGTGTGCCATTCTATGGGCACATAGCCTGTGGAGAGGCTGAGGTTGAACAGTGTGTTTAGTTGGGGGGTTAGTTTGTTCTGTAGTTCGTGCAAGACGCAGCCTGAGACACCATCCGGCCCCATTGACGCTGTGCTTTTTGGCTTTTGAAAGGGCTGTTTTCACCTGTGCATCTGTGATTTTGGTATTGTTGTGGGCCCTTTTGGGGGAGAGGGGGTAAATTTGCACTGAATCTATCTGCCAGGATGTTGGCAATATCAGTGTGTTCAGTATATTTTGTGCTATTTTGCACTAGCTCAGAGCATATCTGCGAGTTGCCACTTAGATTCTTGACATAGCTAAAGAAGGCTTTGTAGTCATCTTTCGAATTTTTGGCTATTTTTCTTTCAAAGTTAGCCTTGGAGGATTTTATGAGGGACCTTAGTTTCTTACTGATACTGATCAGGGATGTCTTTCCTTCTTGGGATTTACTTTTTTTCTGAACTAGTTTCCTCCTCCTATTGTACAGCCTGTTTATGGCAGGGGTCCACCAGAGTCTTGGTTTTGCTATGGATGGCACGATCCATGCATCCTTGTAGGTGCTCATAGAGTGCATTTGTAAAGGTTCCTATATCTTGGACACTGTTATCCTTTAGCGTGGGGGGCTGTGAAACTTGCCACCTTTGTCTTAAGTGAAGTTTGCTATAGAAAAGTTTTTCACTATGGTTTCCTTGGTTGGAGGTGGTGGTGTGGACATCCAGAGTGATTAGTTTATGGTCTGATCTAACCAGTGACGGGTTGACCTCTGGTGTGAAACACCTGTCGCCCATGTTGGTGATGACCAGGTCCAATATGATGCACTCCATAGCCTTGAGACCAGGCTAGTCAGGCTTATAGTTATCAGGGTCAGTTGTGGCCCCTCCTTTGTGGAGCGGAATAACCGTTGCTGTGTGCCATTCTATGGGCACATAGCCTGTGGAGAGGCTGAGGTTGAACAGTGTGTTTAGTTGGGGGGGGGGGGGTTAGTTTGTTCTGTAGTTCGTGCAAGACGCAGCCTGAGACACCATCTGGCCCCATTGACGCTGTGCTTTTTGGCTTTTGAAAGGGCTGTTTTCACCTGTGCATCTGTGATTTTGGTATTGTTGTGGGCCCTTTTGGGGGAGAGGGGGTAAATTTGCACTGAATCTATCTGCCAGGATGTTGGCAATATCAGTGGGTTCAGTATATTTTGTGCTATTTTGCACTAGCTCAGAGCATATCTGCGAGTTGCCACTTAGATTCTTGACATAGCTAAAGAAGACTTTGTAGTCATCTTTCGAATTTTTGGCTATTTTTCTTTCAAAGTTAGCCTTGGAGGATTTTATGAGGGACCTTAGTTTCTTACTGATCAGGGATGTCTTTCCTTCTTGGGATTTACTTCTTTTCTGAACTAGTTTCCTCCTCCTATTGTACAGCCTGTTTATGGCAGGGGTCCACCAGAGTCTTGGTTTTGCTAGGGATGGCACGATCCATGCATCCTTGTAGGTGCTCATAGAGTGCATTTGTAAAGGTTCCTATATCTTGGACACTGTTATCCTTTAGCGTGGGGGGCTGTGAAACTTACCACCTTTGTCTTAAGTGAAGTTTGCTATAGAAAAGTTTTTCACCGTGGTTTCCTTGGTTGGAGGTGGTGGTGTGGACATCCAGAGTGATTAGTTTATGGTCTGATCTAACCAGTGACGGGTTGACCTCTGGTGTGAAACACCTGTCGCCCATGTTGGTGATGACCAGGTCCAATATGTTTTCACCTCTGGTAGGGGAGTTTACCAGCTGATGGAGGGCATTTGAGTTGATAAATTCCAGGAAGCGCTGGACCTGGGAGTTTGTACTCAAGTAGTTTTCCCAGTTAACGGTAGAGTAATTGAAATCGCCCAATATCAGGGTGTTTGGTAGGACCTTCATGTTTCCCAGTGTCTCCAAAAAGGCAGAGTGGTGGTCCAGGGTGATCTGTAGCAGGCCACAATTTGCACTGCAGATTTGCCTGATGTTAGTTGCACATGGATAATCTCAGAAGTATCTTGCTGCGCCACTAACCTGGAGGTGTAGGTATCCTTGATGAATATGGATACAACCCCTCCTTTTGTGTTTCGGTTTGTGGCTGAAAATGTGTGGTATGAGTTGTAGCCTGGTAGTGCTGGAGTGCTCTGTGGAGCCGTGAACCAGGTTTCAGTTACTGCACAGATGTCGACATTCTCCATACTGAGGAGTTCTTCGAGCGTGTGCATTTTGAGATTTAAACTCCTGGCATTGAGTAGCATAACCCTCATTTTTTTTTATTTGTGCTGTTTATGGAGGTGGGTTTGACTTTTGAGCCTTTCCTAAAAAAAAGGCAATATGGGGGAAGCAACAGCCTTGGCCAGTATTCAAAAGCCTAGGGGTGACAGGTGTAAGCAGCCTCTTGCGAAGCAACGAGGCCTGTCGAGCATGTCATCCCAGGCTGACAGACACTGGATCCCCTTTGAATGACACCAGAAACTTAGCCCATTGTTGAAATTGATCATTTTTTCTTTATACTGCGGTATCATTCTTGGTGAGGGCAGGATGCTACTCAGGGTCAGGATCATACATGCCTGGGCTACATGATCAGAGAGCTTTTCCATGTCTCTTTTCATGTAGTCCAGGGAGGTACGTCTCAGGTCATTCACACCAACATGAACAACTGCAGTCTCATATTTGCACTTGTTATGGAGTGACCCGAGTGCTTGTGTTATGTGGTGGATTCTGGCTCCCGACAGGCAGCTAACAGTAACCTTCTCCTTGTCCAGCCTAGTGAGTGGGACGTCAGTGTGCCTGACTATAGAGTCGCCTACTACTAGCGTATTAGGTATGTTATTTCGCCTTAAGGGCTGTGATTGTGCGGCACATTGATTTTGTGTGTTGTCTGGTTTGTGACAGGAGGTGTAGGTTTTTGGGTGTCTGCTTTGAAGGTCTGTGATGCTTTCGCAGGTTTTTATTTAGAGCCTCAGAGTATGATTTCATGTATTTATGTGTATTTTTTGCCAGTGCTGGTTTAGTATGTCTATGTGAGGCTGGAGGTGTGGTGCAAGTGTTAACCTTCTCCTCATGACTGCCTGTTCCAGTCTTGGGTGGAGAGAGCTTAGCCTCCAGTTTAGCTATACAACTGCATCTCTCGCATGTGTTAATGTTTTGTGGTAGGAGGAGAGGGTTGTCTGTGTACATGAGGCAGTTGTACCATTGCCTCAGGATACCCAGGTTCACCAGCTGGACTGGAGAGTATACCTGAAATTGCCCTTTGGTCATGCCTGAATAAGTAGGGTGAGCTGCTTGGTTGATGAGGGGTGAATGAGCCTTGCCCTGCTGGGCAATCAAGTGTTGGGGTATATTAGTGCTTGCTATTAGGTCTGAGCAAGTGCTGGACTGTAGGATGCTTTTTAAGTGCTTAGGCTGAGAGACTACTTTCAAGGGAAAAATGGAAGAGGAGACTTGGTGGATCCGGGATAAATTTAGCCCTAGCTAACTGGCGCTGCCTGGACATGCAAAACCATGCAAACGCGGTTTTTACAGCAAGGAAATTAAAGAGATAGAAATTAGCCCAAAATGGCTTAAAAACTACTAACTTCTGGGCTGGAACCACTCCTCCAGGGAGAGATGGCTGCTCAAAGCTCCCTCTCTCACAG
Source organism: Protopterus annectens (assembly GCF_019279795.1). NCBI lineage: Eukaryota > Metazoa > Chordata > Ceratodontiformes > Protopteridae > Protopterus > Protopterus annectens. The sequence goes on along the minus strand of NC_056739.1, from coordinate 1,617,615,406 downwards.
GTGAACAGAGAAACTTCCCTCTATCCAAGTAAGGTATGGGCAACTCAGAAAATTATAACAACCCTGAATTCAGCACTAGCCTGAAAACTGGACTATACTAGCTTAGAAAGGTGGGAAACCAGGAAAAACATTTTTTTTTTTTGAAAAGATAAGGCAAAAACAGTAAAAAATACACTTAAAAACAGCTTTAAACAACTACAAACAGTAAAAACAGCTTTAGATGACAAGCAATCAGAAAAGGCTTTTAAATAAATTATCCAATTAACCAGTAAATAAATTTCAAAATTGAGCCCTGTTCTTGTAGTCTTCAGACAAGTTCTAACTGCACACTCCTGCCACTGGGGTGCAGGGGAATCTTCTCCAAAAAAAGAAGGCCCGAATTAGTGCTCAAGTTATACCAACAAAGCTAGATTCAGCAGGCCTGGATCTAGTCTATGCTACAGCAAACAAGGCGCACCATTTTCACTAAGAAACAGTTCAAATATGCAGGCACTATAAGCCTTTAACCAGAAATTCCCAGCTCAGTAGGACAGAGTCCAGCCTCTCCTCCCACAAGAGTGCAGACCAAAAACCTTCTTAATGTAAAATAACTGGCCTGAAGCCCAGTGTTTAAACCAGAGCTAATACACTTTTAAAATAACACTCAGCCCTCAATCAGCAGTTCTCATCTTAGGAGGATGTAAGCTACCTGTCCTGCCACAACAGTGCAGACCACAAACCTTCTTAATGTAAAACAACTGGTCTGAAGCCCAAGTGCTTAAACCAAAAGGCTTAGAATGATAGCTACACTTTAATCAGGTTACTACCAAGCAGTAATAATTACAATTGAATTCTTTACTGCTAGTTTATAAATAAGATGATGAATGAGAGTGTATTTTATCTGAATAAGTCTCCATTAGAGACGAAAGTGCTTACGTGATGCGTTTTAACTAATAAAAATAATTGCATTTTATTCACGTTGAAGGCCGGTTAAGTTCTACATTTTTTTTTACTGGTTTGGTGAAGGTTGGGCCATTTTTTAAGTTAATATTGTATACTTTTTTTTAAACTGGTCTTTTTTAGTTTAACCAAAGAACAGTTCAACACTATAGCAAATATGTATAATGATATAGGCAATGAAAAAGCTCCCTGTTGAAATGTCACTTTTAACACCAAGTGCCAACAGAAAAAAACAACAAAGATCAAAAATCCAAGAGAAAAGCAAAACTCAAACATTGCTCTTCTCCTTTAAAATTTCTGCAGACAGTAACTTCCCCACACACCATCAAACTTGTACATACTAACTCTGAGATCGCCATACTTCAAAGAAAATGGAATATTCTGAGAAACAGCCATCTCAGATTTAATATGCAAGTGTCAGTTTTTTCAGCCATTTTAATGGGTACTGACATTTCAGACAGTTTTTCAATCTGTAACTATCTCCCAAACACACTGAACACCTACTAAATCTAAGTGCCTAATTATCTAAGTATCTAATAAATGCATATGTACATAAAAAATCTAAACATGGCACACCAAATACTTAAACCTAAGTGTATGAAAAAGTATACAAAATATGCAAGTTTCAGTACAGGTAAAGGGAAACTAATGGTGGTAAAACTCCAAATGAAAGACGCAAAGGCAGAAGAGAACAGCAAGAAACTATTCACTATAAGGAAAATTTGGTGCAAATAACTATCTATACCAAGAAAAAAAAACTAGACTAAAGAAAAATATGAAAATCAAGTGCAGCACAGCCAAGAGTGATCACACTTCTTTTTGTAAAGGTGGCAAACAAGATCTGTGGTAACTGGGGAAAGTGCATTATGGGAAAGGAAATTCTTAAGGGGGGCTCAAGGTTGGAGCACTGATACTGCCGAGTTGGATCAGGCAAGCGGCTTAAGAACCCACAAGTCAGACTGAAATTAATAGAATCAGTGGTGGCCTTATTTTGAGGGCTCCCGATGCTCTCCAGATCACTATGTCCTGAGCCAGTAATCCAGCCTATTCACCTAACCCGATGCTCTCCAGATCACTATGTCCCGAGCCAGTAATCCAGCCTATTCACCTATCCACTTAATTATAAATTCCTCACAATTAATGCTGTCTACCTTTTCAGGGATCATAGTGAATCTCATGTTAGCCCTTTGAGATTGGCACTCCAGTTCTATAATTTTGAGTTTGCATTCTTGTTGCAGTTCTTGCTTTGCAATTTTGTCTAATTACTTAGCTCTCTTTCAGACATCTGTCAATCTCAACCTAATAACAACTGACCACTCCTAGTTCCTTAATTTTGTTATTCTTTTTTATGTATGCTTGCAGTGTACTGCTCATCTGGAAGATTTCAGTATAAATGTTATCAGTCTTTTCTTCCAACAATGTACTTGACAAGTTCATCTATCCCTGGTATTGTTTTGCTTGGAAACCTAAAGTACATTCCAGTGAAGTTATTTTTTTAAACTACACTGCTGTGAGAATTGACTCTCCCTCACTTTCTACCTTTCCTCGATCTCATGTGGATGAGTTTTAGATTTGACAGTTCTTATTTTTTTAAGATTCAGCAAAATATTTCATTCTACTGCTAGGAAAAGGGAACCCCCCCATTTACTCACTGTGTCACCATACTGGAAGTCCCCTTCCATCAGGAATACCTTTACACAGTATACTGTCTGGTACAGATTTCTGCACCCTACAGTGTACTGTATTACAGATTTCTGCACCCTAGGAATGAAAAACTGCAATAAACTCAAGACCAAGGTAAAAATTATCCATCTGAACAGGCAGTACCCTTAGATGAGCAATGTCTAACTTTTTTTGTTCTAAGGACATCCTTCGAAGACCAACTAGAAGATACCACTTGATCCTGGGCAACAAGCCTTTTTCCCTGGCCACCCTGTGAAGAACATCCCAGAGAAACTCCCAGACCCAAAGATGGCTCTCCCACACCCATATAAGACACTGAAACAGATGCAGAGTACATGGCTAACCCCCAGTCTATAGTGGCAGAAGGCACTACACCAAAGGAACCCAGAGAAACCAGAGAGTGGTTTGAGGAACAGCAAATGGCCACCGCACAATCACAAACTTCCTACTGGGGCACAGTCTGAGCCTGCAGTGAAGACAAAGACTCCCTTCTGTTGTTTTTTTTTTTTTTTTGGTACAGCAGGAGAGGAAACAGCAGAACCAGATCAAGCATCAACATGGTTGCCAAGGAAGAAGTGTGATTGTTGGCAAGTGCTGCTGGAAGGTAAGTTGTCAGACAAGTGTTTACAAGTTGCACACACAATTTCCTACACAGTCCCACTTCAAAAACACAAGCAGTACACAAAACTCTTGTCAGAGCTCAAAAGTCCCTTTCTATGAAAGTGCCCGGACAGAAATCAAGTAATGAAGGTATATTGTCATGAAGTATATACAAGCACCAAAGCACAAAATAAGTTTCTGGTCCTGAAAAAACACTTCTCAACCATTAAATTCAACATCTTCCAATAAAATGTCTCAAAAACAGTCTACTTTTATCACAAAAAAACCCAGCCCTCAATAATCAATAAAAATAGTGGTTCCTGATAAGAAACTTCCAATATTAGTAAAATTGCCAGTATTCATATAGCAGAAATATACTTTTATGTTAAAAAATAAAATACATTAAAATTCTGTTACAAGGCCAATAATTTCTGTGACAAAAAGGTTCACCTAGGAGGACAACTGCCAGAAATGAAGCCTGAAACCAATTTCTGATCCTGTGAAGCCTCAGAGCTACTTTCTCTCAAGGTGGCAAGAAATTCCTGAAGTCTGCACTCATGACTGGGGACTTCCTTACAAGAGTTTGTCCAATCGATTAGCAGTGTAGTGATGGAGGTAACCAGAGCTCATTGAAAACTGGCCAGCTGTTGTGTCCTATGCAGAATACAAACTCAAATAGCCAAAGGCTGATGTAGCAGTAAGAATGATGAACATCTATATATTTTGTACTTCTACTGGCACTAGGCTTAAAACAGTCTGAGGCTACACCACTGTATGATGTGTATGGTTAAATTCAACACTCTTTCACAACTGCCACACAAGGACCACACATAATGCTGAATCTACATGGTTGTGCCAGAGATTAAGATAGCCGAATACCAGTCACGAAGACCAGATTTGTATACCACTGGCTCTTTTGAAAGGAACACAACGATTGCAACTCCACACCTTGAGGACAGTTTCAGATGGCTTGATGCTGATACAGTTGAGGCAGAGAATATCAAGTGTGCAAGTCCTGAATTCATACCCTGGCTTCATCACACATTCCTCAAAGGAAAGAATATACTACTTCTGCGTCCATATAAGATTTCCAGTTCAATATCAAACACTACTACTCCTAGAAGAACTTTAGGGTGTGGGAGGCTCAGGTTTGCACGTTGACAATGGCACAAGGAATAATACATAGACACAATGTGATTCACTTACAGCTTGAGAAAGTTCAATGTTATTCTTCAGAGCAAGACTTTTGGGTATGACAGCCATGATATGCATCCTGTGCATCATTAGCCCTGTAAAAACAGCATACAATACTATCTCTTTAGCCTCCAGACTGAGGAATAATGTGGTCATACTTCACTGTTCACAAGACCACAGGGCGACCACTGGCTTCCTGACACCCTCTACAAGAGAAACAACTTTCACTCCGTCCCTGAATTCTAGAGGATCTAACAGTTATCCAGAGAAGACTGAGGCCATCACACGAGTCCAAAATTTACAGCCTGATTCACAGTTACTACAGGATATATAAATGCACACAATCACTACTTCCATGTACAATCCAGACCATAATGTGCCTGGCTTCAGGTCTGAAATGGTCCAATATTGATTTCACTAAGACAAAGGCATGATAGTTTCAGAGAAGTATAAAAAAACAAACAAACAAACAAACAAAAAACAAAATCATAAATTGGCAAGTCATCAGCCCCAGAACGAATACATATACTGAAAACAAAATGCTAGGGCTATGGCAGCAGATGAACAAATGTATACAACAGAAGTTTCCAATGAAGCTTTTTGTAATCATTGAACTAAAGTGCTAAAAATCTTCTGTAAAATGTGTTGTGGTCTTGTTAATATGACAGATGTTGTTTTTAGAATGCATATACTGCCAACTTCCTGATCACAGGCTTCAAACACTCAAGACTACACTCATGACCGAAAGGTCTGAAGAACTAAATTACATGCTAGCTATCTGCAATCCACCTAGAGGATGCATATCCTACAAATCTCCCACAGCATCCAACCACAAATTATAGATTCTCTGATGATTCTGTTACCTCTTAAAACAAAGCCATAGGTTTGGAAGACAGGTTAAGAGCCTCAGTCTACACATATGCTGGAATCCCTCAGGAACCATTCAAAAGTTTCAAATTACAAAGCAACCCTCAATTAAATCTTTACAGCCTGTGATACAGACTCCCACACTGTTCTTTCACACCCGCCTTGGAGAACCTAGGAGACCATATATTGTAATGCAACCTTGGACTACACATTTTCCAAACATGCTACCATACGACTGGGCAAACTTTTCACCCTAACTCCTCGCCACCACCCTCAAGAAGAGGATACATACTGTCACCTCCCAGGTCCCCAGTTACAAATTTAAAAGCCACCATTAATGAAAGAAAACCTAAAACAATCCAATGCCTCTGTCAGTTAAACAGAAGAGCATGGCAGGCCAAGATTCACACCATGTCACCCTTCCATGGGAGAAGCTCATAAACTACATAACTGGCTTAATGTCAGACAGTCTTTTCTGCCAATGCTATCAAGAAAGTAAAGTATGCATCATCTATCCTATAGCAAAGCTGTCAAGAAAGAAGAGTACAAATTATCCATCCTACCACTTTCCTGTCTTGTCTGTATTCTTCCGAATACTTGTACTATTTCTCATGTTACTCTTACATTTGTTTGCCTTTTCTGACCATGGGCAATTTCCTGTTCTCTGTCATCTTCCTCTCTACCTGATCTCATTGGACTAGCCAAATCACTAACACTTGTATCAATCCTACCTTTCCTACCTTCCCATGATGTTTACTTAACTTCTTGTAGATCCTATACAGTCTCCCTATTCTACAATGCCTAAACCAAACTCTGACCTTACAATGACCACCTAATCCACCTCTCATTCTCCCTCATCTTCCATTCTCTGCTGTAGCTCTACTCGTGCTTCCCTTCCTGATTCTCCCATCTTTATCTCAGCTTACTCCCATTGTCCCTACTTATGATATTGACCTTTTCCTCTACCTACCTCCACTGTGTTCTCCCACTCCTATGCTTGCTTATTCCTCAATCTTTCCCTATCCCTGTCCTCCTTCCTTCTTATTTTTAAGTGATAGAGTTCTGATTTTCCCTATTTGATCTTTGCCTTTACTCCTCTAATACATCTTTTTTCCCCTACCTCCCTGCTGAAATATACCTTCCCTTATGTCCTCTGTCCCTCAGAGAATTAAATACTAGACTAAACCAAACTGTAATAAATGCAATTCATGTGGCAGTTCTTGGCAAATGTTTATTCAAACTGCAAGTGTCTGCTTCAAATACCCAGTGTCTCTTTCTCTCTCTCATGCCGCTATCAGCAAACCAGTTATTTCCCTTCACAAAAACACTAGTCACTGTTGCACAGCTCCACTTAAGTGTGTCTATTTCAACAACTGCCTTTCTGTACTACTTGCATCTCACAGCCCATTCATTCCTGCTATCGATAGACCATTAATCTCTCAACAGCTGTTATCAATACTGCCCATCTCTGATCTGCAATACCCCTTATTGTCTACCATTGCCTCTCCATAACCATATCAGTATTGTATCATTTGTTATCAGTATCACCACTTTCTCTTCATCCAAAATAGCATCTCCACAGCTCCTGTTAGCATTGTCCATTAGTATCTTCCCTTCGGTCAGCATTACCCAAGGAGATGACTACCCCAGTCCCTTTCAACATTATTCATGTGTCCCCAACTCCATCATGTCACTCACATCAGTGTACTATTGAACAGTGTGCACTCAGCCTCTGACAACTACCCCTCTGTTTTCCAGCACTTGTCAGCATCAATCGTCACTACACTTTAAGCTCATAATTGGTGTCTGTCACCTTTTCTGCAGCTCGAGCCATTTGCTGTCACTGCCCATGTCAGCCACTCACGCTAATGCTTCTTTGACACTGCTAAAATGTGTCCATAGGTTCTGTAAGCATTTACTTAGTATTGTCATCACCCCAATTCAAGTATGTTCACCCACCCTCTATCAAAATTTGCAGTTGAATTATCCTCATCTTCTTCAACTGCTACACAATAATGTTTCTTGTTAACATCAATGCCAACTGTCAGTGCAACAAAAGATTACACTAGAAACCACTTGGTCTAGAGTCCCAATGTCACAACATTAGCATTAGTTTTGCAACTGATACGAGTCCTGTCTTTTCAAGGAACACCATGGTAGTGTTACACAACCCCTGCCAGACTATCCCTCCAGCTACTGTCAACATCCACCAAGACCATTTTGGCTTGATTCAGTGTTCTACCAAGTGAGAAAAAAAATATCTGCATTAAAACACTGAAAAGGTGGGCTTTGTGGCAGAGGAATAAAACCCTGACTGCGACTCAGATGACCAGAGATCATTTATTAGCCTATGTGACAGAATAGCCATGCAGGGAAGTATTGTGTATGATCATGTATGACACATGAATCTTGGGAGAAGGGTACAGCTGTTCCCAGCCAGCTCAACTGCCACTCCAGTAGTACAGCAGAGGACCAGAACATGGAAAGCAGATGCCAATACCAGGTTAGACATGTACTTTTTGGCTACCAGAGATGGTAATGGTAATGTTTGTCCTCATAAATGAAAAAGCATGCATGACCAGGATAGAGGATAAACTTCAATACTCCAACAGGTTATCTAGCAAACATAGAAAACACACACAGTTGTTTATTTTGCACATTCATTTAAACAAGCCAAAAAAAAAAAAGGATACCATTTCAATCAAAGAAATATGCTTCAAATGCAACATTTCCTTGTCACAGAGTGGATTTCCATCCAAGGAGAATGATCCCCATAGCTCCACATGTTGAGTTTGTCACACTTCTGCAGTGTACACAGCTCTGGGACTGAATAAAATCAAATTATACTTTCAATAGGAATTTGTCTCCCTTGCAATTATATCACAGTGCATATTACATCTCAAACTATATGGCCAAGGAAAACAAATACAGTTAGTTATCAATATCTTTTTTTCCTCACACCCACTGAGGACATAAAGCTACTCAGGCTCAAAATTCATAATGTTGCATCAGCTCCTTGTCTCTTAATCATCCCAGTACATTGGTTGGACTAGACTTGGGGAGGCAAAGGTGGGTCCAGTACACATGGTGAACAAGATGAGAAGGTGGTGACAGATGGTTGTGAGGTGTGGGGACAAGAAAAGAAAAATCAGCTCTAATGCTGTGCTGCTGTATAAAGCTGCACTTTTTCCTGAGTTCATAAATATGCTCAGCCGTCAAGACCTGAAGGTGAATAAACTTGATAAGCAAGATTAACTTTACTAACTAAATGAGCTTTGCAATGTAACTAAATGAGCTTTGCAATGCAAGAAATATAACAGTCTGCCTTACTCAGCAAAGGAAGACAAGACCAGAAACTCACAAAACATTACTTCTTAAAAACAAACTTTTTCTTTCATATTTTCCCAGTTACGGGTCGCCACAGCAGATCATCTGTCCGCTCATGATTGGCAGTGGAATTTTCTAGTGTCGAGTAGCCAGCCCGGCACCCAACCTTCCACAGAAGGCACACACATGCACAAACTCACACCTAGGGCTAATTTAGAGAGAGTGTCCAATCCACCTACAGCATGTCTTTAGGATGTGGAAGGAAACCAGAGCACCCTGAGGAAACCCACACAACCACAAGGAGGGCTTGCAGACTCCACACGGAAGGCACCCCAGCCAAGGATCAAACCGGAGAACCTCTTGTTGTGAGGCAGCAACGCTAACTGCTGCAGCACTGTGGCCGCCCATACTTCTTAAAAACAAATTGTCCAATGTATGTAACCCTTTTTAGGTTTTCAGAGATGGTGTCAATGCATGTGGAAAACACATGCAAGAGTGTCTGCAAAACTGGCACTTTCATTTCCATCGAGGATTGTCAAACCTGACAGCATCTCTCACTACTTCCATTCTAAATGAATGGAACTGAGATAAAGCAACACATAATACAGCATTACCTCATCAGCTGCGGCCTCACACAGCATCATGGTCAAGAAACAGCTTTCCAAGAAAATAAAATTTGGTCTGAATGTTTGCCCCAAGGGCAATAGAGGCTAGTTATGGTCCTGACACATGAATTGTGAAGAACTATGTGGCAAGTTAAAAAATACAATTTTCAGGGGTTCTTTAACAGTATTTCAACCTCGCAAACAATACACATTTATTGCAGTTGGTTTACCAGGATAGTCCATTGGGCCATAATGAACCCGTTTTCAATGGAGTCCTTGGGGAGAAAAGCTCCAAAATACATTCAAAGTTACACAATAGGTATAGCAGGTAGTAAAAAAAAGAAAATATAAATAAGCACAGCATAAATACATTTACTTGAAAAACGCGCAGAAAAACATATTAAACAAAAATATCCACTTTTACGCGTTCAGTCACACACTGGTAATTTTGCTTAACATAAAATGCATATATATATATATATATATATATATATATATATATATATATATATATACACACACACACCCCCCCCCCAAATAGGACATACAGGTTTCTCACGACTGAACCAACAATTATAAACAAACTAGCACAGAAAAAACGATTAACCACAGGGACTAATTTATTATCAGCCAATGTATCTGTAGAGTTTAACTTTAAACCAATGTTACAGAATAGCTTACAATAAATAATTATTCACACAGTTTTATGGCCAACCTACACAGCTAACATTCGCAAAGTTATCGACAGCTCCCACTTAATACAAAAAAAAAATTACTTTTTACACAAAATTATATCACGCCGACAAAGGTGCACTGCCTAAGCATTTTGCACATGTAACAAACAAGTTTTATATGTAAACATTTCAGATAAAAATTAATTATTAAACTATAACACCACATGTATTACAAAATACAGATATACACCTTACTTCTATATAACTACCAGTTATTTAAAAATGGACGAGCTCGTCACTGACAAAATGCACTTGATCTCAAATACCCCTGGATTTGATCTAAATTTTAATTCTTCCAGTCTTAATCCCGCCTAAAACAGGTGACTTTTAGCGAAAAGGTGGTGAATTATAATGAATATATAATGCAACAATTAAAGTTATGGCCTTCTTTTACGCCAGCAAATGTATACGCAGTCTTGCATCCTGGAAATGACCCAGGTCAACGGCAATAATATTTAAAATAAAAAAATCCCCGATTGATTGAGAGATATGGACTTGAACATATCCTGTACCGAATGACAGATTATACCAGAAGATGCTACTACAATTTCTCTTTCTTGCTACATATTCTATACTGTAGCGGAGTCTTTCTTAACCACTCCTTTCCTCGCTCCATGATCCCGGTAGTGACGATGTGAAGTCCCGTCTGCCATTGGAAACTAGTCACGACCATGGTTCTTTGCGGTGCTCACGTCAAGATGCTACTCCGCTGAAGCTGATGAGGGCGTTCCATCTTGTTGGGCAGTCACAATATACGTGTTTTCGTCTATTAACAGTTGGTTTTCCAGACTTTTTGGACTTTTTAAAGACTACTGTTTTGTGCCATAACTGATGCGCAGTGGAGAGCATTGCCATGTTTCCTGTGTAGTTATTATTTTTATAGTGTTTGTGTCATATAAGTGTACTTGTGCCTAAAAACACAGAGATGAACAGGTATTTACCAGTCGCCCGTCAGCATTTTCTCTCAGCTCTCGCTAGCACCAGTGTGGTGGTGAAGTCAATATGTGCCACTGTGGTGGTTTTGTACGTTGTGTCCTTTGTGGTAGATATCGTTTTTGCACTTGGAGTAACTCCAGGTTTCCTCTTTCCTCCAAATTTCTGGATCTGGACTTTGGTCACTCATCCTGTTGTTGAGTATCACATCTGGGACGTTGCCCTCAGCCTCGGTACAGTGGTATTGGCTGGCAGGCTTTTGGAACCTCTCTGGGGAGCATTAGAACTTCTTATTTTCTTTGCAGTTGTGAATGTATCAGTTGGCATTTTGGGAGGCTTGTCTTACTTGCTTACCTATATCACAACTTTTAATCTGGACTACCTTTTCAGAGTCCACATCCATGGTATGCTTGGCTTTCTTGGAGGTGTTCTTGTAGCCCTTAAGCAGACTATGGGTGATACTATTGCCTTGAAAGTTCCACAGGTACGTATGAGAGTAGTTCCTATGCTTTTGCTGCTGGCATTTGGAGTTCTGAAGCTTACACCACTTGTTGAAACTAATATGCTGGCCTCATACGGTTTTGGCATCCTTTCTAGCTGGATATACCTTCGTTTTTACCAGAAACATAGCAGAGGTCGGGGGGACATGTCTGACCATTTTGCTTTTGCAACATTCTTTCCTGAGATCTTGCAGCCTGCTGTTGCAGTAATTGCAAACCTGATCCATACCATCCTCGTGAAGGTGAAAGTGTGCAGGAAGACGGTGAAACGCTATGATGTTGGAGCGCCATCCTCAATTACTATTAGCTTGCCTGGTACTGATCCACAGGATGCTGAACGAAGAAGGTATAAAATGGCATGCATATTATTCTGTAACTGTTTTTACAAAATTTGCTGTTTAAGTCCATTATTGTTTAAAGCAGCATCACCAGATTAAATGCAGTGATGATTATCATTGTGGATTGCTTGGTATGTAAAGTGAAGATTTCACCAGGAGGGCAGTTTTTAGCTTAGTTGACAAACATTGGTGTAGTTGATAGCCAAGGAGTATGTGAATACTAACATAAAAATGTCAAATTCTTCACTCTGGAAAGTTATTGCATCAAGGCATTTTTGTGAGTAACTAGGGAAACTGTACAGGCAGGCACATGACATTCAATACTTTCATTTTGTGTAATTCAACCCATTGAGCTTACCTGCCTTTTTCAAGAACTGCAGTAGCAGAAGTAATTTTTTTAACATTTTAATAACTTACTTGTTCTGTTAGGTGGTATTAATAAATTATGTACATTGCTTACAAAATAAGATTCTGTTGCTCATCGACCACCACCACATTATTGAATAATCTGGATCATATTTCGAAAAAAAAAAATTCTCTTATAGATTAATAGGAGATTATTAGGCGTAATGGCTCAAGGCTTTACAAGCCCCTGGTCAGTTTTACCTAGACTTTGCCCAATTTTCTATCCCTAAGAGAAAGATAAGGGTCATCAGGCAGGGTTTTGACTACTTTTACAGACTGCCTCTGTCCATAAGGGCCATGGGTGTTACCCCAAGAGTGAATTTGCGGTTTCCATCCATCGGTCCAAGTTGTGCTTGAAGATGGGCAGGGAGTGGCTGTGCTTCACGTGAATAGGAAGTGTGTTCCAGAGGAGGGGCAGTCTCTGGGACACACATCTGTATCTCCGTCATGATCTATTCCTGTCAGAGATCCGGTTTAGATCTTTGGAACAGGTAACTATCCAGCAGGTAGTTTTGCGAATGTGCAACATTTCCAGCAGGGCTGGGTCAGAGACGGCCTTATAGGTGTGACACAGTTCACCCCTAAGTAATCGGTAAGAAACTGAATATAGTGATAAGGTTTTTAATCAGTCCGCATATTTTTTGGTGAGAAACCTCTGAGGATGGTCCGACTGTTGCAGGTGCCTGACAGGGTACATGCGAAAGGATGCATTGTGCTTTATTATTAGTCTGATGAGGGGCTGAGTGCAGTGGTATTATCACATACTTAGAGCTGAATGCCATGCCCTTACTTACAAGCTGAGCCACGTAGAAGAATTTCCTCATCACTGTGGACACATGGTGGTCAAAGTTCAGATTACTGACTTATCAGTGTTGTAATTTGCAGAAGAATTTGATTTCTCAAACAGTATTATTATGCACTTCACATTTAGTTTGAGTCCATGGCTCTGACACCAGTCATTTAGTCTGCGTCAGACCTTTGTATAGGATATCAATATCATTTGGGAAGTTAATGATTGCACCCAACTTGCAATCATCAGCTAACTTGGTCAGTCAAAGGCTGTCTACATTTGCCTTGACATCTGAGAAGTTTATTCCAAACAGGATGGGGCCCAGCACTGAGTCTTGTGCTACCCCACTGGTGACTGGCCTCTTGCTAGATATGAATTCCCACACTCTAACAACGTGTGTCCTATCTGTGAGCCATTGGGCTAGCTATCTGGTAACAGAGAGGTTTATGCCTAATTTTGTGAGTTTATCTATGATATCCGAGTGGGGTATTGTGTCAGATGCCTTGGTGCCAGGTCAAGGTAGGTGGTATACACATAGGTAGGTACTAGGCTATCAGCCCTGGGGCCTATACAAGCACAGTCAAAAAAGGTACCCTGGCTATTGCCATTGTCTTACCCTCATTCATCTCAAAGAAGTCTACCAGATTGAGCAGTCAGGCCTGGCCCTTGATGAAGCAGAACTGGGTTGGTTCTAGGCTCAGGAGATTTATTTTTTCTTTGTTAATCAGATCCATGATTATCTTTTCCGTAGCCTTGCATATTAGGCTAGTCAGACTTGTGGGTCAGTTGATGGTCCCCCCCTTGTGCAGAGGGATGACTGTTGCCATTCTCCAGTCTACTGGGACAAAGCCTTTCTGAAGTCTGTGGTTAAAAATGGATCCAAGTGGGTCTTCTAGTTCATATTTCAAGGCACTGTAATAGGCATCCTGGGGTTCCATCGGGGCCCATTGATGCTGTGTTTCTAGCTTTAGAGAGTACAGTGATGACTTGCTCTTTTGTGATAACAGGCAACGGAATGGTAGGGATTATTTTTTAGGGAGTGACCAGAGGTGTTGATGGGGTGAAATTTGAGCTGAATTTATCGACCATCAGGTTTGCTATTTATTCTAGCTGAATATAGCTACTGCCAACTCAACACATTGTTGAGTGTTTCACTTAAGATTTCGGACATATAAAAAAAATACTTTGTGATTATTCTTTGCTTAGGTGGGTCTAGATTAGAACCTGGAAGCTTCAGCTCTCCGAACACCTAATTGCCCTTTTCTCCAATCTAGAGCAATCTCAGAGTTTGTATATTTAGTTAGGGGGTGTCATTAGGGTTTTGAAAGTTTTGTCTGTTCTGCGACCAAGCAAAATTTTCCTTGTGAAAAAATTGGCAGAAGTGGCCATTCACGGTTTTCAGCTTTCACTGTTTACGGGTTGGCATTTAGGTGTTCGTAGAGCTGATGCTTCAAGGTTTTAATATAGACCCGCTTAGGAGGATATTTTAGTCTTGTGTATCGTTTTTGAAGACTTGTCTGCTTCCCTGATTTGACTGTTGAGACTAGTCAGGGATTTTTTTTTTCTGTTGTGCTCCATCCTACTTACTAGTAGACAGGAATTTCTTCCTTCTGTTGTATTGTTTATGCCAGAGGTCCAGCAGGGTGGCTTGTTTTTTATGGCTAGACCTGGATTTAGTTCGGTCAGGTACTGCTGTTTCTATGCAGTTGTTTAAGTAGCTGTACAGGGCATTTGTGTGTACTTCTGAATAGGTGTTGAGTTTTCAGGGTTAGGGGGAGCTTTAAAATTGCCTGTGCTTATCACTTAATAGGAGGTAATTTGCCTTGGAAAAAAATTCTTTAGGGTTCGATGGGGGTTCTACCGTTAAATTGATCTCCTTTGAAATAAATGTGATCCACTAAGGACATTATGCTGGGGGGCATCACTTCCCCATGTTTATAAGTACTATGCCAAGGATATTTGAGCGCCTAGTGGGAGTGCAGCTAAGCTGTTCCAACCAGAGCATTTATATTTACGAAGTCCAGGAATCTTAGAACCTGCATGTTGGTGGTTGTATATGTTTCCCTATTTTTGGAAGGGTAGTCATAATCGCCCATGAGTAGTGTGTTGGGCTGAATTGCAAGTGTTCTAGGAATTTCAGGTATGCAGAGTAGTTTTCATGGTTTTGTTTCATGGTTGGGGACCTGTAGCTAGCTATGATATGGTGGGGGTTTTTGCCTATTGTCAGCTGGACTGGAATAGCTCATGCGTGTCATCCTGCTTGATCACTCTAGAGGTGTGATCGCTTTTTATATAAATTGAAACGCCTTCTCCTCTTGTTTTTTGCTTTTTTTTGTTTTCCTTTTCAGAGGGTGGTCTGAATGTGTGATAGATGTTATAGCCTTTCACTGCTGGGTTATTTCTGCAACCGTGAACCACATCTCTAACTGCAAAAATGTCTGTATTCTTTAGGGCAAGGAGAGCTTTTAGGGAGTGCAGTTTCTTGTTAAGACTCCCGTCATTGAGCAGTAGTACCTTTAGCTTGGCATGAGAAGAATTTGTTACATTGGTAGGTCTGCACATTTTGCACTGCCTAAAAAGGCACTATGGGGTGGGTAATGCCTTGGCCAGTATTCGAAAGGCCAGCGGTGACAGGTGCTGACCATTTCTGCCAAAGCAGGGTGGTCTGTCAATCATGTTGTCCCAGACTGACAAATACGGGATCCCCTTGGAACGATGCCAATAGATAAGCCAATTACCGAAGTCAGTTGTGTTCTGTTTGTATTGTATTATCATTCTTGGTGAGGGTAGAATGCTGCTCGGTGTGAGGCCCATATCAGCCTGTATCACATATTCTGAGAGGTCCACCATGTTTCTCTTCATGTAATCCGGGGAGGTATGTCTTTGGTCATTCACACCCACATGGATTATGACTGAGTCATACTGGAACATGTTATTGAGTGACCTGAGTGCCTGTTTGATCCTGTCCCCAGACAGACAAATGGCTGTAACCCTGTCTTTATCTAACCAAGTGAGAGGGCCGTCCGTGTATCTCACAAGGGAGTCTCCTATGACCAAGATATTTGTGTGATGTTTCACCTTGGCAGCTTGCTTGTGGAGACATGGTGATTTGTATTTTTGTGTGTAGTGGTGGTTTTTGACTTGGTTTAGTTTGCATGTGGTTTCTGCGGGCAGTGTACGGGAGGTCTCTGACGTGCTGGTAAGTTAGTTCTGAGTACCTCCGCATATGTAGGTTTATGTGTTGAAACTTTATTTAGTGAGGAAAATGATGTACGTGTGCAGACAACCTATTTTTCATTTGATTTGGTAGTATGTGAAAGTCGTGTCTCAATTTTTATAATGTAACTACATTTCTCACGTACTGCGTGTGTTTTGTTTCAGGATTAAGTGGGTTTCAGTGTACATAAGACAATTGCTTCATTGCCTCAGGATGTGCATGTCCACCAGGCTGGCCACAGAGATAGCAGAAACGTTTCTGTCCATGGTTTCAGGTTTTTTACTATGGGTTTAACCAGGGAGAAGAGTATGGAGATTTAACTGAACTGGGGTGATAGCACATGGACAAAAAATGGTGTTGCAACAAGTCAATGTTGATCTGTGTGCAACTCTGATGTTCCTAGAGCAGCAGGGGGACTGGAGAAGGTTGCAGAGTAGTTGTTCTAAGGGAAATTGTAACTTGATAGTTTTTACATGTATACAGGGTAGTGCTAACCACCCCTGTGTGGAAAGCAGCTTAGCACAAAATACTGGGCTTGTATAGAATCAGAAAAACAAGTTTTACAACAGCAAGGCATACAGACCAATCAGGAAAATGCGCAGTAAGCTTTCAGCCAGCAGCCCCAGCTCAGATAGGTTTGCTGCAGCAGACTTCTACCACAAGATACAGTCAGAAAAACCTTTTTGTATAAAATTGATTGTGTGGTTTCTTGCACTTGAGCTCTAAAACCAAAGTACTACTGTCCTATAAAACTGGCAGACACCGTGTAATTAAGTGCTAAAACAGTGGAAACATTTCAGCTTTGAAACTCTACTAAAGTGGAAAAATGCAACAGTTAATACATGATCCTTATGAATTACAGTAAAAATAATCAGCAGAAGTGCAAATTATACTTATTTTTCTTCTTTTAGCAGTGGATGGCTTTAGATGCAGCAGGTTCAGTCAAAATCTCAGGCAAGTAGCCAAACCAGGAGCAGCTCTGAATAATTGAGTCACTGTTTGATTCATATTCTTTGCAAGGAGGCTACCTACCCCTTTAATCAAGTGAGTGTGTAACTCTTCACCAGAAAAGAGATTAAATAGTTCACTTTCTCATTCTATTTCTGTACATGGGATATTTTTTGGTGTGCTAGATGTAAACCATATGCTGCACTGGGAATGCAGTAACATAGGTATACTGCTACTACACCACTTTTCTAAAACTTTAACAGGCTTTTGTTTTCTTTTAGACGTAGAATACTGATTACCTGTTTCTTTGGCTCATAACATTGAAAATACAGTGCACTTTCAGTCACATTAAAATATGTGGAAGTTGTTGACTTATTTTATGACGAAAGGACTATATTTAAGGTTATAGACCCACCATCTGCCATTAAAGGAAGGGACCACATTTACCCACAGTGTAAATCAACAATGTGGTTTCTTTTTTTTCTTTACAATATGCTTTAGTTACCAGAAACTAACTTTTACTTTATAAACCTTCATTCCTTTGGTTCGTAATCACAGAAAGTGAAAAGCCCACCTAGTCATGTACAAGCCACAGTTTTGCATAATTAATCCTCAGTTATGCTGATATCGGCAGCTGCTATTTAAAACAAGAAAAGTGCACAGTGTGGTGGAACTTTTCTTCACCCTCTTTGTTGCATAGAGGAAAAGAAAAAGTATTGGTGCATGTGGTTGACTACATCTTTTTGGACGGTGGCCTGTTTGTTGGAGGTATTCTTTTCTGAAGGTGCAACGGTGATGCTTTACATGTGTATCTCCCTGGGTGGTTCACGCAGATGTGGGTGTCACTTGCATGATTGACATCCCAAAAGACTGTGATGTACTCAAATAATGGTTGTGCAGATTTGACAGTGACATCATGCATACAATTTACCCTTTTCCTCAATGTAGTGCAATCTTAGAGTTGGTATATTTCATATGCAGGGGTTGTGGGAGGTGTGCCGTACTGCACAATGTAAAAAAAAAAAAAAAATGATGTAATCGTAGTGCCCCCTCGAGCTAAGTGCCAAATACCCGATGAATATTCATGAGGCCGGCAAAGACAACAACATGAATAAATGGGCTTGAGGTGGGACATGCTACTGCACACCTGGGGAGGTACTTGTGTATGTAATTGCTGGTGCAACGTCTTCAAAGGCAGTAGTGTTTCAGGCGTTTGCATAGCATAGAGAGCAACCACTGTAGTTAGTTAATTGACAGGTGTAGAACAGTGATCCAAGTAGATCTTTTTTCATTTCATCATAGGGTTTTAGAGTTAAATGGCATCTATATACATCTCCGTGTGTGTGCGTGCACATACATACATACATACATACATACATACACACACACACACATCTGTGGTAGTTCCTTTTATAAAGAAAGTTATCTAAAACATTAAGATATAAACAGTACTTTTTAACTGTGTAGAAAAAATTAGAAATCTTAAAAGTAATGTTGCTGCATAGTAATATTAGTTGAGTTGAGGATGTAGTTTGGAGAATAGTTACATGAGAGAATTAGAGTAGGTTAGGTCATAATGCAGTTTGTTGCACTGATATTGTTATGGTTTTGAAGAAGTGCTAGTATGTCACAGTGACTCATGGGGAGAGCAGTACAACAACAAAAGTAGGAAAGTGTAATGCAGAAAGATATTTGTGCGTCAGTAAAAAAGCTAATAGTCTTCTGGATTGTAACCGTTTTGAGGTAGTATTGTGCTGCATTCTGGATTGTGGTAGTATTGTGCTGCATTCTGGATTGTAACCGTTTTGAGGTAGTATTGTGCTGCATTCTAAGCACAGAGATCACATGACATGCTAGGTATAAAAGTAAATTACTTTTGTACAAATACAGCACATTTTCACAACATGAAGGTTTGGGAAGCATTCATCTTCCCAGTGTAGATACTGGGGAGTAGCAGAAGTAGTTTCCATGTTTTTTACAACTTCTTTGAAGCAGCAGGCGTTAATAACCACTCCTGATTTATTGTCATATCATTTCTCTGGTGGGCAGAGGCCTGTGCCAGGAACAAGGGTCTCCCCTTCTTCCTCCTCCATTTCTGGCCAGACCATCACCACCAATGCCTCAGACATTGCTTGGGATGCTCATCTAGCAGGCAGGTGCACCTAAGGTCTTTGGGATGCCCAGCAACTTCACTTGCACATCAGTCAGAAAGAAATGATGGCAGTGCAAAAGACTCTGACATCTTTCAAACCCCATCTCAGGCCAGGGTTTCTCCTTATAAAAACAGACAACACCACAGTAATGTGGTATATCAACAAATGGGGGGGGGGCAATCTTACCCCCTGTGCAGGTTAGCCATGAACCTCTGGCTTATAGCCACATCCATGGGTCTACACCTAATTGCCCAATATCTACCAGGTGTCAACAACAACCTGGCAGACCACCTAAGCAGAAACTTACTGGCCCCCACAAATGGCAGCTCCACAGGGAAATCTTTCTGCAAATCACTCAGGAGTGGGGGACTCCAGAAGTGGATCTCTTTGCCTCACACCTCGACCACCAGCTGCAAAAGTTGTGTACAAGGATGTGTCACCTCCTAGCGTGGAAGGTGGATGCCTTGACCTTCCCCTGGAACTCCCTCTTTGTGTACGTGTTCCTTCCTCTGACCATTATTCCCAAGGTACGAATCAAATGGGGGGGGGCCCAGTCTTACCCCCTGTGCAGGTTAGCCATGAACCTCTGTCTATTATCCACACCTCCGGGCTAGTTGCTCAGCATAATGCAGCCGAGGTTAACCAAGTGCAACTAATTCTGGGCAAAACTGCAATCCAAATGTAGCTTGCTACAGATCACCCACCATGCCCCAGGATTCCCACTCCTCTTTTCTTGTTGTACTGGAAAATATTAGGGTTCAACCAAACACCCTAATAATGGGCGATTTCAACTACCCTAACATTAACTGGGAAAACTACTCGTGTACCAACTCCTTCGCTTAACGCTTTCTGGAATTCATAAACTCCAATGCCCTGGATCAACTTATCCACACCCCCACCAGGGGCAACAATATCCTAGATCCAGTCATTACCAACATGACTGACCGGTGTTCCACACCTGAAGTCAACGTCTCATTGGTCCGATTTGACCATAAGCTAATTACCCTAGATATCCACATCCTGCCCCCACCCCCCATTAAGGAAACCATGGTAAAAAATTTCTCCAAAGCCAACTTCATGCTTCGTAAGACAGAAGTGGTGAACTTCATCACACCCATGCAGATGGACAATACAGTTACGACTACTGAATCCTACACAATTGCACTTTATAAGCACTTACAAGAGTACATGGATCATGCTATCCCAAACAGAACCAAGATGCTATCCTCCAAAAAAAGGAAGCCAATCTGGTGGTCCCCTGCCATAAACAAACTGTACAACAGAAGGAAGAAACTGTTGCAAAAAGAGAGTAAAGTCCCATGAGTGGAGGAGTTCCCTGGTCAGCCTCAGTAAGAAACTGCGATCCCTGATAAAATCCTCCAAAGCTAGTTACGAAAACAAAATCGCCACTGATTCCAAAGACAACCACAAAGCATTCTATAGCTATGTCAAGAATTTCTGGCAAAACTCAGATCTGCTCTGATATAGCACAATGGCACTAAATATACAGACCCAACTGATATTGCCAAAA
Organism: Protopterus annectens; assembly: GCF_019279795.1. NCBI lineage: Eukaryota > Metazoa > Chordata > Ceratodontiformes > Protopteridae > Protopterus > Protopterus annectens. The sequence continues at coordinate 1,617,594,642 of NC_056739.1, read as the reverse complement.
TCCTGGCAGATAGGTTCAGTGCTAACTTTACCACCCTCTCACCCCCTAAAGAGCCCATCTCTATACCAGAAGAATGCAAAGTTCCTGTAATCACGCCTGCACAGGTAAAAACCACACTCTCCAAAGCCAAGAACACAGCATCCATGGGACCAGAACACATCCCAGGCTGCATTCTACATGCGCTACAGAACGAACTGGCACCCCACCTAAGTACCATGGTCAATCATAGCCTCACCTCAGGCTTTGTGCCTGCTGAATGGCGCACAGTGACTGTTATCCCATTCCACAAGGGGGGAGCCACCATGGACCTCGGGAACTACCGCCCCATTAGCTTGAGGAGCCTGGTCTGCAAGGCCATGGAATGTATCATCATGGAATTTATAAACAAAGACATTGGTAATCTCCAAACTCTGGACCCCACCCAGTTCGGGTTTGTAAAAGGCAGATCATGTCTCCTAAACCTGATAGACTTCTTTGAAGCAGTCACCAAAGCCATAGACAAGGGTAAGGTGGTTCACACAGCCTATCTAGATCTTGCCAAGGCTTTCAACACCATCCCCCACTCTGGAATTATAGATAAACTCACTAAGCTAGGTATAAATCCCTATGTCACAAGATGGGTTGCCAACTGGCTCACTGACAGAACCCACACAGCGAAAGTAGCAGACTCCAAATCCGACTTCAGACCAGTGACAAGTGGAGTACCACATGGTTCAGTCCTGGGTCCTCTCCTGTTTGGTATCTACTTCTCTGAAGTACAGGCTAACACAGAAGGTCTTTGGCTAACGAAGTTCGCAGATGACTACAAACTAGGAGCCATAATCGAAACTCCTAACGATGTGGACATCCTACAAAAGGGCCTCACTGAGACAGATGCCTGGTGTCAAAGCCATGGCCTCAAGCTCAATGCCAAAAAGTGCATTGCCATCCCCTTTGGTAAAAACTCTGTACCCATGAACTACAACATAGGCGGTAGTATACTTAACACCGAAAGTGTGTAAGAGACCTTGGGACACAGGTGGACAGTAGTCTCTCCTTTGATAATCACATCGCCACAGTAGTCAGGAAATCCTTCTACATGGCACACCTCATCAAAAAAGGTTTCTCATTCAGAAAAAGAGGTCATTGTTCCCCTCTACTCATCACTCATTAGACCCATTATAGAGTACAACGCCCCTTTTGGTATGTACCTCACAAGACCTCTACAACAACTGGAAAGGTCACAGAAATACCTGACAAAGAGGATTACCGGCCTCAAACAGATGCCCTACACAGACCGTCTCAAAAAACTACAGCTTTACTGTCACATATCTCCTACTCCGAGGTGATCTCTGCCTAACATACAAAGCTATGTCAAACCCAGAGCTGTTGGACATGCTCCACTTAAAGAAATCCCAATCCCTCCAAGCTACATGCTCTAGGGACCTAAAACCTTGTCACCACAATAAACAGAACATGCTTGAGGGATAGATTCCTGTCCCAGAGACTTTCCATACTCTGGAATAAACTACCCATCTATATCAAACAAAGCTCCTCATTAGCACTCTTCAAGAAAAATCTTGATGATTGGATGGGAAATAGGAAATTCTCCCCAGGGATCACCTCTGTGGCTCTGCTCGACAGTGGCACTTTCTTGGGTGGCAAAAGCCAGGGTCCCTTTTTGGCTGGGCTTGTATAGGCCCCAGGGCCAATAGCCTAGCTCCTACCTATGAACCTATTTGTATGTCAGGGAGAGTGTTGGGGAAAGTGTCAGTGCTTTTGCAGAACTATAGATTGACAGCTTTAGAAAAACATGCAGTTCAGCTACTCCATTTTTTTTTTAAGATGTACAACTGCAGCTCTGAGAACAGTGCTGGTTGGGGTAATTCAGGCAAAGATTGAAAAGTAATCTGGTTCCAGTTATGTACATTTTCTGTTATTCGCACTACTGCCATTCTTTTTAGATGAGTTATCACGTGTTATTTGTATTTCTGGTATTATAAATGGGACTTAATGTCTTTCCAGAAGGCAGAGCAATAAAACGAGATCAGATTAGTTTGCTAGGCCCTGTGCCAGCCATTTGTGGTAAAATAATAATAGGAACTTCAAATGTTTTGATGGATTAAAAAACTTGTGAAATGCAAAGATACTATGAAGCAAAAACACTGTATTTGTGTTCCCAAGTTGTGCTTTCCTTTAAAAAGAATACTTTGGATAGAAGCTGAAAAGTTGTATTTTCTTTGTGTTGTACAACATTCTGCTCAGTAAGGCAGTAAGTAGTTATTACTAATTTTGATTGCATTGTAACTGCAAGTAACTTGTTCAGGGTGGACATACTGACACAAATTTGCCTTTTTTTTTGTTTGCATTATTTTATCCCTACACTGCACTGTCCCCCCATAAAATTAGATTAAAATGCGTTTGTATTGTCTAAGGTCTGTTTGCTAATCCCAGTACTTGGGAATTACTGTTACTTTGTGAATCTGCATCATAGTCTTACTGTTTTCTGATAATTTACGGGCATGTGCTGTTAGGGCTCACAACAGTGTCTGTAAAAGAAGGCTGTCTTTCAGCTGCAGAAAGTGCTTGCAATAACTGCAAACACTTTTCTCCCGGTCAGTCTCTGTCATCCAGAGGTGTCAGATTTTATTCATCTGTTACAGTATTGCCCATTCACAATAAGTCTGCAGCTGCATAGATTTAGTAAATTTGCTACCCCGGTAGACCTACTATATAATGGAGTGACTCCAGCTTGATGATTTAAAAAAAAAAAAAAAAAGGCATCAAAGCCGGTCCTAGTTTTTATTTATTTCTTTTTAATGTTTTATGTACTTGGAGCCCAAAATGGCCAACATGGGGGAGCTGCCATATTGGCATAATCTTGTTTTTCAGTCTTGCCATTTCACATGGTTCCTGCAATGCACTATAGTGTACGGGTGTTAAGACAGCTCAGATATAGTACTTGCCTTTTTTTTTTTTTTTTTTTGCATTTAAATAACTGTTATTGTGCCGTGAGTAATTGGCTTCTTTAAAACACCTCACAGCTAGTGTCTCAGTTTCATTTTCACTGAATTTCCCTGATTTGTCATAGTGCTGCATTTAAATTTACAGTACAAGGTAGGAAAATAGCAGGGTTTTGTTAATAGTTCAGAGTTGTTTTTGCCAGATCCTTCCCACTCTTTTTAAGTGTTAAACTTAACAGCTGACAGTTGTCTTTTTGAAAGAGGTAACAAGGTGGACAGACTAGCACAAGAATGTAATGCATTTGTTGTTGCAGTAAGTTATCTGTGTTATTCATATAAGCAGTTTTTGTTTTATTTATTTTTTTCATTTGCCAAACGGGTCAGTCCAAGTACCCCTTTCAGCATGACCCAAGCCCGAGGCATCAACATATGTGTTCATAGCCAGAGAAGAAGACATTAACATAAATTACATAAGAACAATTGTCACAGCACAACGTTTCAGTGAGCTGGTGTATCCCTCTTTTGGGTGTGTTATGAGTTCCTTTCCTAAATTTAGTAATTTTGCTAACTGCCAACTCCTTGTATCACCTGTTTTTATTACTGAACTCAACAAGACACTGTCAGGTTGTGAAACTGTAAGCAGTGGTTGCATGTCTAGAGTAGTACGTGTAACCTGTGTCTTGTAAGCTGATCTTGAACACCAAGATTTAAAAGGAAAACGTCAATGAGAGATTTCATGGTTTGGGGCAGAGAAAGTAGTGGAAATGAAGAAATGTAGTGAACAGTCTGAACTGGTTTTAATTAAAGTATTGGGAAGTAAGTTGAACAGCCCTGACATTCCAAGCAAGGCGAGGTACTCCTATATGTTTTAGTACCAGATTAATTTTCTAGGGGAGAAACTACCCTGTACGACAAGGAAAGATTATGTTTGTTGTGGACTTTACAATTTTTAGCTTTGTTGTTATAAAAAAATTGCAGGTGCCATATTCCTCTGTGTATATATTCATTGTTATCACTGTGTAACATGACCAAAAAATAGCTTGCAGATAGACTGAATGATGTGGCTGACTTTAGCAGCAAGCCTAGGACAGCTGCCCCCCACCCCACCCCCATCCAATTTTTCCAGGACATATGTTCTTAGGTTCTTCACAGTGAGCTTCCCTCAAATCACCGAAAAGCCTTTGAGTCTCTCGTAGTTTTCAGTAAAGTAATTTGTGCTACCCTTACAGCGTTGAAACAGACAAGCCCATTAAGCAGGCCTACATTTAAAATGGTCAGAATTTGAGTTAGTACATTATGCTTGTACTACTGATGTGAAATCAGATATACATACTTATTGGCTGTTGTCCTTCTGTAATTAGCCTAATCCCATATTTTTGATTTATTTATTCATCCTTTGACCCTGTTTGCCCCACTAGGCTAGAGGCTTTTTTCAATGGTGATCCAAGGTGGTATTTGTACTACTGAAAGATTAATAGTTCACTGTCTTTTCACTAGCATGATCATTAGCTTGAATAAAAAGCTGCAAGAATTATATGAAATATAAAGGGTTAATTTAGGAATTATATAAAATTCAGAAAAATAGGAAGTAGTAAGTGTGCTGGCATAGCTTAATTGGATATTGGCATCCATGTAAAGAAGTATGTTATTGAGAAATAAAGTCTGTAAAAATAGCTGCGCAGGTGGCAGCTGGAAGGACATCAATGAAGTAAAGAGATGTAACATCAAGCAAGATAGAGTTGGAACATCAAGTTTCAGATGGTGCTGGAACACCACTTTTCAGATAACTAAGAACAAAGAAAAGTGTTATACAAAGGAAGATTTTAGTACATCAGACTGAGAAAAATATCAGACTTTTTGGTATAAATATGAGTGTGTATAAATGAGTTTTGGGAATTTGCCATAGAGAGCTGACAGCATCTGTGCATGCTTGTAGATCCGAAAGGAAAATATAATAGGAAAATGCGTTTTATAACTGAAGCAATTTGTCTCGGTGTATTTATTGTACTTAGTATAATGCAGTAATAAGACTAGTTGGTCACAAAAGTAGTTAAATTTACTCTGGTATGCATGCATGTAAATGCAAGTAACAGCAAGAAACCAACAGAAGGCAATATGTAATTCTTCAACTACTAGAGGAAATTTGACCAGGGGGCATGTGGGAAACTTCCCTTACTCTGTTTGATAGGTACTGTGGGTATGGTTCCTGACCCCCTTACTCCATGGTAAAGCCGTAACTGCTGTTTCTAAATTGTCTGATACTGATAACTTAAATGCTTTAACTGTATTATAATTTAAGCAAATACCTGAAGCTTATAGAAAAAGGTTTCATGAGCATAGGCGCAAGGCAAATGAAAGTGCGAGTAATTATGTTGCTGAGTTAAGCACTTATTTTCATAGGTGGGTGAGTAAGTGTCAGGCCACCACATTTGAAGGGCTGACAGACCTTTCGGTGAGAGAACAAGCCCTTAGCACTTTGCCTGTGGAAATGAGAATCTGATTGGCAGATAGGCAGTGCAACACCACAGATGATTGGGGGGGGGGGGACCTATACCTAGCAAGCAGGGTATCACTGCAGAGGAAAAGGATACCCAGTGCTGCACATGGGTCTAAGGGAACCCATGGTGGACAGCCTAAACCACCCCAACAGAGTCTGCCAGTAACAGGGGAAGCAACTAGTTCAGGTACACGGCCATGATCATGGGTTAAATGTTTTAAATGTAACCAGTGGGTCCATGTAGCATATAGATGTCCATGGAGGCAATGTGGGGAACAAAAGGTAGAGGAGCCAGCAAGTGTTAATGACAGAATGCTGGTGGTAAGTTGTCTGGAGACAACAAGGGTATCAAACTACCACAAGAGGTTATATCCTATCTTAGTAGATGAGGAAACAGGCCACTGCTAAGAGCGACACAGCCAATGACCTAACCATTGTGAAGCCTGCAATGGTTATAGAGGAGCACTGCTTGCTTGGGCAGTCTACTCCAGTCAGAACTTTAGGAGGGACCACATTCCAAATACCCTTGAGTAGGGCTCACCTTGACTGGGAGGGTGGAAAAGGAAGCAGGCAAGTAAGTGTGTTTTGAGGATATCCCTGCAGATGTCTTGATAGGGAATGATTTTAGTAATGCAGTACCTTGTGTGCATGCAGTTGCACACAGGCCTGGAGATGGGCATGTGGGGCTGGTAGCCTGGGGAGACTCAAACAGACCCCACACCTGAAGCCAGGGCAGGTGAGATGACTATTTCAGGAAGGGAGCTACTCTGTAGCAGTGAGCCTGAAGATGAGCCACAGCTGCTGGTAGGTACTGATGTTCCCTTGGACAGGGTGACTGCAAGGACAGAGGTGAGTGGTAGTACCCAAGCTGACAGTGAGGCACTGTCAGAAGATACCAGACCTCTTGTGGAAGGGGAGCTGGGAAGGGTCACAAAGGTAGAGTTGAGACCAGCTCAGCTGTCGGACCCTACATTACGAGGCTTGAGGGAGGTAGCTAGGGAGGCACCTGATTCTCAAGGAAAAGGGGAGTCTGTTTACTGGAACTAAGGGTTACTGTATAGAGAGTGGACCCCTGAGGGAAGGCTAGAGGGTGAGGTAATACAACAGTTGGTAGTGCCCTGAGCCTGCCTTCTGGCACTTCTAGCATAGCCCATGACATTCCTTTTGCAGGTTGTATGGGCATAAAGTATACCAAGAGATGTATTATGGAGAACTTGTATTGTCCTGGGATTGCAAGGGATGTAACAGGGTCCTGCAGGACCTGTGAGCAGTGTCCAAAGGTAGGCAAGGCAGGAGACAAAGTCAAAGCTCCTTTGATGCCTTTGCATGTGATTGAGGTGCCATTTCAGAAGGTAGCTGTGGATGTTGTGAGGCCTCTTGAGTACACCAGGTTCCACAGGGAAGAAGTATATACTGGTGGTGGTAGATTATGCTACTAGGTACTCTGAGGTGGTGACTCTGTCCTCCATTGAGACAGAGAAGGTGGCAAATGCTTTGTTAAAGATTTTCAGGAGGGTAGGTTTCCCCTAGAGAAATGCTGACTAACCGAGGTGCCAATTTTACATCAGACTTGCTGGCTTTTGTGTGGTAGTGCTATGTGGTGAAGCACCTAAAGACCACCCCCAGACTAATGGTCTTCTGGAGAGGTTAAACTCTACACTAAAGACCTCGCTGCAGGTATTTGCAGACCAGCTTGAGAGAATGGGGCAAATATTTGCCCCATCTGTTTGCATAGAGAGGTACCCCAGGAATCCACAGGATTTTCACCTTTGAGTTGCTGTATGGGCATAGGGTGAGGAGGCCTTTAGATTTGACACGTGATGAGTGGGAGGGTGTGTGTGAATCCCACAAGGAGTCTGTTATGGCATATATTCTAAACCTCAGCGTTATGGGCTTGACCCAGGACAACTTTGCAGGAGCCCAACAGCAGAAAAAGGTCTGGTATGACAGGAATGCTCAAGCCTGAGAGTATGCTCATTCCTGTCAGACAGAGTAAGCTGCAGGCAGCTTGGGAAGGACCCTTCAAAGTGGTAAGGAAGGTCAGTGATAACGACATGGTAGAACTGCTAGGCAGGAGCACAAAATGAACCATGCTAATATGATGAAGGCTTACCATTATAGGGAGGCCCTTGTGCTAAATATTTGCATTGGTGACAGGAGGAGTCTGAAGGGGATTTGTTGACTGATCTCCTCAGTGATGCTCAGACGGACACCTCAGTGGAAGGGAAAGCAATGTCCCAGTGGCTATCCCCTACCCAAGCTCAAGAAATCCAAGCAGTGTTACAGAAGTTTGAGGACATGTTCAGTGGGAAACTTGGATGCACCCACCTAGTGCAGTATGGTAGTGAGGTCAGCAATGCCATTGCATTTGGACTGTCAAGACAGGGTATGGGTTAATGTATTCCCAAACAGGCTTCTTCCTCTCGGGCAGCATTTCTCCGGGGTCACTTAAGAAACTAGCTTGAGTCTTCAGATGGGGAGAGTTGTGATAATGTGAGGTATTGCCAGCTATGCCAGGAGGAGTAGGGCAATGGATGTGTAACATATGCCAGCATAGCTAGCTGGAGTTTTGTAATAATTGTATATCATTTGTATATCAAGCTGATTTGTACAAATGCTTTGTGTTGAAAAAATGTATTTGTAAAGCTGCTTGTGTTAAAAATGTACCAACAATGGGTCCTGCTGGACAGAAAAGAAATGCAGCTGTAACTGTTGAAATGAATATATTGTAGCGGAGGATACTGGAAGAAAAGAGGTTAATCTCAGTCCAGCTAACTTTGAAAAATAGTCTGAAATTAAATTACCTGGTTTAGGCTGTAAAGATTTTATCTTGCAGTTCTGACGGCAGCTAGAGGCAAAATGTCTGTGAGAAGCCTGGCTTATTAGCTCTGTAGGAAGAGTGAGTGTGTTAAAATTGTTTTACAGCTTCCAGATACTGTAATGCATTTTAGCAAAGCTCTGTGTGTATTATGACACATTATGTGCTAGATTCTGGTTACGTTTCTAGTAAAGGGGTTAGTCTGGGAACAAGAGTCAGCACCAGATGTGATGTTATTCTATAGCCAGCACTGAAATAATATTTAGATATTATTGAGAGCTGTCACTTAGCTCTCATCAGTCTGCTTGTGAAACCTGACAGAGAAGGACCACTCACCCATGTCATCTTGCCTTGCTGTAGTAAGTGAACTAGGGGACAGTAATTCTTTAGAGCAGTCAGGAAAATAGTCAGATTAGTTTGTTTATTTATTGACATTTGTTATCCGGAAAAGTCCACCACTGGGTCAGACTCCTATTTTCAGTGGAGGCCCAGAAGAAAAGTTCCAGTTATAGTACAGATTTTACAAAGTGATACTATTTACAGTAATAGAAAAGTGAAAATGTTTATACAGTATTGGTAATTTAGTAATAAAGTAAAGTGTTTAAATAGTCTGGTTTGGTGTTGGTATTGTATATACAATAATTTAATAGCATATTGTATGCTGTATGAACAGCAATTTATAGCAATCCATTCTTTTCTGCACTCTGATAGAAGAGAGGTTGAAAATTAAGCCATTCATTGTACGAAACAAGAAAGTGAGGGGGATTCAGATTGATTGGTTAGATAGTTGTCCATTAAGAGCAAAAGAGTCAAATTGTACAGCAGGGTCCCATGTTAGTTCTATGGTCATCTTTGGATTTGGGCACAAAGGCAGATTTGGGCACAAAGGCAGATTTGGTTTTCAAGAAAGTGATTTTTTTTTTTTAGGGTATATTTGAAGGTTTTTATGGAATCTAGTAGTGTAATGGGGAGGGGTAGGTCATTCTATAATTTTGCTATGGAGTAGGAATATAAGCATTGTCCAGCTCTCTTGTTGGGTTTGGACACATAAATGTTGTTTATTAGAGGATCGAAGATTCATGGAGGGGAATGTAGGTTTGTATGATATCTGAAAGTATAGGGCATTTCCCTGGGTTGTATATTAGTTTATGAGCAATAGTTAGTTGGGTCTATTGAAGGTAATGGGGGAACTCGAGCCATTTCAGTATCTTGATGACTTGACAATGGTGTGTGTGATTTGCTAGGCCACAGGAAAATTTAGCAATTTTATAATAGCATGATTGTAATTTGTTACTTAAAGACGTGTGAAGGTTTGTAAAAATGGGGGAACCGTAGAGGAGGCAAGGAAGTAGGAGAGTACTTGCCAGTTTTGCTGTCATGGGAATATCTAAATAAAATTTGTTTCTGTAAAATTTGCCCAATTTAAAATATGGTGTTTTTTGTTGTATGACCGTGTGTATGTACCTTTTAAGAAACATTTCCAGATGTAGCACATGTATATAAGTACAGAGCACGTGCAGGCAGCAGTGCCATTTTGAGAGAACAGCCCAAGTGTTAACATGTAGGAGTGTGGTAGTCTGCTTATAAGTTGATTCAAGTTTAAGGTACAAAGCCTCATTTCTGATGTGTTTGTGTGTAATAAAGCTGCTCGAACGTAACCCATGAATGTTCGTCTGTTTTATCCTGACCAGATGAGTGACATGGTGTCAGAAGTGGGATCAGAAGAGCTACTTCTTCGAGCCATGAGGTTCAGAGTTGAAGGTGAAGGCGGACTAAGCAGGTTGAGTGAAACAGAGCACACACACACAAAAAAGACAGAAATGAGCTAAAAGTAAAGAAACTGCACAAATGATTTATTTGGCAAAGAAAAGGAAACAGTGCATTTATAAGGCACAAAACACATTATTAATAAAAATAATAGCACAAAAATGTATTATTAAGCAAACAAAAGGCACAAAATGCATTATTAATTAAAATGTTCGAAACCACGCTATTTGATAAAACTAGCAAAATTATTCATATGGGGCTCACGGTTATCTTTGTTTTGCATAACGAGATTTTTAAAGTAAAACGATCACAAGAAAAGCATAATGAGCATGATAAGAGATTAAAAGGGTATAACAAGTACAGTAAAAGGACAAAATTAAGCTTAAAGAGCAAGGTGACTGCTTGTTTTTTGGTAAGACTGTGTTTTGGGCACAAACTACTATTTCGCATTGACTGAAGCCATTCAAAGCATAACTAGAGTTGTTTGAAGTATCTCAGTGTGTGCAAAGTGATTGTAGTGTATGCGCTTTATTACGGTGCAGTTATTTCAAAGAGTTTGCCGTGTGCAAAGTACAGTTATATTGCAAAGTGCAGTCAAAGTACAGCCATTTTGAAAGGTTCTTCTGCAGTGTACAGTTTATTCGTAAAGTACAGTCATTTCAAAGCATTTCTCATACTGATAAGTAGTGGTTTCATAAAGTACAGTGATTTCAGAGTGTTCTTGTGCAATGGAGGCTTATTTGGCAAAGTGCAGTTATTTCAGAGAGTTTGTTGTGCTACTGGGCATAATTACAAGTACTGGCGTAAAGTTCTGGCATGTATATTTCTGTGTATGTTCGTACATAATTTCAAGCACCTTCACTACTGTGTGTTGATATGGCAGAGGCATTTCACAGACCAAGTCTGCTTGTGTTTGATCATAATATAGCAGAGAATTGAAGAGTATTCAAGCAGGAATGCTATATTTTTATACAAGCATCTTTTTCTGACAAAGATGCATGTACAAGTGCATTCATTTTGCTTAACTTAGCTGGGTCAGAAGCTATTGAAAGAGAGCATTCATTTGTGTGTGCGTCGGAAGTATATGCAGGAGAATGGGCAAACCATCATATTGTGGTACCGGCTGAGTCGAGTGAAGACCCCAAGTGCTTAAAACGTAAATTTAGAGAAATGTGCAACCCCAGACAAATGTTACATTAGAGAGGCACTTACGTGACCAAAAGCCAGGTGAAACTTTTGCAGCTTATATCACTGACTTGAGAAACAAAGCTAAAACATGCAGATTTGGTGACTTGGAAGATGAGTTAGTAAAGGACAGGTTTGCGTGTGTTGTTAATAGTGCTGCAGTGAGAAAATTTTTGCTTCATGACAGTGATTTAACGTTAAGCAAAGCCATAGAGATTTGTCAAATCCATGAACTCCCAGAAAGACACACAAGTATGCTTGCAAGTAATAAAAGCATGGTTTCAGCAACCTCTAGAGCCAAATGTAGACAGCATGCAACATGTAGCAAGCAGAAAAAGGCCTAAGCACATGGCAGCTGCAACTCCTGTGGGTGTGGCAGGGAAGACCCGTAGCTTTCTAGCAAGTTCCAAGTCTAGTTTAATAAAAAGGGCATGCTCAGTACAGTAGGAGAATGAGTCAGCAAAACCCAAGTCAAGTCCTATTGTTAACTGTCATAATTGTGGAGCCAACCATGAGTCTAAAACAGAGATGTGCGTAGCATTTGGTCAGTCATGCCACAAGTGTAAAAAAATGGAATCCTTTTCAAAAAAGTTTTGTAAATCAAGCAAGCCTCATTCAGTTAATAAAGGTCACCCAGAACAGCAAGTTGATCATGTAGAAAGCTGCAACCCTATTTTCTATGTAGATGGTGTATAAGTGGTCGGTGAAAAGGTTAATGCAGTAGATTTGTTGGCAAAGAGTGAAGTATGTTGTACTGTCCTGATCAATGGAAAACCCACAGAGCTCAAAATAGACACTGGTTCAAAGTGTAATGTAATGTCAGCAGAAACATTTGCTAAAGTGAGGGCTGGTGAGCAGCTTAATTTGGTCAATTGTGCGAAGCTTGTTGCTTATGGAGGTGAAGAGATTCAAACTGAAGGCTCAGTAATGCTTTCATGCTGTTCAGCTAGGAACACTTACAGCTTGCAATTTTATGTAGTCCAAAGACATGTGCAGTCATTAATAGGTCTCGGAGACAGTTTAAGAATGAAACTGCTTTCTTTTACCAAAGAAGTACATCATGTAAGCATGTCCCATTTTCAGCTTCAGTGATACTATTTTTTCAGAGTATGCTGATATTTCTGACGACAAGCTAGGCAAACTTCCAGTTATATACTCCATGAAGTTAGACTCGAGAGGTCAGTCCAGTGGTCAGACCAGCAAGAAGAGTTCCAATAGCTATGTGGGACAAAGTCAAAGTCCATTTAGACAAAAATCCTGCAGCAAGGGGTCATTTGTCCCTTCACAGTATCTTCCATGGTAGCTGCTCATAAGAAAAATTCAGATGAAATCAGAATATGCATTGACCCGAGAGACTTTGAACAAAGCATTAAAAAGACCTTATCCTGTGCATACAGTCGTGGAAATTGCAACCTTCTTGCCAAATTCCACAGTTTTTTTCTGTCTTAGATGCAAAGTGTTCATTTTGGCAAATGATGCTTGATCGTAAATCTTCACTACTGACTACATTCAGTACCCCATTTGGTAGATACAGATTCCTCAGGATGCCTTTTGGAATAAATTCTGCCAGTGAAGTCTTTCAGCATGCAATGGAGCAAATTTTTTCTGGCTACCCATGTGCAATAATAGTTGATGATTTACTGGTTGGAGATAATGGTGACATAGAGCATGACTGAAACCTCAAGAAAGTTCTGGACAGAGTGTGTGAAGTGAATTTAAAGCTCAGTCCTCTGAAGTGCAAATTCAGATGACCAGAAGTTACTTATGTATGTAATTTATTTACTAGTGCAGGCTTATGACCAGATCCTTCCAAACAAAAAGCCATTCTTGAGATGCCAACTCCAGACAATATTTAAGCCCTACCGTGTTTTCTTGGTATGGTTGACTGTTTGGGCAAATTTATTCCTGACTTTAGTGAGTTATCAGCACCTTTAAGAGAGCTGACACTCAAAAATGTTGCATGGTCTAGAGGCAGTTGGGGGGCACTTGTCTCTTGGGCATCAATCGCAACAGGTACTTGGGTGCAGAGGATCATACCCAGAGTTTATTTCATACCATTTCCCAAGATTCCGCCTCATAAAAATGAAGAAGATCCCCAGTGTTCCACCTAGTCAGAGGAAGGCAGAAACTGTGGAAATAAGAAAGCTTCTAAGAAAAAATCATTCAGGAAGTTCCCCCAGACCAGATAGTATCCGGAACCTTCTTGAGATTCTTTTTAGTGCCACAAAAGACAGAGGACTTGAGACCCATCCTGGATCACAGCAAACTAAACCAGTGTGTGAAATATTCAAAGTTCCAGATAGTTACAGTTCAATTAATTTTACCCTGTCTGCAAAAAGAAGACTGGATGTGCTCAGTAGATCTTCAGGATGCGTATTATCCCACCAAAATGAGCAGGTACTCCAGAAGATGTCTGCGGTTCTGTCTGGGAGACTGACATTATCAGTTCAGTGCATTGCACTTTGGACTCACCACAGCCCCCAGAGTGTTCACCAAATGCATGGCGGTGGTATCAGCTCACCTAAAGACTGCTAGGTTTCTGAGCGTTTCAGTATCTATACAACTGGCTCCTACCTGCTCTGACCATGCACGTACTTCTACAAGCAAGGGACTACTTGCTCCATTTGTGTAAACATCTGGATATCTAAGTCCGCTACAACAACTCACTTCTACACAGATCTTGGAGTTTGTAGGTGCTCGTTCAGATACACTTGGCCCTCCAGTCTCCTCTTTAATTATCCCCAATTACCTCTACTCCCCAAGTTTCTACAGGAAGCTTATCAGTGGGAGTGCAGTTATCCTCATTGTACCCTTTTGGCTTCATCAAATCTGGTTTCCCTTCCTGTGACCCCAGTCCAGACCACCTGTGTCATCCAATGGGGATGACTCATCTGGGCATAACAGACCTCAAGCTGACAGCATTGTTTCTCCAGTCCCAGTGATGGCTAGACAGTCCAGGCTTTCTTTCCCAGTAAGACATATTCTTTTATTTCAAAAGCTTATACTACGAAGGTTTACAGAAGTAAATGGAAGAGATTTTCTGTATGGACCCTCCAGAGAGATTTGTATCCTTTTTCTGCCCCAGTCTCCACAGTCCTAGATTTTTTTAGCATCCCTCTTCAAACAGGAGGCTAGCTTCTGTACTGTCAGTCCAGCTGGTCACCACTTCTGATTTTCATTCTGGTGAAAGTTATACTTCCTTGGCTTCTTCTAAGTTGTGCAAAACCTTTTTGAAAAGCATCTTTTTACTTAGTTCCCCAGTAAAGGACCCTATTCCTCCATGGAACTTAACTGTCCTACTTCAGAGTTTTGACTCAAGTCCACATAAACCTTCTGCCATAATAGCAAATAGGAAACGGGTCTTCCGGGACAAATGTTGGGTCTGAACTCCAGTCCCTTTTTCCAATCACGCATGCATAATCTTTCATAAAGACAGGGTGTCTTTACATACTAACTCATCTTTTTACCTAAGGTGGCTTCTGAGTCTAAAATTAATCGGGTCATTAACCTTCTTGTTTTCTTTCCAGAATTTTCCAGTAGGGGTGAATATGTACTGCATCTTTTGGACATACACAGGCAACTTTGTTTTTATCTTCATCGAGCCAAAGATTGCTGAAAATTTGACCAATTGTTTGTCTCTTTATCATAACAGATTGAGCATGGCAGTTTCCAAAGTGACTTTAGCCAGTTGTTTAACTGATTACATATCCTTTTTATAAACATAGAGGTTTGTCTTTGCCTAAACTGCCAAGAGCACATTCAGCAAAGTTAGTGGTGACCTCTTCAGCTTTTTGGTCAAGAGCTTCGATAGATGACATTTGTGCAGCTGCCACCTGGTCCATTGCTCAAACCTTTATTGCTCATTACAAATTGGATCTGATTTCTATGAACAGGGCTGCTTTTGGCTGTGTAGTACTCAGAAATATCCTTCCATGAGGATCACCCAAGATTCGTCTAGCTTGTGGACTCTCTCCTTTAAGTTGAGGGAGTGAATGCACATGGCAATGTCAGATACAAAAGTTATGTACTTACAATAGTGATGCATCTGTGTTGTCCGTTTTCATTCTTCCTCACTTCCTAACATCCTCAACCCCCTTCCCTTTCTTCCTGGAGGGCACCTAAGGGATTTTTCTTGGGAACCCATTGTCCCTTGTTTGAGCTTCATTTTTTCCTCTGCTGGTTCTTGGGGGCAGCAAATTCATTCTGAGGTACGTTAGTTTGGTGGGGTATTATGAGTAAGGGAGGAGCTTGGGAATTGGATCCATGAAGCTAGTGAAAGCTGCCGAGCCAGATCTGAGGTCATATCTGAGACCCTCCGGTTGGGAAGCAGTGAAAATGGACAATGCAGATACATCGTTATGGTGAGTGCATAACTTTTGTTTTTATCTATTTATTTTTTATTTATTATTTTACAAACATTTGTTTACTGGAGAAGTCAATCTATGTAATAAATGTCCATTTCAGCAGAGGCCCAGGGCGAAAAGCTCCAGCGAGTTACATAATGTCAAATAAAACAGTAGTATAGCTGTAATTAATTTATCTGATGTTGTAAATCTTTTGTTCATACATTACAGATCGGCCATATCAGTTCTGAGGACGGAACCAAGGTCCTTTTTCCAGCTCGTGCAAGCCAAAAACTCTCAGATAAGAACCTATCCACAATGCCCCTCTCCTAAATACTCCAGATCTCGTCTACCGCATTCCTAGTCAGACATGTTAGCCATCTCTCTCAAAGCTAAGTAGTAAATTGTTGATTTTATGACAATTTTTTCTTCTAAATTACTAGGTTTTTAGTCAAGTTAGCCTTTTTTCACTGTCGCCTATAACCTAGGCCTATTTCCTACCCTTTTCCTTGGTAATTTAATTTTTTTATCCTTTTTGTTACTGTCTCTCTCTCCTGTCTTTGACAGGCCTTCCCTTTTACTAGTGGTATTCCTTAACTAACATCACCGGTATTTTATTATTTATCTTTATATTTTAAAGTTTTTTATTATTATTACTATTATTATTTTATATATATATATATATATATATATATATATATATATATATATATATGTGTGTGTATGTATGTATGTGTGTGTGTGTGTGTGTGTGTATGTATGTATGTATATATATATATATTGTTCTTGTTGTTGTTCTTCTGTCAGCTTTTCCCGGGTTAGGGGTCGCCACAGAGGAACTCCGGTCAGGTAATGATTGGCAGTAGATTTTTATGGTGTCGAGGTGCCAGCTCGATGCCCAACCTTCAACAAAGGCACACCCATTCTACACATGTCTTTCGAATGCCACTCGACCGCGGGGAAGACATACAGACTCCACACAGAAGGAGCTTCAGTTGAGAATCGAACGGGAAGACCTCTTGCTGTGAGGCGACAACGCTACCGCTGCACCACTGTGGCTTAGATTATTTTATCTTATTTTTTTCTATAGGATAGCATTATTTTCCTTACCATGTCAGACAAAGCTAAAAATGTGACAAGTGTGGACATAAGATGCATAATTCAGATACACATGTCTGTTGTGTCTACTGTTTGGGCGTAGATCATATTAAAGCTGATTGTGATATTTGTGCTAGTTTTAGTAATTGGACACTAGCAGAACGTAAGAATAAACATATTTTAAAAGGTTTACTCAAGACACCTTTCTTGGAGGCTGTATCTGGGTCGGTGGTCTCACCCCCTCCTAAGACCAAAAAATATAAGGAAAAACTGAGTCACTCGGTTCCTGCATCCCTGTCAGTTACGGAACCGAGTCTGCTCTGTGCTTCGCCAACACCCTCGGCACCGGGATCTGTGTCTTCTCCCTCAGTGCCGACCGTGGTATTCATTCCTATTTCGGTTCCAACCACAACACCACTGTCTTCAGTGCCATCCTTGGTTCCCACATTGGCTCCGATGACTGTACATGCCTCTGCACCATCTCCGTCCATGGTGCTGACAGCTTCTTCGGCTCCATTGGCTCCAAAATTCAAATACCTGCCAAGGACAAGATATTCTCCAACTTATGACCCTTTCTTGGGGTAGAGGTTTAGTCCCTTTCTAGAAAGACCCGATTCCCCTTCAGCAGCCTCCTTCAGATCAACTAGGAATTTTTCTGAACTAGACCTAGTGCAGGTTGTGGATCAGCTTCTGGCAGCTCGGGGATTGCCCATTCCAGGTAGACCTTCCGTCTCTCCTGGCTCGGAATCCTTTACCTCATCTTCCCCTGCTTATCCTCCTCCAGCATCCTCCCTGTTCCTGGTACCGATGTCCGCTTCAGTACATACTGTCTCAACGCTGACAGCAGTGTTTCCCCTGTCGGCACCGACCACCCTTACTGCATCGGCTATGGTGGAGCCAGTGCTTTCTCGGAGTGGTGCTTGGACC
The DNA here is from genome assembly GCF_019279795.1 of Protopterus annectens. Lineage (NCBI taxonomy): Eukaryota > Metazoa > Chordata > Ceratodontiformes > Protopteridae > Protopterus > Protopterus annectens. The sequence continues at coordinate 1,617,577,065 of NC_056739.1, read as the reverse complement.
ATCCGTACTTTGGTACCTAATACCGGCGCCTATTTTCTCGCTGGCACTGTCTGTGTCCACGGCTCCGACAGTTTCCACTTCTCTCTGAACACCTCAGCTGGAGGTGGGCTCAAGTGGGCCTGCTGTACAGGTGATAGAAAGGGCCCTTCATTCCAAAGGGTAACAGCCAGCACCTGGGACACCAGTATCAGAAACATCCCCTAGCATGCTCCTCTCCCAACCCTCTATGTCGGGTCCCTGGGCACAGAAGATACAAGAATCCCCTGTGAAGGAAACCCCTTCTCCGGAGTCGTCCTCAGAAGATCCCACTGGGGAGCCACCCAGAAGAAACTGTGCAAGAGGAAGCACCTTGACTCCTCGGAGGAATTTATCACAGAAAACACTGATTGTGATGAGGGAGAAGGATCCCCCCCCCCCGATGTTTCATTTGGAGACATTCTCGAAATCCTCAAACAGCAGGGAGAATGGAAGTTCTCTAACCTTTCTTCTGAGGAATCAGTATTTCTGCAGGCCTTCCATGCCTGGCCATCTACTTCCTGGGTGGCCCCACCAGCAGATGATCTTGTTAAACTAATTGTGCAGCATGCCTGGAAGGCCTCGGATAATGTAGAACCTGTCCCCCAGAGGCCAGACAAAATTTTATCTACACCTGAAGACCAGCCCCATTGGTCCAAGCAGCTGGCAGTTGATTCTGTGGTCGTGGCGGCAGCCACCAAGAGGGAACTGGCCGAAGATAGTTCCACTATCCATCCTCCAAACGGGGAGTCCCGGACCATGGACAGATTAAGGAAGCAGACCTATGCGTCAGCGACCTTCGCCATTCGGTCACTGAATTATCTGGCCCACTTTACTCGACTCCAGAGAGACCTCATTTCTGAAATGTTTTCCTCTTTGGCGGGGGTACTGCCTGATGAGGTATGTGACACTGTAGCCTTGCAGCTAGCTACCCTTGAATCCATCTCACTCCTCGATGCGTTTGATATCTCACACCACAGAGGGTCAGCACGAGCTGCTGCATCTGATGTTGTCATGAGACGTAATGCTTGGATGAGATTGTGTGACTTCACAGACCCCTTTAAGTCTTCCTTCCTCAATGCACATGTCGACGAATCTGCACTTTTTGGACCCAAGGTACGAGACACTCTTGCACGTAGTGAGAAAGACGGAAAGATCTTGTCTGTTGTGGGCATACGCTTTTCCAACCCCCAAAGGTCCTACTCCAGGAACCAGAAGGGAGGAAAGATATGGTTCAAGAAATCCCAAGGATCCTTTCGTGACACTCGTGGTGAACAATCCCCCTGGGGCAGAGTGGGCAACTCGTATGGAAGACTCCCCTTTCCGGGTAGAAGGGGTCCACGTAACCAGGGAGCCAGAGATTCTTTCTCCGGCAGACCCTACCAACTCTCCTGAGCAGCAGCCCGATTGCTTTCCTCTGGAAGCAGTCGGGGGTCATTTTTCTCTGCATCTACCTGCCTGGCATCTTATTACTACCGATGTTTGGATCCAGAGAATAATATCCAGAGGCTACCAAATATCATTCGACTTAACTCCCAGATCCGTCAAAAGAATCTCCAATGTACCACCCAATCAGAGGGAATTAGCAGCCTTAGAAATAGAAAAACTGCTGAGAAAAAGAGTCATCCAACCAGTCCCACCAGAACAGACAAGATCCAGGTTTTACTCGAGGTTCTTTTTAGTGCCAGAAAAGACAGGGGACTGGAAACCAATCCTGGATCTCAGCCTGCTGAACATATTTATCAAACCTCAAAAATTCCAGATGGTCACAGTACAGTCCATTCTTCCCTTCCTAGGGAGGGACAATTGGATGTGCTCTATAGACCTACAAGATGCGTACTACCACACAAAGATGGATCACCACTCACGGAAGTTTCTCTGCTCCCGGCTGGGAGCCAATCACTACCAGTTCAGGGCACTGCCATTTGGTCTCTCAACAGCCACCCCCCCCCCCCCGAGTGTTCACCAAATGTATGGCAGTTGTGGTAGCCCGTCTTTGACTTCAAGGATTCAAGGTGTTTCCCTATCTAGATGACTGGCTCCTTACCACCCCATCCAGGAATCTCCTAGTCCGCAGCGTCTTACACTCAAGGTATCGCTCTCTGCTTGGGGATTACAATCGACAAAGACAAACCTCAGATGTCCCCAACGAAGACAATGGAATTTATTTGAGCAGTCTTCGACACAACATCCTGTCAAGCTTCTCTTCCACCTCACAGGCTTTTGAAAATAAGACAGCAAATTCAAGACCACCTTCCTCACACGTTTGTACCAAGCACGTCTTGTACTGCAACTGTTGGGCTCCATGGCAGATGCCATTACTTTTAGTACCACTGGCGAGACTGCACATGAGAATCCTGCAGTGGCTCCTTTCCGCACAATGGTCATTGTTGACCTACCCACTCAACCACATGATGCACCTTACAAACCGTTGCAAGGAAGAAATGCTATGGTGGATGGAGCCACAAAAGAATCTTTGGTGTCGACTATTCTGTCTTCCCCAACCCACGGCCACTGTGACCACAGACGCTACACTGCTAGGGTGGGGAGGGCATTTTCAGGGAAAGACTGTCCAAGGTACCTGGAATCCATCGAGGCCAACTAGCACATAAATGTCCTGGAACTGAGGGCGGTTCTATTAGCGTTGCAAGCTTTCCATGCATCCCTACCCTCGGGGACCATTGCAGTTCAGTCAGACAACATGTCAGTCATCTGGTATATCAACAAACAAGGTGGAACCAGATCTTACCCCATATGTCGGGAAGCCATGAGGATTTGACACTGGGCAATAGCTTCCTGTCACTTTCTTATAGCAACGCACATTCCCGGGAGTTCAAACCTTATTGCGGACAATCTAAGCAGGAACATTCTGATGCCTCATGAGTGGTCTCTCAACCCTGTAGTAGCAGATCGGATCTTCCAACTTTGGGGCAAGCCTTGCTGCAACCTGTTCACCTCCCCCCCTGAACTACAAATGCAGGAGCTATTTTGCCTTGATCCCCCCTTGGGTGGAACCACAGAGGGATGCTCTAACGTACGATTGGCCCCCTGGTCTTCTGTATCCCTTTCCCCTCATTCCAAAATTTCTCCAGAATGTTCAGAGGTTGAAAAGCAAAGCGATCCTCTTTGCTCTCTACTGGCCACGTCAAGTCTGGTTCCTGTTTCTATGGTCTCCTCTGATTCACAGCCTGTGGATCCTGGATCATTCCCAGGACCTATTATCCCATCCTCAGGGATTGATTCATCCGAACCTGCACAGTCTCAAGCTCACAGCTTGGTTCCTCCACTTCAGTGATTGCCAGGTTGCCTGACATCCCATCTCCTGTTCGTGAAATTCTTCTGGCCTCACACAAACCTTCCACTAGAAAGGTTTATTCTAGTAAATGGACTAGGTTCTCTATTTGGGCCGAAGACCAGAACTTAGATCTTTCTCTATGCCTATTCAGAATATTCTACAATACCGGACTACTCTTCTACATGCAGGAGCCTCAGCTTCAACAATCACTGTACATTTATCAGCTATCGCCAGTTTTCATAATAGTCTTGATAATTCTTCAGTTATGTCACACCGCCTATGCAAGACCTTTTTGAAGGGAGTATTACATGTTAAACCTCCAGTCAAGCCTCCTTTAGAACCCTGGGACTTGACTCTGGTGCTTCACTCTCTCACAGGCTCTCCCTTCGAGCCTTTTGATTAATGTGATTTGAAATTTTTGATATGGAAAACCATACTTCTAGTAGCACTCACCTCAGCGAGAAGAGTATCTGAGCTACAGGCCTTGAGTGTCAAGAGTCCTTACTTGATCTTCCACATGGATCCGTCCCTTCGTACTAACCCTTATTTCTTGCCCAAGGTCATTTCTGGCTTTTCCATTAACCAATCCATTGACCTGCCGGTTTTCTTCCCACAGCATTCTAATAGAGGGGAGTACCTTTTGCACACCCTTGATGTGCACCGGCAGCTTCATTGTTATTTGGACAGGACTAAATCTTTCAGGAAAACAAACCAATTTTTTGTGGCCTTTGCAGGACCCAGATTGGGTAAACCTGTTTCCAAAGTGACTTTATCCTCTTGGCTTAGAAACGGCATTGCCTTTATCTACCAACAGAGTAAGCTACCCTTACCTTCCAGAATAAAGGCTCGTTCTACCAGATCTATGGCTACTTCTGTAGCTTTTCATTCCAGAGCCTCTGTGGATGATATATGCGCAGCAGCTACTTGGGCAAGACCTCATACCTTCATATCTCATTACAGATTGGATTTGGTCTCCAGGGGACGAGCATCTTTTGGTTCTATGGTGCTCAGGAATATCCTTCCTTAGGGCCACCCAGGACTCAAGTACCTGGGGACTTTGTCCTATCTGTAATGTATGAACAAAAGATTTATAACGTCAGATAAAGAAGTTACGTCTTACCATAACATTCCATCTGTGTTGTAGATCTTTTATTCATTCATTACTTCCCACCCTCCTTCCCCCGTCTGGATTCCTGGTGGACTTTAAGAACTCCTGGTTAGGGTATTTGCTCAGACAGCGCCTCCTACCTTTTTCCTAGTACTACATCTTCTGTCTAGGGCGGGCAAACCCGATCTGGAGTATCTAGGAGAGGGGCATTGTGGGTAGGTTCTTAGAGAGTTTTTGGCTTGTGCGAGCTGGAAAATGTCCATATCAGTTCCGAGGACAGAACCGAGGTCCTATCTGTAATGAATGAACAAAAGATCTACAACACAGATGTAACGTTATGGTAAGACATAACTTATTTTTACTTTGTTTGTGTTGACTGGAAGGTCTGACTGGGCAAAGCTGTTTTCAGCGGAGGCCCAGGGAGAAAAGTTCCAGGACTTCTACATGGTTCAGTTACACTTTCAAAATTACATTTTTTTATACAGTTTCCTTTGGAAGTAGTGTTCCATTTGTGTTTTAGAACAAAGAAGTACATTATGGGTTTGAGACTTGACAGGACTGATTATTTCTGCCATCGCCAGAATGACACCACAGTACAAAGACAAAATGATTTCAACAATTGGTTAAGCTTCTGGTGTCATTCTAAGGGGATCCAATGCCATTCTGCCTGGGACGGACGTGATCGACAGACCATGATGCTTTGCCAGAGATGGCCTGCACCTGTTGCCACTGGGATTACGGATACTGGCTAAGGCTCTTGCCACCCCTATAATGCTTTTTTAGGAAAGGTTCAAATGACAAACTCACACCTGTAGTAGGTATAAGCAAGCAAAATCTGAGGGTAATGCTATTCGGTGCTAGAAGTCTAAACCTCAAAATGCCCTCACTCCAGGCACTCCTTAAAATGGAGAACATCCACATCTGTGCAGTGATGGAGACCTGGTTCAAGGCTCCAGAAGCACCCCTGCATTACCAGGCTATAACTCATACCACACCTTTTGGCCACCTAACCTGGACCAAAACACTAAAGGAGGAGCTGTGTCCATGTTCATTAAGGATATCCAAACCTCCAGGCTAGTTGCTCAACATAATGCATCCGAAATTATCCAAGTGCAAATAACACTGGGCAAGACTGCAATCCAGTTTTTAGCTTGTTACAGATCCCCTGCCATGCCCCAGGATGCCCACTTCATGTTTCTTGATATAGTGGGTAATATTAAGGTACAGCCCAATACCCTAATAAGGGTCTATATTATATCCTCGAACGCTTGATAAAGCAAATGCTGATTGATCGAACTTATTTTCGCGAAACTGCAAAATATCGAAGCAGCAGAAACTCAAGTTTTTCCTAGGGAAAGAATTCGGTTGTCCGTTGCTTCGGTATTTTCAGTGTTGTGGTGGAAAGTTACCGGTCGGATTCAGGTAAGTGTGCGATTGTGAGTGTTAGGGTGATTTAGGTGAGTTAGGGTTAGGTGTTAGGTGTGTGTGCGATTGAGTGGACATGAGGGTTAGGGCGGATTTAAGTGAGTTAGGGTTAGGGAGCGGGTGAGGTAAGTGTGCGATAGTGACGGACCTTAGGGTTAGGGTTTGGGTTGAGGTAAGTGGGTAGTTAGTGGTGTGTGCATAGTTTAGTGTAGGGTTAGGTATCAGATTTTAGATGTATGTGTGTGGATTTCTGTTTGTTTGGTGTGCTTGTGTTGTGTGTGTGTGTGTGTGTGTGTGTGTGTGTGTGTGTGTGTGTGTGTGTGTGTGTGTGTGTGTGTGTGTTTTGGATCAGCAAATTTTTTTTTTTTTTTTTCCCCTGGGAAAAAAATCGCTGATCTAACAGTTCGAGATTGTAAGTTTTCGCTTAAATTAGGTCGATCAATCAGCGTTAGCTTTTTTAAGCGTTCAATGATATAATATAGACCCCCTAATAATGGGCGATTTCAACTACCCCACTATCAACTGGGAAAACTACTCGTGTACTAACTCATTTGCTCAATGCTTTCTGGAATTCATAAATTCCAGTGCCCTGGATGTTCCACGCCAGAGGTCAGTTCCTCGCCAACCACAGGCTAATCGCCTCCCATTAAGGAAACCACCGTAAAAAAACTTCTCCAAAGCCAACTTCATGCTTCTTAAGACAGAAGTGGCAAGCTTCACAACACCCATACAGATGGAAAATAGAGGTTGTTGTGTCTTTCGGATTTTCCCGGTTAGGGGTCGCCACAGCGGAACTCTGGTCCGCTAATGATTGGTAGTTGATTTTTATGTGCCAAGTTACCAGCCCTGACGCACAACCTTCAATGAAGGTACGCCCATTTACGCATGTCTCCACACACAAGACGCTGTAGCTGAGAATCGAACCAGACAGCATCTTGCTGTGAGGCGACAATGCTACCACAGCAGTATGACTGCTGAATCCCTATACAAATACACTGTATAAGCACAAACACGAGTGCATGGATTGTGCCATCTCCAACAGAACCAAGACGCTATCCTCCAAAAAAAGAAAGCCAATCTGGTGGTCTCCTGCCATTAACAAACTCTACAACTGAAGGAAGAAGCTGTTGCAAAAAAGAGTAAAATCCCTTTATTGCAGGAACTCCTTGGTCAGTCTCAGTAAGAAGCTGAGATCCCTCATAAAATCCTCCAAACCTAGTTATGAAAATAAAATCGCCACTGATTCTAAAGACATCCACAAAGCATTGTACAGCTATGTCAGGAATCTCAGTGGCGACACTCAGATCTGCTCTGAGCCACAGCACAATGGCACTAGATATACAGAACCAACTGATATTGCCAACATCCTGGCAGATAGGTTCATTACAAACTTCAACCCCCCACTGGCACCACATTCAAGTACCATGTTCAATCATAGCCTCACTTCAGGCTTTGTGCCTACTTAATGGAACACAGTGACGGTTATCCCACTCCACAAAGGGGGTGCCACCACGGACTCTGGGAACTATCACCCCATTAGCCTGATGAGTCTGGTCTGCAAGACCATGGAATGTATCATCTTGGAGCTTATAAACAAGGACACAGGTAACCTCTAAACTCTGGGCCCCACTCAGTTTGGGTTTGTAAAAGGTAGGTTATATCTCCTAAACCTGATTGACTTCTTTGAAGCAGTCACCAGAGCCGTGGACAAGGGTAAGGTGGTGCACACAGCCTATCTTGACCTTTCCAAGGCCTTCAGCATCATCCCCTACTCTGGAATTATAGATAAACTCACTAGACTGGGCATATATCCCTATGTCACAAGATGGGTGGCCAACTGGCTCACTGACAGAACCCACAAAGTGAAAGTAGCTGACTCCAAATCCAACTTCAGACCAGTGACAAGTGCAGTACCACAGGGCTCAGTCCTGGCTCCTCTTCTGTTCGGCATCTACTTCTCAGAAGTCCAGGCTAATACAGCAGGTCTTTAGCTAATGAAGTTCACAGACAACTGCAAACAAGGTGCCATAATAGAATTGCCTAATGATGTGGACATTATACAAAGGGGCCTCACTGAGACTGATGCTTGGTGTCAAAGTCATGGCCAAAACTCAATGCCAAGAAGTGAATTGTCATCCCCTTTGAGAAAAACACTGTACCCATGAACTACCACATAGGTGGTAGCCTACCAAACACCAAAGTGTGATGAGACCTTGGGACACAGGTGGACAGTAGTCTCTCCTTTGATAATCACATTGCCACAGTAGTCAGGAAATCCTTATATGTGGCACACTTCGTTAAAAAGGGGTTCACCTCCAGGTAAAGAGGTCATCGTTCCTCTCTACTCATCCCTCATCAGACTCATAGAGTACAGCGCCCCATTTAGCATGTACCTCACAAAACATCTACAACAACTAGAAAGGCCACAGAAATACCTCACTAAGAGGATTACCAGCCTCAAACAGATGCCATACGCAGACTGTCTCAAAAAAACTCCAGCTCTACTCCATCGCTTATCGCCTAGGCGACCTCTGCCTAACGTACAAAGCCATGTCAAACCCAGATCTGTTGGACATGCTGCACTTAAAGAAACCCCAATCTTTCCGAGCCACATGCTCCTGGGACCTAAACCTTGCCACCGCAATAAACGGAACATGCTGGAGGGATAGATTCCTGTCCCAGAGACTTCCCATGCTATGGAACAGACTACCCATTCATGTCAAGCAAAGCTCCTCATTAGCCCTCTTTAAGAAAAATCTCGACAATTGGATGGGACATAGGAAATTCACCCCGGGATCATTTCTGTGGTTCTGCTGGACAGGGGCGCAGGAAAATAACTTTCTTGGGTGGCGAAAGCCAGGGAACTTTTTTGACTAGGCTTATGTAGGCCACAGGGCCGATAGCCTAGTACTTACCTACCCATGAACCTATAATGAGTTGCCAAGGGAAGATTAGTCTACAGTTATAGTAAAAAAATGGGTAAAATCATTGGTGTAGTTAGTCTGTACAAATTCAGTTTGTGATGTATGCCTTGTCAGATCAGAGTGGTGTTGTAGGAAGTGTTACTGTGAGCAGAAAGGCATGCTGTTTGTGTTAATGGGAGTAAGATATACCAAATACGATAATTATAAGCTATGACATGGTAGTAAAAATGGATATTAAGCAGGGAGAGTATGGGTTGGAGGGGTAAAAATTATTAAAGCAGGATTTGAAGGAGTTTGTTTGGTGTGCTTCTCAGCCTGAAGTGGGACATGAGCATGACCGGGAGTGGCTGAGATGCTGTTTTGAGCAGTGTTTTAAAGTTTGGGAGTCTTTAGACACATGGTATAAATACATTGATTTCTCTGCAGAAGTATGTGCTGTGTAAGTATGTAATAGAAATTGTTCGCTGGAGCAAAGATCTCTAATTGGAGAGTAGGGGTGGAGGGTATACTGTAGAGATGGGCATCTTTCTGGATGAAAGCATATATACATACAATTTGACAGTGGAATACATAGGATACAATAAAGCATGAGGAGACACCAGTAATGTAATAATAAAAGAAAAAAATATGAGTTTGACATTCAATAAGCACAAAAGTATTAGAAGCAGTCAGCTATGCTAAGAAGTAATAAAAAATAATAATAATGGGGCGAGAGCAAGTACTGAAAACGTGTAGATAGGGATCTGTTTCATATAAAAGTCAAAATGAGGCCAGCACTAAAGAGTGAATGTATATATAATATAATTTAATATGGCAAAACCAAAAGAATCAAACCGGTTTCAGCCCCATGGCCTTCATCAGTGATACAACACTGACAAATAATGAATACTTTAAATAGCATTCATAATGAATCAATTAAGTAAGATAAATCTGTATTTAAAGGCACAGTTTCCTGACGAGGGGTTTAATTTATACATGCAACCAATTTACAAAAACATTTACAGAAGGTCATTCAAACCAGGGGAAAATAATCCTCCTAATTTAATAATCCAACCCCTCTCTTTAGTATTCAGTATACCATGCCATCCCATTTTGTTGGATCTGTCCCCCCATATTTTGTCAATAATTGTAAAATGAAATTTGGCTGTTTTATGATTTAACACGTTTATATAGAGCATTTGTCAAACGTTGATTTCTAATGTCACCAAGATGTTCTAACATTCTAATCCTGACTGGTCTGGAGGTCTGTCCCACGTAAAAAGCGGAGCAAGAGCAGGTGGCCAAATAGACCACCCAGTCCATTCCACAATTTCCAAAATATTTTATATTGTACACCCTGCTGGTGTTTCTGCTAGAAATTCCTTGGATTTAAGCATATGTATACAAAATGAGCAATGCCCGCAGGGAAAAGACCCAATCAATTTGTTCCCTGTTAATATTAATTGCTGACCCAAGCCTGTAAGTGTGCGCCCAGTTTTGAAGTGATTGAAAATATGAGCCCAAATTACGGCCTCTGCGATATGAAAATTGACACTGAGTAGTTAGTATCTCCTGATTAGCCAAAAGAATGTTCCAATTATCCCTAATCACGTTTCTAATGGCAGTGATATTCCTGCCATAAATTGTCACAAACCTATGGAGAAACTGACTGCCCCTCCCCTCAACACACCACCGTTTTGAACCAAAATGTTCATCACATTGATCACTGCTTCGGTAACCTATGATGTATAGGTTATATCCTGCCAAGGATATAGCAGCTGGCCAGCTTCCAAAGCTTCAGGGCTCCTTCCACGTGCCCAAACTGTCAGGCAGCTCTAGCTGAACCGACTAAAGGACGAGTTTGGGCACCAAGCCCTTCAGAGCTGTACAGCCACTGAAGAGTATACTCCTCTGAGGCTTTTGTGAATCAGTGGTCAGCTTTTTCTGTTCTTTTGCTGGGCAGATAAGTTCCCTTTGGGGGGAAAATCTTCTATTCAACTATTTTTATTGATTATTAATAATTTTCTTTTCAGGTAGGTTTTTTAAAGCTAGGAGTTTGTGTTTTAGCAGACTGTCATGAGAATATATTGCACTTATAAATGAGAGCACTCCTTTTTCTTGTCTGTTTAAAAGTTTAATTTTAAACTTTTTCTGTGGAGAAATTTTATTTGTTTTACTTTTGAGAGCTGGCAAGTATTTTAAAGTGATTTTTACTGTGTTTTTGTGTGAAAAGGGACTTTGAAAAGCTTCAGATTTTTACAGTCTTTTTGCTGCTTGTTTTCCATGTATAAGGGACTCCATTTTTGGCTTGACCATGGAGTAAGCAGTCAGTCCCAAGATCAGTACTTCTTCCAGCCACAATATATTAAAAAAAGGTAGGCAAACAACTTTTTCCACCAGGGCAGACTTGCAATTTGGGTGGATGACGCTGCTGTGGCCATTTGTTGTACCTCAGACCACTCATCTTTTACCTTAGATGCCTCTTGTGCAGCAGCTTCAGCCTTTCTGGACCAGGGATTAGCAGTGTCCTCTGCTGCTGTTGGGGTTCCCTCAGTGGGCAAGAGAGAGCCACTGTGTTTGGTCCTGGGAGATGGAACAGGGAAGACCTCCTTGTTTCATCAGAATGTTGTGCCCATCACTGGGGAAGCTACTGCTGCCATTTTATAACACTTTTGGCCCCATTTTTCAAAAAGAAACAGAAAACTAAACATGCCAACTCTTCCTCAAATTTCCTTATACAGGAGTAGTTTACTAGGTTTTGCTCAGGCTTTTGATCCTTCTTATTTATTGTTTTCTGGTAAAAGAAAGAAAGGATACCTCATTTCCTGAAGAGATTCAAGATTCTCTTATTTGGACAGGAAGATGAACAGATAGGTACAGGTTCTCTCCTTGGTTTCCTGATTAAGTATTGGAGTTGAGCTCAGTTTCTGATTCTTCCTTTGGGGTCCCTCTGTCTTTGAGACTATTTGTAGAATGTGCCAGCATTTTCATTGGGAGTGCCCTGAGGTTTCTCAGTCCCTCAGAAAATTTTCTAAGCTGATACAGAAGGAATTTCCTGAACCTTCACTGGTTCTTCCAGTTCTGTTAGCTTTGGAGGATGGGTGTCTTGGCCTGTATTTTTTCTGGATATCTAGCCTGTTGCCCCTCAAAAGGCAGGTAAAAAGACTGAGGAACTTCATACATTCTAAGTTTATATACACTCTGCCCAAACATGACCCAGCAGCTATAACTTAGTTATTCACACTGCTGCTAAACAGTTAATTGCTATCCTACTCTTTTTGATAAGGATGGAAAAATTATTGATGTGGAAGGGAAAATAGTGTATGCTTCTGCACGGTTGAATTTCAGAATTTTGAATAGTCAGGCTCACACTTTAATGTTTATTTTAACTAATTGTGAAAGTATGAGGAATATTTTGTCTACAGTTTTTTCTTGTGAGGAAACATCTGCTTTAAATGTTTAATTTGTTCTACTGTACTAGTCGTTGCTCTCTTTTTACTGTGTGTGTGTGTGTGTGTGTGTGTGTGTGTATATATATATATATATATATATATATATATATATATATATATATATATATATATTTATTTATTTACATTTGTCAGGGCAGGAGCCAAGTGGATTGGGAGTTTCACTTGTGTGTGTATATATATTGTGTGTGTGTGTGTGTGTGTGTGTGTGTGTGTATATATATATATATATATATATATATATATATATATATATATATATATATATACATATGTATATATGTGTGTATATATATATATATATATATATATATATATATATATATAATGTACAGACTAGGTTGATACTTCTAACAGGGTTATGGCCTCTGTCTGGTACTATTTTGATGGGGTTTGCCTAGCTACATTCGTAGGACCTCCCAAGGTGATGTGAATAATGACATTTTATTTTTTCTTTTGGATATAGATTCACTTTTTGGTTCTTTTGTTGCATAAATGATCAAAAAGTGTAATGAAGGGGGTAGGTTAAATGAGGGAATTTCTCAATATTTTCTGTTCTCCTTTTTCTAGTTTTCTAAAGGATTCTCTAACCCCTGCTATTTTGCAAAACTGGATGAAGGGTGTTCCAAAAGAATTCAGGAACACACCAAACCAAAGCCAGTCCAACTAGTCAGTTTGGCTAGTTATGGGACTTTGCTCCCCCTCCTACCCTGGCAGTCCCATTTCCCTTCCAGGAAGTCTAAACTCCATTTTTCTCTTTGGCAAGGGATATTTTCAGACAAATGGGCTCTATCATTCCTCGAGGTTATAGATGGCAGAGAGGATAATCCTCCTTCCCAGGAGGTTATTATTCATCCACCAGACCAGATTCTCTCATTTTCGCCTGTCCTTCATTGCATGCAGTTCCAGGGAGTGATAGAACCAGTTCCTGCTTCCTAAGTTGGAGAGGTTTTTGTTCAAGGATGTTTTTAGTGCCAGCGAGGAGGCTTGGAGACCAGCTCTGGATCTTTCTTCTTAGACTTGTTTGTGATTGTACCTAACTTCAGAATTATGTCACTTCATAGTTTTTTACCTTCTCCTACTCTTTCAAATGTTGTGGTAACTCTACATTTAAAGATGATCGTCTCCTTCCTTTTTATCCAGACATGATTTTGGGTGTTTCTTAAGGGTTTTGTATCTGGCTCATTTTATCAGTTCTCTACTTTACCCTTTGGACAATCCACTGCACCAAGAGTGTTCACTAATGGACTGGCTGCAGTTAAACCTCATTGCAGGCTACAAGGTATCCGTTTTCTTTTTTCCATATTTAAATAATTTGCTTTTCTTTGCAGATCCTTTTTCAAAGTGTCAGGAATCTCTCACTTGTGTGAGAGGTCTTTTATACAAGCTGGGATTCCACAAAAACATTAAAAAGCCCTTTTTGACTATTTCACACAGGATTGTCAGCTCAACACTTAAGTTCAAAGAACTTGTCTTCCACATGAAAAAAAATAGATCCATTTCTAGATAGATGTCTGAGGTTTTCCCCTCAGACTTTGATTACTGCAAGGGAATACAAGGCCATGTCCAACCCAGAGTTGATGGACATGCTCCACCTAAAAAAAAAAACATACCAGAGCGCCACACGCTGAAGAGATATAAACCTCACCACAACGATAAATAGGACATGCTGGAGGGATAGATTCCTATCTCAGAGACTCCCCATGCTTTGGAACAGGATTCCAGTATACATCAGGCAGAGCCCCTCACTAACACTCTTCAAGAGAAACCTTGACGAGTGGATGGGAAACAGAAAATTTACCCCGGGGATCACTGCACTGGCTCTGCTGGACAGTGGCGCAGGGAACTAATGGCTCTGCTGGACAGAGGCACCGGGAACTAATCTAAGGGGGTGGCGAAAGCCAACACTTTCTGGCTAGGCTTATAAATGCCCTTGTACTTGCCTATGAACCTAGGAACGTCAATATTTTGGGTGTTATGACATATATGATTCTCAAGATAACTCTGGCAATACTCCATATGAGAAAGATACACTGGTATCTGAAGTCTCTTTGGTCTCAACATTAACATCCCTTGTCTTTTCAGCTTTTCAAATACCAGTGCTGTGGTGTGCTGATAGAAAAATGATTTGGTGGAGATGGCAAATATCCCTTAATTTGGGTGACCTTTTATCCCTTCCTGTCCCAGAGCAGTGAGTCATCATGGACTTTGCTTGGGGGGCAGTTTCAGGAGGAATAATGGTGCAATGTGTGTGGGGCACCTAGGACAGACTTAAGCACATACATTTGAATGAGATGCTTGCCCTTATCAAAGCACTTGACTGTCTGAATCATTGTTAGGTCCCCAAGACCTCTTCAGATTGTTTCAGGTAATACTGCAGTCATGTGTTACATCTTCAAGCAAGGGGGACTCAGGTTAATACCCCCTTTGCAAACTAGCCTTGTTAGCTTGTGATATAGCTTCACATCACAGTCTCCCTGTACAGGAATCCTTCATTCTGTCAGAGCAATATTGTGTGGTAGATGAGCTGAACAGAACAGGGCAGACCCTTGTATATGCCAACTAGATCAGGGTTTTTTCCAAGATTGTATTCATCTTTGAGGAGTACCTCTTAATAGGCCCTTTTGCCTCCTCTCAAAATAATCAGTTGGCGAGATTCTGTTCCAGGACTCCATGTTATAAGGCCTGGAAAACAGATACCATTTTCTTTTTCTTTGACAGGAATGTTCCTGCATGCTTTTTGACCCTTTCCACTGATATACAGGGTGCTTATGAAGATTCAGGAGTCTATCAAGCTCTTTGTAGAGTCTGTGTTTTTCTGGCTCAGGCAACAGTGGTTATCCCTTCTTTTGGAAATGGCCAGGGGCAGTTGCCACAAACCTCCTCACAGAATGGATCTACTCACAAAATCAGTGTAGTTTGATACAGCCTGACCCAAATCGACCCAAATCGACTTCAACGGACTGTCTGGATGATAGGGTCTTATTTTGTAGGCTCATTGGATCATAGTAGGTTACTAGCCTGTCGACCCAGAGGTTATTTTAAGCCTAGCTGCTTCATCCCAGTGTAATACCACATGTACTCTAGTCAGTACGTAGGGTTGTATTTAATAACTGTCCATGTCCAGGAGGGCTGTGGACGCTATCCCTGGTAAGACTTTATGGTGCTCCATCCACTTGTCCAGGTTCCTTTTGAACAGTGTCCTAAAAGGGCTCTGCTTCACATGAACTGGCAGCTATTCCAAAGACGCGGCAGTCGCTGGGAGACAAATCTGTCCCTCCAGCACATCCTGTTCAAATTGCAGGCCATATTTAGGTCCCTGGTACAGGTATCTCTAGTCTCATTTGATTTATAGGTGTGCAGCAGATTCATTAGGTTTGGGTCAGAGATTGCTCTATAAGCCAGGCATAAGTCTCCCCTAAGAGGTTTGTACGATTTTCCTTTAGGCACGTGTTTACAGAGGACATGTAGCAGGTGCTTATGGAATCAAGAAATTCTGCTACTAGTAATCATGTTTTAGCAAATGGAAACTTTTTGCTGGTGGCAGCAACATAACCAGCATCCATTCATGGCTGGTGGTTATCTGGTTTTACAACATTTGCATGAGTTTCCTATGGCCTTGGTCTTACTCCTCCAGCAAGGTTTATTTATTGGTCATTTCAGCAGATCTACCAATGGATCCTCCTTTTTCAAGGCGTTCTCATGTCAAAATGTTTTTGAAAGGGGTTTTACTCGAGGCCTCCAAAAACCCAGTTGCCCATTTTTGGGATCTTAATTTTGTGTTAAAGAAGCTAACACTTGCTCCATTTGACCCAGCTAATCTGGCTGACTTAAGGTTCTTAACATGGAAAACGAGTCTTTATTGCTCTGACATCTGCAAGAAGAGTATCTTGAGTTGCAAGCTCTTATGGCAATTCAACCCATTTCAAGGCTTCTTTGAGAACCAATCTTGTCTTTTATGCCTAAAGTGATATCTAAGTTTACTTTGTCAAACTATCTAGTCCTCCGTTTTCTTTACTGATCTTAAAAATGAGGGAGAAGGGATACTCCATGCCAAGGATGTCCACTGACAACTCTAGTACTATTTTGATAGAACTAAATCTTTCAGATGTTTGGATCTCCTGTTCTTTTCTTGTGAGGGTAAGAAGGGACAACTTGCATCAAGACGGACCATTTCCATATGGTTGTCTAAGGTTATTACCTTTTCTTTTTTAAATTCAAGTAACACATTTTTCCAGGCAGGGTCATGGTCCACTCTACCATGATCTTGACTTTATCTATAGCTTTTTGGAAAGGGTTGGATTCTAGAAGCTACAGCTTGGTCCTTTCTGCATACTTTTACAAAGTACCATAAGCTTGAGTCATTATCTAGTTCTAGATCAGGCTTTGCTAGGAACATTCTGTAGGGGCTGCTGGACCCTCCTTCTACCTCCCAAATGTAGTAAGCTAGGGTAATCTACCCATATAGCTAAGGCTACTGCAGCAGTGCTCAGAATGATGAACTTAGTACAGTTGTGTAAGTAAACCTACCTTAGCAGTAGATGTTTGAAGGACCACTGCTGGTGCAGTAGCCGCTCCCTCCATCCCCCTTGTTGTATAGTGTGTTTTTATGACTGGATGTGGGCATTTATTTTTTGTTCCTAGCAGGAAAGCTCTGAAAGGCTTGGTGCCCAAACTTGTCTTTTAGTCGGTCCAACTCAAGCTGCCTGGCAGCTTGGGTACATGGAAGGTGCCCTGAAGCTTTGGAAACTGGCTGACTCTTTTATATACTTCAAAAACAAATAGTTCTGCCACAAATTCCACTTAAATACTTTAATTAAAATATACGATGATAAGATAAAATAAAATAAACACACTGGCTCATAAACCGGATAAGCGCTTTTGGTATAATACCTTTTTCAAATCCTAAATGTTTGCCAGTGAAGCTTCCTCTTAAATAACTTCAGTTCACTCACTTAGATGCATTTAGTAACCATAACAGCATACACACCCTTTTAATTATGTCATTTTGAGTGCTGAAGAGCTATCCCTTTTAGTGCCGGTTTTAAAGGGATAAATGCATTCAGACCTGGTGACTGATCTGATTGCAAATTCATTATCATCTCTTCAATTTCTGTTTGGTTTACTAATTCCCCACCTCTTGGTGTTTCATGAAGCCTAGTTAATGCCATGAACTTGAAAGAATGACTGTCATTTATACTAATATGCATATAAAGTGCATTGCTGGTAACTTTTTTCTTATGTCAGATAAGTGCTTTAGGATACGTTCCTTGAGCATTTGATTAGTTTTCCCTATGTAGTATGCCTTGCAATGACTGCAGGTTGCCAGATATATACAAATGATTCCCTTGTATTTAATATATCGAGTATTGTATTAACAAGAGATCAGACTCTACTATTAGAGAAAGGAATGAGTTTCATACCCTCCTTGCGTTCACCGAGTGAATTTATCCTAGATCTAAATTATTTTGGGAGAAATGTGACTCTAAGACATCTCTTTGGCAATGTAAACAATGAGGACTCTCAAACTAGAATTGGATATAGGAAACCAAGTACGTTTGTCCCTGTAAAGGATGCTTCATACCTTGGATGTCCACAGACAACTTTGGTAGTATCTTGACAAAACAAAGAATGATAAAACGTCTGATCAGTTGTTCTTGTGAAAATAAGAAGAAATGACAGCCTGTGTCAAAACTGCCTATTTCCAAATGATTGTCTCTGGCAATTGCCTTGTGTAATTCGCACCACAACAAAGCTATTCCAGATGAGGTCAAGGTTCATTCTACCAGGGCCTTGGCTTCATCTATGGCTTTTTGGAAAGGTTTGGATTCTGGAAGTGTTCTAAAAGTAGCAACTTGGCCCTTTGTGCATACTGTTGCAAAGTAGTATCTTCCTGTAGCATTAGTATTACTTGGAGATTGAAAAAGGATGGGCATATTTTTTCCACTTCCTTGATGACTGGCAGTAGTCTAGTCTTGGGAAATGATGATGATAAAGATGTCCTGTACCAGGTGTCCTCCCCTTCCCATCATGTATGACATATCTCTCATCCTCATGTTCATTCTTTATCACATTTTGTGCTAGCTCGGGGGAAAAACACCACCACCTCCTTGAGCTGATTTTGTGGAAAAAAGCCATTTGTTTGAGCAGAAAACTTGTTTTTATGTAGGTCAACTTTTCTGGTTTTTTTTTTTTTTTTAAGTATTTATTGAATGTTTTAACTATGTTGTCAGAAGTTGTTTCTGATTGTGTCATTGGGCCTAGGTAAATCACCCTTATGCTTACAACATCTTCCCTATTGTTTAGCAAGTGTACTTACAGAGAGATTCTAATTGCCAGCAGGCACACCCACTGTGTTTGCCTTCGTGAATTGCACAACATATTTCATCCTGCAGTTTCCCTTGGTTTTATGAAAAAGAGTAGACAGTCATTTTTATTTTTTTGGGGTTGTATCTGCTGTATAAGCAAGATATCGGTACATTTATCTTTCAGGATGTAATTTCTAAATTAATAAGTTCATAGGGTCCTAGAAGATCGCAAGGCTAACAGCCCTATGGCCCTTAAGCCTAGCCATATTTTATCCCAAGTTGCCCCAATTGGTGGCTAGATGGGTGAAGTTTGCAGAGGTAAGGGTCTATGGTAGTTAATACCTACTTCCTCTGTCCAGGAGGGACATGAGTGCCACCTCAGGAGTGAGTTTGTGGTCACCCATCCATTGATCTAAACCACTTTATTCCAAAAAAAGAAGTTTGAGGACTTTGCCTCTAAAGATGAGGGTTTATCCCGAATTACACCTCTTGTTTTAGTGACAGTTCTGTTAGATCCTGTTTTACTCTTCTTTTTGTCAAGGGCAGTCCTTGTTTAAAGTTGCTTTTAAAATAATCTAGCCAGTCTTTGGAGGAATCTAAGATCTCTTCCAACATTAATGAATCTGCATTTTCTCCAAGCCCCCTTGCTTCATTTGAAATCAAAAACACCTAGATCTCTGAGACTGTCCTCAAACTATCCAGTTAAAGCTGGCACCCCCAGTCAATGGGGACAGGACATTTAGTTTAAGACCTCCTGGCCTTGAGGCTGTGGATTGCTTCTACTTGTGTGTCATAAGCTTTAACTGGAGTACAGTTTCCGAGATGTAGGTGTTTCTGATTTCAATGATTAGGATAAGGGCCAACTATTTCTCCTTTCTCTAATGACCTAGAATTTGAAGATTTGAAAAGGATGCAGCAAATGTGGTACTTGCACTTTCTTTCACTCAGTTCTTTCTTGCCAGCGGAGACTCCAGCAAGCTTGATGGGGTCTCTGTTGGAGACTCCAGCAAACCTGATGTTTACCCCACAAACCTCTTTGGTGGTGCCCCATTAGAGGATACTTTTAAAAGATGCATGAGTGAACTGGGACACAGCAAACTCTGTACTTAAGAAGCAGACCAGGTTTTCTTCCCTCCAGAAGAGTGTTCAGTTTGGACTGAGGCTGAGAAAAAGACAGGCTACGTTTTTTGTAATGGCCCATCATAAGGTCCTCACACTCCAGAGCGTAGCTGTCTGTTCAGTAGAGAAAGCATTTAGATCCATTGGACTGATTTGGAAAACATTGTCTGTTCAAACACTGAATTACCCCTATTTTCAGAAAGTTGACATATGGTATGCAACATATGGGAGAGGAGTTGACAGAAGACCCTTTGAGGGACATGATTAGGAACCAGGCAGCTGCTTTCTGTATTCTTGGCAAACTCAGACATAATCTTTATGGTCTATAATTTGACAGAGTTGCCAGAGCAAAGTGATCACCTTCACAGCTGGCTCCTCACTAATCTATCTCGGGTGAATTTGGTTTACAGGAGGGTGCCTAAAAAGATAACACGCACTGTACAGCAGAGTCGGTACAGACTCCAGTTTCATCCATCTCACGTTCTTAGAGTTATAGGCTGCATCTTTACTTTGGATGTTCCTGTTCATCAGGCTTTTCTTCTAAGTACAGACCCCCCCCCCCGACACATAATCATGTTCATTCACTCAGCATGGCCTTTTCCAGCAAATACTTACCTTAAAGCTCTAGGCTTGTTGGCACTTTGATATTTGTAGTTTGTTTTTCATATGAGATTATTCTAGTGGCAGTTTTGAATTAATTGGTCCCATTATATTGATCCCCTTTGCAATCTGTTTCAGATGTCAAAAGCCTGTCGGTTCCACCTGGTTATATCCAGTCGGTCCTCGATTTATGAACCGCATTCCAACTTCAGACTCCTCAGGCTACAGTTATCACACATGCTAGCCCCTAGTGTGAGGGAGGCATAACAGTGAGCAAGCCCTAGTGTGGGGGAGGCATAACAGTGAGCAAGGCTGTTCAGGGTATCTGGATGCCTCAAGAATCTTGCTTGGCTTCATGACAGAAGTGCAGTCAATATATGATCAGCATGTACACAAGTACCGTCAGAAATTACCATGAAATCGTACAAATTTTAAAGGCTTATCATACTAGAAGACTGAAGTGGTTTGCATGGGAACTTTTCTCCCTACACTCCCTAACTTGGAGGCCTGTACTCTCATACCCTTACAAGTCATAGCTCACTGTACCTCAAGAAAAAGGGGATTTCTCTGGAGTTGCTGTAGTGCCACTCTTTTGATGAAAACCACACCATTCGTGATTATGTTTGAGTGTCAATAATATATTGCATTTCAACGTGACACCTGTCTTGCTTACAAATCAGCATGATGGAAGTAAGGGCAGATATTCAACTTAGATTGTTTTTGCAGTAGCCAAAATATTTGGGTTATATTCTGTCAAGGATATGATCACTGGGGGGGCTTCCAAGATGGCTGCACACTGAGTATCACTGGCGGGCTTCCAAGATGGCTGCACACTGAGTAACAGCTTGTTTCTAGCTTTCCCAGTGTGAAAGCAGTAAATCAAGAGAGAAGGCCAGTAGACTTGCGTTTATGGGTAAATTTCAGTAAATGGCTAGTAAGTGCACTGCCTGGATGCCAGGAATAAAGAAATACAGAAGACCTGGAAAAAATCAGCTACAAAAAGTGAGGAAGAAACATTGACTGGGGAAAGTTCTGCAGCTGTTCAGTAAAACACAAGGCAACCTTCAGACATGGCTTCCAATAAACTATAGGAAGATACAAGACAGCTGCATACAGACCTGGTTAAAATAAACAAAACATTGATGGAATATATCAACACAAACAACAAAAGGCTGGAAAAATAAAAGAAGCTTTAAACAGATATTCTGATGAAATGATAAAGCTGCAAAAATCAGAGGCTGAAATGAAGAAAAGGCTGGCTCAGAAGAGATATTTCAAAAAAATTATCAAATTAGAGGACATAGCATGTCGGGAAAACTTGAGATTTTCACCTATACCAGAGAATCTGAAAGGAGCAGACTGCATTAATTTTATGAAAGCACAAATCAGCAACTGGACTGGTATTCCACAGCAGGAGCTGTTAGTTGAAAGGCCACATCGTGTGTACGCTCCAAACCTAGCTATAAGAAAGCAACCTAGACCTTTAATAGTAAAGATGCAATCCTACTAGTAGAATGGGTTGATTCTGACAAAACTGTGGCAGAAGGACAAAATACTAAAAGTGGGAGATAGCCGAGTGTTTGTGGAGAATGACTACTCATTGTACCAGGCAGAAGAGGAATAAATTCATTCCACTGTTCAGGGAATGTCGAGAGGCAGGTGTGAAATTCAAACTGTATCCAGCTGTCTTTAAGGTATTCTTCCCTGGAGGGACAACTTCATTTTTTGATGTATGTACATGCTAAGGAGGAAATACAAAAGTTTGTCCAACAAAAAGTGAGCTGTGAAACAGAAGGAGATTCTTTTTCTTGTTCTTCTGGTAATGTAGACCACAGAGAGACTGTACCCATGAAATCTTTTCCAGTATTTCATTTTAAAATGTTGGAGAGAAAGAAGGGAGCACAAGAGTTAACTAGAAGAATCGGGAGTATGTTGGAAATGAAGCAGAGACAGGATTTGGACGATGGAGATTAGTAATAAAACCAGTAATATAATGTGAGATTACAATACTAATTATATTTGTGAAATATGACAGAACAAGAAAATCTGGAAATGTTGGACTTCTTTAAAATTTGTTGGATTTGTGGGGGACTCCAATGACATGAAGTAGTGCATATACTTTAATGTTCAGAAAAATGCTCTGGGGGCAAGGGAGCCCGCATGATTTTTTGCAGGGGGGTGCAAACCCAGAGCCCCACCCACATAGCTCTCCCCGCCCCCTGCCAAAACAGCCCCGCCCAAGTCCACCCACCCCCAAGCCCCACCCACACAGCCATTCCAGTGTCCCATTACTTGGCTATTTCTCCCCATTTGCCATAGACACTGTTCAAATCTGTGTGCATACTGTTTTATGCTTTAGTTCTACAATGATTACAGGCAGTTGGATTTAATTTACAACTTTTATTTCAAACATTTATAGCCCAAACACTGAGACATTTACTAAACCTAAACAAAGCAATAGTCTTACAATGAAAACAGACTTGGCTTTAAAGCTTCTCTACTTTTGAAACTCACATTCAGTGAAACAGCATTGAAACCCACATTCAAAGAAAATGCATCTGGCCAGTGGCAGGTTATTTACCTTTGAACTGTTTTCAAGCAATAGGCTCCTTGCACACTGTTAGGGCCATGCAAAAGTTTTGATTTACCGGATTGTATTAATTATAATATATAATTGAATTATATCCCTTGTATTGTACAGCAACACTTGTTTGAGTGTCTATGCCAAAGTAAAAGTAATCTGAATAATTCCACATTAAAGATATATGAAACTAATGAAGATGTTGTTACTAGAAAACAACTGTATATTTCAGTGTTTCATCTACAAATTCAGTGCCTGCTGCCGTCAAAGAATAAATTGCCTATGTTAAATTAAAAAAATGGTAAGCTGGTATATTGCAATAGAAAATGGATGGCAAGCTGAAAAAACAGGTTCATAGTTATTAGGCATCTCATCCAAAGGAGGACATCCTCAGGACTGCAGCATATAAATGTACGTGCTGTAGGAATAGAACCTCAAGCCTCTACATTAAGATGTATTCTACTTGTGGTGCTACTAACGTAGCTTTAAAACTTTATACCACAATAGAGATACCATTTGCTAAACAAAACAGTTGCACATTGTAAATAGACTTGGCATGAGCAGCAGTAAACTTCGCTTCCCTTAAAACTCACAGTTCCTTGAAAATGCACTTGAAAATAAATTCCACCTGCTAACTCTAACTTGGGCATTTCACTTTCTCTCTCTCTCTCTCTCTCACAAACATACCATACCCCTCAAGGCCTCAACCTTAGTGCAAGAAGACACTCACATTGCTAAAGTGGTTAGAAAGACCTTCTACATTGCCCACCTGATCATGAAGGGATTTTATCAGACCAATGATAGAGTACATGCCCCATTCGGGATGTATCTCACTGTCATATGCTGCCAGATTGAAGCTGCTCAGAGGTGACATGGGAATAATGGACATGCTCCACCTCTGACCTGTGGATGGGAGATCGTAGGTTTTACCGGAATCAGGACAGATAGCCTAGTATAAACCTATGAACCTAAACCTGGACAAAGCCTAAAATAAATAGGGAAAGGTTATAAATATGGCTCTCATAAACTTAGAAAATTGCAAGAGTAACAGGATTTGTGTTAGAATGCATTTTTCTAAATGATATGACATCTAAAACTGAAATGTCAAATTTTTTAGCAACTTCAATCCTTTTTAGGAGGAATATGGGGCAAAAACCTGGACAGCTGAGGGGTATGCTACCTCCCTCATACACACACATATACACACACACACACACACACACACACACACACACACACACACACACGCAAAATAATTTTGGTCAGACTTGAATTAGTTCTGGGAAGGTTGCACTGAATGGCACCGTGCTTGATCTGAAGTGGGTGAAATCCTGGTAGCCAGTGATAACGGATTTGCAGCTCAGCAATGTGGAGCATTAAAGCATTTTTAGCAGAGCATTGTTTCATCACTACCTATTGTGTTTGCACATAAGCTGTAGTTATTTCAAACATTTGCCTTTTTTGATTACTACAGAGTACATTTACCCACCAGAGCTATTGTGTTTTGTCTTCAGTGTGGAGCTTACCTAGTTGTTGCAGGGCTTGGCTTTTAAGTAAGGTAGCAATGCTTATTTACCATATACCATTAAAGCCACCCAACTAAGTGTACTAACACACAAACACTGCTACAAGACACTGGTCTCCAATAAAATGTAATGAGCTTCTGAAAATACTGTAATCCTGTCCTTTTATTACAAATACTGTCATATGCATTTCAATACCCAAGGCTTATACATTATCTAGTTATGTAAATATTCTCTGCATGGCAACAACAAAAAGGCTTTCAATGCTGGTAATTCTTTAACAATATGCTTACTAAAGCTTACTTGCATCTTACAATCTCCGACAAGCTTACCTGATGTTCATTAAACCATGGCTAATTAAACAGAGCAACAGGGCACTGTGACAGCATGCAGTTCCTGAATAATAAGAAGCATAAATCAACAGTATAAAAATCTGATAGAAAACCAGAACATTCTGCAAAATCAAGGATAGATGAAAAGCCACGGTCGTATTTGTGATCTACCTTGGATGGGGGAATACTCTGCACACTTACACTGCATAACTGCTCCTTGCCTTCCTTGGACACATCCAGAGCCACTACAATGGAGGGTGGGGTGCAATAAGTATGTCATAATTTGAAATGTCTCTGGCTGACAGTGATGGCTCTGACACTCTTACCTCTCATCTTTAGAGCAAGAAATCTGGACAAAGCCATACATAGAACTAGAAGTGGGACACAGGCCCAAAAATAAGGCCAATTTTTAAATATTGCTCTTATTAACTTAGATAATAGAACAGTAGTAGATCTTGCATTAGTACGAATTTTCTGAAGGGTATAAAATCAAACTCAAATGTCTGCCATTATTTTCTAACTTCAATCTTTAATGACTTGCCACTAATTTGCCAGAAAACCACAAGTTTATGAAAAACGGACCAAAATGTGATGCAAAAATACCTGTCAAAAAAGGGACACCTTTTTAGTATTAACATTGTTAACTTGAGCAGCTAACAAAATAAGAGCATCTACATGCATTTCTGAAATAAAAGTAATCTATAACTCTGATCATTAGTTATATACAATTGTAAACCCTTCACATTTTCTTCCAAAATTGCCATTTTGGAGGAGGGATTATTAGGGGAGAGCAACATTTTGAGCCAAAATTGGGGACAATTGAGAGGTTTGGATATTTAATCTAGAGTGATTTGCACGTACCTCTCAATTTCTTAATGCAGGAAATCTGGACAAGGCCAAATATATTGGGGGAACATACAAACACTACTAAAAATTGCTCTTGTATAAACTTAAGACTGTCTTGCATTAGCATGCATTTTTCTGAAGGTTATGACGTCTGAAACTATGTGTCATTTAGTGACTTCATTCCTAAATGATTTGCTAGAAAACCACAAATTTTATGAGGAACAAACCAAAAATAAGAAGCAAATATCTATTCATTCTGCAAAGATATGGACAACTGAGAGGTATAGTTCAATCGGGGCTGTCTGAGATCACTACCCCCCCCCTCACAAAATCATGGTCGAATGGAGCCTCCCCCTGCAGCCATTCCAATGTCCCATTCCTTGGTTATTTTGCCCCATTTACCATAAACACTGTAATGTGCATACTGCTTTACTTCTGCGATGATATAGGATTTCATTTGAAAGTTTTATTTTGCGTTTTACAGCACAAACCCCAATACATATCTGTTAAACAAAGCAATGCAGTCTCACAATGAAAATAGACTTACATTAAAACTTCTCTGCCCTTGAAACTCACATGCATTGAAACAGCATTGAAACCCACATTCAGAGAAAATACATTTTGCCAGTGGCAGATAAATATTAACTCTGGGCTGTCTTCAAAATCATAGGCCCCTCGAACATAACATACACATGCTCTTCGATACACCTTCCTGGCTGTATTGCATTATATTCCTTGTACAATACAGTCCAGTTGTTAGAGGGCATTTTAAATTTATTGTTTTGAACATGTTTCCAGTAAACAATGAAACAAAATGCATACACCAATGACAAAACTGCCCAATTCAGAACATTTCCATCATAAAAAGTTTACTTAACCTTCTATAGTCCACCAGTATCAGTAAAAAATATGCACAATCTCTGAAGTAGTAAAATCCACATTAAAGAAATTTGTAACTAATAAAGAGGTTGCTGCTTTATATGTCATTTATTTAATCTACAAATAAAGTGCCTGTTACCCTTGAAGAATAAATTGCCTTTGTTGCATGCAATAAAAAAATGATAAGCTAGTAATACCGCAATAGGGAATGGATAGCAAACTGATAACAGGTTCATAGTTACTGGGTATCTTTACCAAAAGGACTGCAGCATCCACTTCCTTTACAACACAGTACAGTATCAGCAATGCATCTACCTACTGTGGGAGTAGAACCCACAGCCTTCAGCATCAAAAGCAAGGACACTATCTGTTGTGCTATTAACAATGCAAGCAGACTAAACATAAGCAGCACTAAACTTTTGCTCCCCTGCAGCTCTCGGCTTGTAAAATCTACTCGACACTCAGCTGTATCTCTGAACTTTGCAGCACAAGAAATCTGGAAAAAGCCAAAATTTATTGGGGGGGGGGGCCAAATATGCTTGTATAATGTTGGAAAGTTGCTAGAATAAAATGCTGCGTTACCACCATACATTTCACTTGCTGTATTACCACCATACATTTCACTGCCACATCCTGAACCCAGGGGACCCTGTACTAAACAGTCAGAGCAACATACCACTACACCAAATCAGCTGTTTTGTGAAAGAGGAAGACTGAAACTTAAATGGCTACCATTTAGTGAATTCAGTTCTCACCATAGCACAGCTGTCAACCTCTTAGCACAAAATACATGAACAAAGCCAATAATGGGTGAATACAACCCCCAAACATTCAGTGAATTCAGTTCTCACCATAGCTCTCATCCTCTTAGCAAAAAACACCCGGACAAAGCCAGTAATGGGGGAATATAGCCCCCAAACATATTCAGTGAATTCAGTTCTTACCGTAGCTCTCAACCTTAGCACAAAACCTGGATGAAGCTAATAAATACCTGAACAAAGCCAATACTGGGTGAATACAGCCCCCAAACATATTCAATGAATTCAGTTCTTACCATAGCTCTCAACCTTAGCACAAAACCTGGATGAAGCCAATAATGGGGGGGAATACAGTCCCAAAGACAGGGATACATTTCAAATATCCATCTTGTACACTTAAAAAATTGCTAGAATAAAAGCTTTTGTTACCATGCACTTTCTGAAGAATATGAAGTCTGATATTGAAATGAGTGGCCATTTTTTTTTTAACATTTGTTAACCAGGAAAGTCTGACTTGGAAAATAAGCTAATTTTTAGCAGAGGCCCAGGGAGAAACACTCCAGACAGCCAAGAATCAAATGAGAGAACATGTAGCTGTCAAGCAACAAGGACACAAATACAGAAACCACAGATTTTATGAGGAACAGAAAGAGTATGAGGGAAAAACCTGCAACATTTTTACAAATGGTGGTGGGTAGGGACTTCAGGCTCTTGCCACTTGGGCCCATGGTACAGGGTTCAAGCCTTATTCTTTACCCACCACCATGTAACTCCTAGGGCATTTTACACACACACATCATGAAGTATACACTTTAAGGGATCACATCAGCAGTTTGGTGCAGTAGTTAAGCCTAGTCTAAAATATCTTCTGTGACTAAAAAGCCTTCATCCCTATTAGTGTTCAGAGCAGTGTGCATTTGCATGTCACCATCTATTGAGTAAGCCCATCATTTGTCACTGTTGTCCACAATACTACAGAATATCATATTAACTGCTGATGCCATGGAAGACATCATCATTATTAGTTGTTAGAAAGCACACACTTTTAAGGAATGACACCAGTGGTATGTTAAAAACAATATGAGTCTCAAAATATTTATTGAGAAATCAAAATAATATAGCTTGTCAGCCTTTACCAGATGTTGATTTATCCACATCATATGTATTGATGAACCCATTGCTAATCAAATCAGTTGCTGTGTTAAACAACCATAGGATGTGAATCCACCTGGATATGAACCACTGTCTATATATGTAAATATTCTTGAGAGCTCTGCATCAACTGCTTCCACTACAGACTTTAAATTACAGGCCTCAGAAAGTACTGGCATAAGCATGGTTTTGGAATGCTCATATATCCCATTAAATGTATGTTGAAAGATCAAAATCTTTAGACATGTCAGTGTTCACACAACTGAGAGTCAGCCATATCACCATTGTTGGTTGATGAAATCCTGTTTATTACATTAGTTGCACATTGCCAGACTAGATTCATGTTGCATTATCAAAGGCAGTTTTGGCAAATACAATAAATAAATAAAAAACAGTTCACTGGAACCACCTTCAGCATAAACATTTTTTTCAGGGAGCAAGACCCCCCTATACACCCCATGTGGAGGGACTGCTGACACACACACACACACACACACACACACACACACACACACACACACCTACCTTACTAAAGCCGCCCTTTTCAGTTCCCGCTCGCTTGCAAGAGTCCCCTCTCCAGTAAAGTCCTCTAAACTGTCAGTTTCATCTCCCGTGCTTCCCGCTCGCAAACTTCACGCGATGATCACAGCATCCTCTAAACTGTCCATATTAGTTCCCACTCGCAAACTTCGCGCGATGATGTCAGCACGCCTGCGACTGGACTTCTTAAAGAAGAACGCCCTAAAAAAATTTTTTTTTTAAAATCAAAATTAACTGGTCAGCAGATTCCAGGGGGGTGCAAGTGCACCCCCTTGCACCTGCCTGCGGGCGCCCTTGTCTGGGGGGGAGAGAGAAGGGAGAAAGCTAACTATAAGTAAAGAAAACATTTTATTTTCTTAACAGTACTGTATTTGTTGTGTATGGTTTTCTTTGCATGCTATTTTTTTTAAGTGTAATGGAGATTGTAAGCAGGTTTTTTTTTTTCTTTTTCTCCCCTTCTCTTTCTGTTCTTGTACAGTTGTAAGAAGTATGGGCAGTTATTGTTGTGTCTTTCGCCATAGCGGAACTCCGGTCCACTAATGATTGGCAGTAGATTTTTATGTACCGAGTTGCTGGCCCTGACACACAACCTTCAACGAAGGTATGCCCATTCACGCATGTCTCCACACACAAGACGCTCTAGCTGAGAATCGAACAGGACAACATCTTACTGTGAGGTGACAATGCTACCGCAGCACCACCACCGCAGTGTAAGAAGTATAGGCAGTGCAATGTAAAAAAAAAAAAAAGCAGGAGCCTGGTTGGAAAGGCATGGCAGAGTTGAAAGTAATGGTTTTTCTCACTCTTGCATGGGGAAATGACTGGATTGGGGACCGTGGGTTGAAAGGAGAATGTTGAATGTTACGCTGCTTTTTTTTCCCTAGGAATTGCCTGTATACTTAGTAGTAATTCTGCAGCTGGCCTTTGTTGTCATTGAGGCAATCTGATAAAGAGAAACTGGAGACAGTCTGGTGGAAGGGGATTGGCTGAGGGAAAAGAAGAAAAAAAAGAGAGTAATTGACTAGAACATAATGTTGTCTAAAACCAATCGGGGGTTTTCCAAGCTGGGACAGCTTTAATGATAATACAAAACCAATTGGATTTGAAATAAAGGTTTCTCAGTCTTTTAATGCAGTGGGGATACTAATATAAACAGGTGTTTCTGTTTTTTTTTTTTCTCCTTTCTCTTTTCCTTTGTTCAGTTTTATGAAATGTAGGCACTGCAATGTAAAAAAAAAAAAAAAAAGTTGGGGAGGGGAAAGGTCTGGTTAAGAGACTATGACAAAAGAAAAATCAGTGTGCTTTTTCCCATGCTTGCATGTGGAAATGACTGGGTTAAGACCCTAGGCATTATCCAGGAACAAGTTTATTACAAAGTATGTAAATGAAAATGAATATTAAATATTATAAGGCTTTTTTCTGGTACAAAAGGGATCCTTAGCAGTTTTGTGTCTGGTTTGCATGGCAGTAGAAGACAATTTGATAAAGAGAAATGGCTTGGAGAAAATGTTTACCGAAAGCATTGAAGTGTTTTCTCAGCTGGGAGAGCTAGAAAGATAAAATCAAATAGCACAGGCTGTACCATGCATCCTAGTATGACTAACCTTTCTTTTTGGTTAATTCTAGGCTGTCTGTGTGGCTATCAACTTAGAACTTTTGTTCTTATTAGGAAGCAAAAACTTCAATATTTGAAGGTGTACTTAGTTTTTGTGTTGTTAATAGGTTGTAGGGGGCTTTAGGGGGTTAGTTGGTTCTGTTTGAGGGCTTTCAAAAAACAAAAAGTTATGTAAGATGTTGCATAGATTCAAATGGATATGACAAGAAACAACTGTGTAAAAGACCAACCTGCCGAACAGTATATGCATGTAACATAAAAGTTGGAGCTAGACATTTAACAAAAAAGTAGTCCTACATAAAAGGTGATAACTATATAAGAAAATGATGCTTTCTGTAACGTCTTTCAGGTTGAATGGTCTTCTAGATTAATGTATAAAAAAGAGAGTAGTGAACTGTATTTAAAATATGCATATAGTTCTGCTACAGGAGACATACCTGAAAAGAACTGAATATGTGAATTTGATAAAGAAGGGCTTTCAGTATGGTTATTCGGCGTAATATCTGGGGGAAGGGAAAAGAGGAGTACTTATATTAATTGCAAGAAGAGGTCCAGTAGTGATAGAAGAGGAAAAAAGATGATAATGGAAGATATGTAGTACTAAGGGACTACTGACAAGAGAGTAGGATTACACTAGCATGCATTTACATTCCACCTAAAACTGCTATATTGGAGATTAAAATTCTGGGAGAAATCAGCAAGGACTATTAGTTATAGGTGGAGATTGTAATTTGGTTTGCAACACTGAAACTGTGTCTGGGGGGGGCCTAGAAGGGAAGATATAACAAAGGGTAGACTTTTGAAGAATTTTATGAAAATGTTTGGTATACTAGGAGTTCGGAGTGAATTTACATATTATTCTCCAAGATCCAAAAACTGTGCTAGGCTAGATATAATTTATATCTCATAGGAAAATGTACATTTAATTGAAGGTCTTGAAATGTACCCAATAACTGTTGCAGATCATGCACTAATGGTAACTAAAATAAAAACGCAAGATAATAAAATAAAAATGAGACACTGGAGCTTTCCCACCTGTCCATTGAAAAGAAGAATTTAAGGAATGGGTTTTGGAATTAATTCAGGAGCTACTAGAGAAGATCGAAATTTCTTCTGAAAATATAGCTAGGGAGTGGGATAAAATTAAAGTGGAGCTTAAAACTAGGGTGGAAATAAAGGAAAGATAGATGTGGTTAAGAAGTAACAAGAATTATTTACAGGGACTGACAAATATTCAAGTATTGCAAAATTGGGGGAATCTCTCAGAACAAGAAAATGAGCACCTGCAAAATGCTAAACAGAAAATAAGGGATTACCTCGATACTATGCACACGTTTAGAAAGATTGCTGTTAAGCAACTGTTTTTTTGATGATGATTCTGGAGCACAAAAACTTTTAGTATAATGACTCGGGCAACAAAGTAGAAAGGGCTGTCACCAAGCTTAGGGAGCCTATAACAAGAGATCCTGTAGAAGTATTTGAAATATTTTAGAAGTTTTATGAAAGTTTGCATAAAGTAGAGAAATATGAAAATCAAGAAAAGGTACAGATGGAAATGTTTATGGAAGAATTAAATATGCCAAGGTTAGAGGTAGATAAGGCTCAAGTACTAACAGGATAGGAAGAGAGGAGCAACAGGATAGGAAGAGATGAGCTAAATGGCTAAGTATAACCAGTCTACAGAAAACCCCCCAGAAATAGATGGTATTCCTGTGGAAGTTTGGAAGCTAGGAGGAAAAAACTGATAAAGATCTAGAAGGTTTTGTTTAACAGTATTATAAGAGGAGGAGGAGAAGTACCAGCATCCCGGAAAAAAGCAGTGGTGACCGTAATACCTAAAGGGGAAGAGCCATCGGATCCATCTTCATACAGGCCCATTTCAATACTAAACCACAATTATAAAGGGTTTGTCTATAATGGCTAAAA
The DNA here is from genome assembly GCF_019279795.1 of Protopterus annectens. Classification (NCBI taxonomy): domain Eukaryota; kingdom Metazoa; phylum Chordata; order Ceratodontiformes; family Protopteridae; genus Protopterus; species Protopterus annectens. Next base: position 1,617,544,670 of record NC_056739.1, on the reverse strand, counting down.
GAATGGCAAAAGTGATAGCAAAATTGATAGATATGGATCAGTGTGGTTTTGTGAAGGAGGCAAACATTTGACAATATTAACATAACATTGATGACCCAGAAGGAGTCAGAATAAGAAAATACAACTGTTATTGGTGGATCTTTGCAGAGAAAGCATTTGACAGAGTAGACCAGAACAATATGAGCTGGGCAATGGAAGCATTTGCTTTCCTTGGTTGATTTAGGAGTATATATAAGGGATCAGAGGCGAAAATTAAAGTGGATGAGGTCCACTCTGATAACTTCTGCTTGAGGTAGAGGAACTAGGCAGGGTTGTCTGCTTTCTCCTTTTGTTTGCATTCTATTTAGAACCATTGGCAAAGAAAATAAGGGACTCAGAAATTCAAGGATATAATTGGTATGGTTGTCAGGAAAAGCTAACTCTCTATTTACAGATGAAATTATTTTATACATGACAAAACCAGAATGGGACATTAGTGTTGTGGAACATTTTAAGACAGTTTCAGATCTTCTTTGGGTACAAAATGAATGAAGCTAAAACAAAGGCACTAGCAGTAAATTATGTACTCTCACACAAATTGGTCCAACAATATCCATATTTATGGGGACGTGGTAAAATGAAGTATTTAGGAAGAGGGATTAGAAATAACTGTTGTGGTAGCGAAGGATATGTGGGAAGAGGCTACACAGAAGATCAAAAAAATGAGAGACTGGAAGATTTGTTATATGGATACTAAAATACAAGCAATTAAAATGTTTAGTCTTATACATAGGTCAGGTATGTTATCAGCCAGAGGAGCAGCTGTGGATGCAATTAAAAAAAAGAGTTGAAGGATTTTATCTGGGAAGGGAAGACAGCAGGGGTCAAGTGCGATAAGCTGATTCTTCCAATAAAACAAGGCTGACTAGGCTTACCCAATTTGAGTGGGTATTTTAGAGCAACACAGTTAAGGCTCTTATACATAGCACAAGCAGAAAACTGTAAAGTGGAAAGGATTGATGATGATATGGGGGGAAGCTTAAGAAGTAAGGAGAGATTGGGATTTTGGATGCAGACTCTTAAGGAGAACAACAGTCATATAAAGTGTTATATTCATAAAATAGCAGGGAGTATTCTAAGAAATCAACCAGCATGAAAATGTAGAAAAGAGATTCAGTCGATAGGGATAACTGTGGTTAGGGATATAAGTAATAGGGGGCTAGAATTTATTGGAGAAAATTGGCAAAGGAACCAAGGTATTAGGAGCAAATCACTAGAAAGGGAAAGGTAATAGAATGGGGAGGCCAATAATTTATTTGGACTGCAGGTTAGAGATTGCCTTCCCTATCAAGGATTGATGTCACAGAGTATAGGCAAAGCGAAAGAAATGGGGGGTCCTAAATGAAAGACCAGCACTGATAGAGTTTTTAATAGAATCTAGAACAGATGCTGCCATTAAAAAGGAATAATTCAATCAGAGAAGCTTAGAAAGGATTGGGAAGAGAGATTGGATAAGCAAATCACGAAGAGACAATGGGGGATATATATATATATATATATATATATATATATATATATATGTGTGTGTGTGTGTGTGTGTGTGTGTGTGTGTGTGTGTGTGTGTGTGTGTGTATCCCAAATATGCAACAAAGTCTATAAGATTTTAGGATCATTGCCTGGAAGTGTTTACTTCGTTTTTTTTTATACCCGAAGTAGACTACAAAGAATTTTTCCTCAGGTGAATAGCAGATGAAGGAGTTGTGAAGGACAAGAAAGAAGTGGCTGGGAACATATTTTTTGGGCATGCAGTGACCAGGCAGACCCTGCAGACCTCTTCGTCGGAGATGCTGGCTGAGCGGATTGGATTGACTGGGGAGCTGATTTGTTTGAGCTATGATACAGAATCGGAATTGCCTAGACATAGTAAAGCCTTACTGAGTCTAATTATAGTGGCTGTCAAAAAAGCAATTGCTAGAAAATGGAAATCAAAGTCTATACCAACTTTACTAGAAGTAATGAATATGGTAACAGAGATAAAACTACTGGAATTGGGATCTTTAGAAAAGGGAAGAGCAAACTACATAGGAAAAATGGGGATTGTGGGAACAATATATACAGAGAAGCAACAATGTCTGAGGCAGGATTTGAATGAGCCATATAATGCTTAACTGCCAATGACGAGATAGATTATAAGTGATGTATAATGTTTGTAACTGCAGTTGTTTCAGTGGTGTCTGTGATGTATAATGTTTGCAACTAAAGTGGTGTTAATGGTTGTTTTTTATTTATATAAATGTAAAATTGTCTGCAACGTATGTGATAATTCAGTAAAGATGTTTATTGAAGGAAAAAAAGGATATGATCATTGGCCAGCTTTAAAAGCTTCAGGGCACTTTCCACTACTGCTAGGGGACTCGAGGAAAGCCACACAGAAGTAACAGACTGAGTTACAAAAGTATCAGAGCTTTCCTGCTACTAAAGTGTGATCCGGCTTTGGAATTACTGGAACTTGTATTTGGCTAGCGTTCCTTCAAGGCTGAGCAGATACGTACCCTCCTGGGATAAACCTTTTACACTTTTCTGAAAAAAAAATTGCTTTTAATGATGTTGTGCTAGAAAATATATATTTTTGATGAACTGCCATGCCTTGCAAGGTTGTGAATACTTCTGTGAAAATATTGTATTCTGTTTTACTATTTATTTTCTTCATATTTATGTAGAATTGTGTTGGGGATAGGCTACTGTGCTTTTGAGGACTATTTGATTTTATTCCTCCTCAAAATTCTTACTTTTCTGTCAGGAGGTTTACTGACTCAAACATGCTCTGCTACCTGTCTTTTGGGCTTATTTCACAGCTTAACCACAGAGCATTTACCAGTCTCTTTGTTTTTTTCTTCCCCAGGGAGAGAGAGAACTTTACATGAGTCTTCAAGTGTCAGGCTTCTTCATTGTTTCAGCTGCTAATGGGCAAATCTGCTGTGGCCAGATTTGGTTCCTTGGATTGATTATTGATTTATCTCAGTCCTTCTGGTGTAGCACCTTGGAAAGTCAGTAAGGACTTGGAGTTGGACATGTTCGCTGTGGTTGTAGGCTTGACTCTTCTGAGTCTTTGAAGGAGGAGTGGGTGATGTCTCACTGCAAAGCTGGACTAGTGTGCGTGATTTCCTGAATAGTCTCCCTGCCATAAGTATGCCTTTTTTCCAGGGATTCTCCCAGAAAAAGAAGAAAAAATTAAGAATGTTACTTCTGTTTCATAGGTTCATACTAGGCTGTCTGCCCTAGGGCATTTATAAGCCTAGCCAGAATGTGTTTGGCTTTTGCCACCCATTTTAAATTTAATTTTGCTATGCCCTTTTTCGAGGTTAGTATACTGTGCCTCTGTCTAACAGTGACACAGAAGTGATACCCGGGGTAAACCTACGATCTCCCATCCACTCATCAAGATTCCTCTTGAAGAGAGTCAATGAGGGACTCTGCCTAACCTGGACTGGGATTTTATTCCAGAGTGAAGGGAGCCTCTGGGTTATGAATCTGTCCCTCCAGCATGTCCTATTTATTTCAGTGCTGAGGTTAAAGTCTGTCGAGCGCGTAGCTCGATGGGATTTGGATTTTCTGAGGTGCAGCATGTCCATTAATTCTGGGTTGGACATGGCTTTATACGTCAGGCACAGATCGCCTCTGAGCAGGCGGTATGCCACTGAGTAGAGCTGGAGTTTCTTTAACCGGGCAGCATATGGCATCCGTTTGAGCCCTTTGATCCTCTTGGTGAGGTACTTTTGGGGTCCTTCAGTTGCTTAAGGTGTCTGGTAAGGTACATCCCAAAAGGGGCATTGTACTCAATTATGGGCCTGATGAGGGATTAGTAAAGAGGCACGATGACCTCCCCTGATCTAGATGTGAATCCCTTCATGATTAGGTGGGCTATATAAAATGTTTTTCTAACCACTTTGGCCACGTGGTTGTCAAATGAGAGATTGCTATCAGCTTGGGTCCCCAGGTCCCTAATTACTTCTTCTGTACTTAATGGACTACCACCTATGTGGTAATTTGTGGGCACTTTGTTTTTGCCAAAGGGGATGACTATACACTTTTTGGCGTTTAGCTTGAGGCCATGGCTCTGGCACCAGTTGTCTGTTTCTATGAGGCCCTTTTGGAGGATGCTTATGTCGGCTGGAGAGTAGATTATGGCGCCCAGTTTGCAGTCATCTGCAACCTTGGTCAGCCACAGTCCTTCCGTGTTGGCCTGTACCTCCGAGAAATATATACCGAACAAGAGAGGTCCCAGGACTGAGCCTTGTGGGACGCCACTTGTAACTGGTTTGTAGTCTGACATGGCTCCAGCAATTCTAACCATGCGGGTTCTGTCCTTGAGCCAGTTTGCAACCCATCTAGTGACATAGGGGTTTATATTTAAGCTGGTGAGCTTATCTATAATGCCCGAGTGGGGTATTTTATCGAAGGCTTTTGCGAGGTCCAGGTAGGCTGTGTGGACCACCTTCCCCTCGTCAATGGCCTTGGTGACTGTTTCAAAGAAATCAACCAGGTTTAAAAGGCAGGATCTGCCCTTAACAAAGCCGAACTGGGTAGGATCCAGTGTCTGTAGGTTCCCAATATCTTTATTTATGAGGTCCATGATGATCCTTTCCATAGCTTTGCAGACCAAGCTAGTCAGGCTTATGGGGCGATAGTTTCCAGGATCCGTTGAGGCACCACCTTTGTGGAGAGGGACCACTGTTGCTGTATGCCACTCTTTGGGTACATATCCTGTAGTAAGGCTGAGATTGAACAGTAGTTTTATGTTTGAGTTTAGCTCTAATTGGAGTTCATGTAGGACGCAGCCCGGGACACCGTCTGGTCCCATTGATGCTGTGTTTTTTTGCTTTGAAGAGGGTGGCTCTTACCTGAGCATCTGAGATGTCAGGGGGGGCAGCACTCTGTTGGGATAGATATTTGCACTTTTGGTGGGGGGGGGGTTGCGCTGAACTGTCAGCTAGGATGTTGGCAATGTCTGTGGGTTCGGTGTATTTTTTGTCATTTTGGACTAATTCTGAGCATATCTGGGAATTCCCACCCAGGTTCCTAACATAACTAAGGATAAGCCTTGTGATTATCCTTAGTGTCCTGTGCAATTTTTCTCTCGAAGCTGGCCTTAGGCGATTTTATGAGTGCCCATAGTTTTTTGCTAATACTGATCAGAGATGCCTTCCCTTTTTGGGATTTTGCTCTATCATGTAGTAGCTTCCTCCTTCTATTGTATAGTTTGTTTATGGCTGAGGTCCACCAGACAGGACGTCTGCCTTTGGAGGATTGGGTCTTGGTTTTATTTGGGATTGCATGATCCATGCATTCCTGAAGGTGTTCATAGAATGCGTTTATAAAGGATTCTGCGGTCTGGGACATATTTTCCACAGGCCCAGGGGCTTTGATGGATTCCACCTCAATTTTGAGGAGTGTGAAATTTGCTTTAGAGAAGTTTTTCACTGTGGTTTTCTGGGCAGGGGGTGAGGTCGGGATGTGAGTATCCAGTGAGATTAATTTATGGTGTGATCTTAACAGTGAGGGATACACTTCTGGTCTGGAGCATAGAATCCCCATGTTGGTGATGATCAGGTCCAGTATGTTTTCCCCTTTTGTGGGAGTGGTAACAAGTTGTTCCATAGCATTTTAGTTTATAAATTCTAGGAACCTTTGGGCTAGGGTGTTGGAGCTGGAGTAATGCTCCCAGTCTATGTTTGGGTAGTTGAAGTCGCCCAATATAATGGTGTTTGGAGAGACCTTCATATTTTCCAGTGTTCTCAGGAAGGCCGAGTGGGGTTCCTGGGTTTGGGAGGGTGGTCTGTAGCAGGCTATAAACTGGAAGGCAGTTTTACCCACTGTTAGTTGCACATGGATAGCCCCTGATGCTTCATGTGGTGCCACCAACCTGGAGGTGTGGGTATCTTTGACGAATATTGATACTCCCCCTCCTTTTGTGATTCAGTCCAAGTTTTGGTGCCGAAAAGCATGGTATGAGGTATAACCTGGTAGTGCTGGGGTGCTCTCAGGAGCCTTGAACCAGGTTTCTGTTACTGCACAGATATCGATGTTCTCCATGCTAAGGAGAGTTTCAAGTGTGTGCATCTTGAGGATTAGACTTCTGGCATTGAGTAGTATTACTCTTAGTTTCTTATCCCTTGTGATACCTATGGAGGTGGGTTTGTCTTTTGAGCCTTGCCTAAAAAAGGCACTATGGGGATAGCAAGAGCCTTTGTCAATATCCGAAAGCCCAGGGGGGACGGGTGCAAGTGGTCCCTAGCGAAGCATCGTGGCTTGTCGAGCATGTCATCGCAGGCTGACAGGCATTGGATCCCCTTTGAATGACACCAATACTTAAGCCAATTGTTGAAATTGATCATCTTGTCTTCATGTTGTGGTATCATTCTTGGTGAGGGTAAGATGCTACTCAAGGTCAGGGTCATACCGGCCTGGGCTACATGCTCAGAGAGCTCCTCTATGTCTCTTTTCATGTAGTCCAGGGAGGTATGTCTCAGGTCATTCACACCAGCATGGACAATGACTGAGTCATATTTGTACTTGCCTTGGAGTGACCTGAGTGCTTGTGTTATGTGGTGGATCCTAGCGCCCGACAGGCAGCTCACTGTGACCTTCTCCTTGTTCAGCCTGGTGAGTGGGACGTCAGTGTGCCTGACGATAGTCACCTATTACAAGTGTATCAGGTGTATTGTTTAGCCTTAAGGGCTGTGACTGTTCGGCACACTGGCTTTGTCAGCTATGTGTTGCACGTGTTTTGTTTTGGGGTAGCGGTTGCTTGGGTGTCTGCTTTGGAGGTCTCTGCTGCTTAGGCAGATTTTTATTTAGAGCCTCCGAGTATGTTTTTGTGTGTTTATGTGTTTGGTTTGCTGTCGTGGTAGGTCTATGTGAGACTGGAATTGTAGCGAGTGTGGTTTCCTTCTCCTTCTGACTGGTTAGGCCAGTACTGAGTTGAGAGAGCTTCACCTCCAGTTTGGCTATATGGTTGCATCTCTCACTTGTGTTGAATTTGTTGGGAGGAGGAGAGGGTTGTCTGTGTACATGAGGCAGTTGTAACATTGCCTCAAGATTCCCAGATTCACCAGCTGGACCGGAGAGGAGATTGACAACTGACCTTTGGACATGCTAGAATAGTATTGGGAATTCCTTTATAATTGAAAAAAGGGCCAATGGGGGACAAGGTACTCAAGGGGAGTTTGTGAGGGTGTAGTGCTTTTAATTTTTTAGGGCTGACTTAGTGAGCAAGTGCTAGGTAACTTAAATGCAATGTGTTACAGGTAACTTAAATGCAAAAATGACAAACAGTAACTTTCTTTGAAGTGAAACAAGTACAGTAAGCAATGCAGATATCACTAGGGATCTACAAAAGTGCTGAAAAGCCGTGTTTTAGGTGGAATTAGCGTTTCAGGGAAATAACAAGCAAACAAACAACAAGCATACAAACAAAGCTATATTCAGCAGGCCTGGATCTAGTCTATGCTACAGCAAACAAGGTGTACCAGTTTGAGTAAGAAACAGTTCAGATATGCAGGTACTGTAAGCCTTTAACCAGAAATTCCCAGCTCAGAAGGGCAGAGTCCAGCCTCTCCTCCCACAAGAGTGCAGACCACGAACCCTCTTATTGCAAAATAACTGGCCTGACGCCCAAGTGCTTAAACCAGAATTAATACACTTTTAGAATAACAGACACTGAGCCCTCAATCAGCAGTTCCCAACTTAGAAGGATGTAAGCTACCTGTTCTGCCACTACAGTACAGACCACAAACCTTCTTAATGTAAAACAACTGGTCTGAAGCCCAAGTGCTTAAACTAAAAGGCTTAGAATGAGTAACACCAAGCAGTAATAAATACAATTGAGTACTTTTAAGATGACACAAAAGCAAAATAAAGTAGGAAGAAACACAAATACAGTAAAAGCAGATAATTTTTTTTTTTTAAGTGGAAAGAGAGGAAGGAGTAGCAGAAGCTAAGCTGATTGGCCTTCTCAAATGTTCTCCCTGTACTGGGTAGAAAGGGCACTCTGGGGAATCCCTCTTTTCCCAGGGGCCGAACCACCCTAAAAAAACACTTCCAAAAAGGGGGGTGGGGCAAAAAGTTTTACAGTAAAAAATGCCTTTTTTTTCCTAAAAACCTCTAAAAAAAATTTTGAAAAGTTGCCAAAAGGCTTTGTGGTTTCCGTTTCCCCCCCAGGAAAAAGCTTCAAGTCACAAAAACTTTTGCTAAAAAAAAGGCTTAAGTTTTTTGTCTTTTTTTTGTCCTCAAAAAAAAACCCCCCGCCTTGGGGTTTTTTTTTGCCAAATTTTTCAATTTTGCCCCGGAAGCCCCAAAATTTTCCCTTTTGTGGGTTTTGGCCCGACCCAAATTTCCCCCCCCCGGCCCTCAACCTTTTTGACAAAATTTTCCTGGGTTTTCCCTAAAAAATGCCTTTAAAAAAATTTTTCCCCAAAAAAAGGTTTTTGAAAAATTTAAAAAAAAAAAATTAAAAATGGTTTGAAAAAAAGGAGAAAAAAAAAAAAGTGTTTTAAAAAAAAAACTTTTTTTTTTTGTTTTTTTTTTTTTTTTGTTTTTTGTATTTGTTTTTTTTTTTTTTTAAGTGTTTTTTATAAAATTTCCAAATTTCCACAAAAAAAATTTTTGTTTTTTTTTTTAAAAAATTTTAAAATTTTAGTGTTTTTTTTTTTTGTTATTTTTTTTGTGGGGGAAATTTTTGGATTATATTTTGTTTTTTTATGAAAAAAATGTAAAGTTTTTTTTTTTTGATATTAAGAATAATTTTTTTATTAAAAATTATTTTTATTTTAAATTTTTTTTTAATAAATAAAATTTAAAAAATTGTTTGTTTTGTTTGTTGTTTTTTTTTTTTTGGGTTTTTGTTTTTATATTTTTTTTATAAAGTTTTTACCAAAATTTTTTTTTTTATAATTTATTTAAATTATTTTAAAATTTTAAAAAAACAAAATATGTTTTTTTGTTTTTATTAAAAAAAATTTTTTTATTTTTTTTATTTTTTTTATATATAAATTTTTTTTTAATATTATATTTTTTTTTTTTTTTTTTTTTTTAATTTTTAGTATTTTGTTTTTATTTATAATATAATTTTTTTTTTTTTTTTTTTTAATTTTTTAAAGAAAAATTTTTTTTTTATATATATATATTATATATATATATTTTTTATATATATTTATATTATATATATATATATATATATATATATGTGTTTGTTTTTTTGTGGGTTTTTTTTTGGGGTTTTTTTTTTTTTTTGGGGGGGGTTTATATATATATATTTATATATATTTTGTTTTATATAAATTTATATATATTTTTTTTTTGTATTTTTTTTAATTTTATATATATATTTTATTTTTTATATATTAATTTTTTTAAATATATATTTGTGTGTTTTTTGTTTTTATTGTGTGTTTTTTTTTTTTTTTTGGGGTTTTTTTTTTTTTTTTTTTTTTCAAAAAAATTTTTTTGTGGTGTTTTTTAAATTTATTTGTGTTGTGGTTTTTAAATTTTTAAAAAAATTTTATTAAAATATTAAAAATATATTGGTGTTGTTTAAAATTTTTTTAAATATTTTTTTTATTTTTTTAAAAATTAAATTAAAATTGTATAAAATATATAAATAATATTGTTTTAAAATTAATATATAAAATTATAAAAATAATAATAATTTATGAAAAAAAAAAAATAAGCCAAATTTTAAGGGGCCGTATTTTAAATTTTAAACCACCAAAAGTTTTTCTTTAAAAAATATAATAAAACTTCTCATAAAAAAATTTTATTTAAATTTTATAAAGCACCCAAATAATTAAAATTTTTATCTAACAAACAACTATTTATTCCTGTACCCCTTTAATAAAAAAAATGTAAATTTATTTTGATTTTTATTTCATTTTAAACATTGACTATTAAAAAAAATTTTTTAAAAATTCTTTGGATGTTTTAACTCAAAAATATTTACAGTATCATATTAAAAGAAACATTTAATCCTGTTAAAAAAGTACAATTCCCTTGTTCATAAAGGAAATTACCAATGTTTTTCATTTTTTATACAACAGAATAACTACTTATCCCCCAAAAGTTCTACTTGTTAAAAAAAAAAATAAAATAAAGCAGAGTCATTTAAAATTGAAGAATATTTCTCAGTTTAAAAACCCAAAAGGTTTTTTTTTTCAAACTTATACCCAAAACATCTGTAACCCCAAAACAAAACTTTTGTAAAATTTAAAAATACCCGGGGATTTTAAAATTTTTTTTCAAACAACATTTTAAAATTATAAAAGGAAATTAATAAACTTATTATTAAATCTGCATAAATATCAACTAAAATGTTAAAAATATAATTTTTTAAAATTTTAAATTTATCATTTATTGCTAATTTAATCATAAAAATTTTAGCATTTAAAATATATAATCTAAGGGTTATACCCATTTAAAAAAAAAATTGATTCTAACAAAAAAGTTCATAATAAATTTAAAAAACTATCCATATAAAAAAATTTAAAATTCTTTAGTTTTAAAAATATAGGTTCAATCATAAATTTATGCATCAATTTGGTTTTAAATAAACCTATTCAAAGTACAACTTAAATAAAAAAAAACAGTACCAAAAGACTTTTCAATACTTCCCCCAAAACGTCCACCCATAAGTTTGGGGAATATTTAAAATGTAAAATATTTATTGCATACCCTTATGCAAAAAAAATAAATTTGGGAATCATAATAAAATTGAAAAAATAAATGCATTATAATATTCATCAAAACTTGTTACAATAAATTCAAAAAAACTTATACTTCTAAATGCCAAAAGACAAAAACTCAAAATATTTATTTAAAGTGTTACAAAAAAAATGTCTTATTGAGTGTCAAAAATAAACTGTGACTCCTAATACCAAGTTCTTCCCATACATAAAACAATTTTGCTAACTATAATGGGTCCTATTTTTAAAAACCTATTCATTTTTTGGGAAATTTAATTAAATCTCATTAAATTTTTCTTCCTGTTTTGGGTCAAGAAAATCTATAGAATTCTATCTTACTGTTTTTTTTAAAATTTTAAAATTTATGTTAAACAAAAACATCAATTAAAGGAAGATACATATAGATCACGATACAAAACTTTGACCTATCATTTTTATTGTGAAGGGTTTTTGAAAAGTTATTCCTTTTTCCCATTAAAAAAAATATCCAATTTAATTCTTTTTAGACAAAATTTAATCCTTTAAAATTCACCCCATTCAAATTTAAAAAAAAGGGTTTTTTCCAAACTTTGTTTTTGGACTTACCATCCCCCCCATTAGGAATTGGGGGTTTCCCAAAAATTTTAGGACTTTTTGCCCCTGAAATAAAACATTTCCCGTGCAACATAACAACATTTTTCTGTTTCTCAATTCATCCTGTTCCCCCTTTTCCTTGTATGGGTGTTTAAAAAGTATTAAGTCTTCAAAACATTGCATTAACCCCCTTACTGTCCTAAAAACTTAAAATTTAAATTTCATAAATTATTTACACAACTTTTTTAGCTACATTTGCTATAAAAATAAATTTTTGTTCACCTTATTTTGGGGTTATTATAATAGGATTTCCAATTATTGGTGACGTTTTGTTATATTTAATTATAGCAAAATGGTATCAAAATCTCAAAATGTTTAGATTGTTTTATTTTTGTTTTTTGGGGAAAAAATAGGTTTGCTTATTGGTTAAATTTTTATTTGGATAAATGTTTTTGGGGGAATATTGAAATAGCTTTTGTTTAAGCTCCCTTTTAAAAATGTTTGTTTGGGTAGTAATGAAGGGTGTAACAATATTATTAAAAAAGTTTATGATGCATTTGCAAAATACTTGTAACATCTTTAAAAACTTTTGTTAATTTCCCTTTTCAAAAAAGGGGTAAGAAAAGGGTTATTCAAAAAGTTTTTAAAAGTATTGTTTTTATTTAGAATGGAACTCCTTTTTGATTCCAAAAACCCCTTAAAAAAAGTATCCAAAACCTCTTAAAAATTGTGGTACCTATCCGATTTTTACACCATAACCCCAAAATTGGGGTTTGGCCCCTACCCCAAACTTATTTTTTTAACGGCTGGCAAAAATATTTATTTAAAAAAATTTTCCTTAAAAAAAAAAAATTTCTTTTTGACAAAACCTTTTAAAGCTAAGTTTATATTTAGTTAATGTAACAGAATTTGGGTTTTTGTCAAAGGTTTTCCTTTTGTAAAAGTTCCTTGGTGCCTTTACTTTTTTTTTTTTTTTTTTTTTTTTTTTTTTTTTTTTTTTTTTTTTTTTTTTTTTTTTTTTTTTTTTTTTTTTTTTTTTTTTTTTTTTTTTTTTTTTTTTTTTTTTTTTTTTTTTTTTTTTTTTTTTTTTTTTTTTTTTTTTTTTTTTTTTTTTTTTTTTTTTTTTTTTTTTTTTTTTTTTTTTTTTTTTTTTTTTTTTTTTTTTTTTTTTTTTTTTTTTTTTTTTTTTTTTTTTTTTTTTTTTTTTTTTTAAAAAAAAAAAAAAAAAAAAAAAAAAAAAAAAAAAAAAAAAAAAAAAAAAAAAAAAAAAAAAAAAAAAAAAAAAAAAAAAAAAAAAAAAAAAAAAAAAAAAAAAAAAAAAAAAAAAAAAAAAAAAAAAAAAAAAAAAAAAAAAATTGGCATTTCATGAAAAGAAAAAAAAAAAAAAAAAAAAAAAAAAAAAAAATTGTTTTTTGCTTTTTCCTTTTGGGTTTCCCCCAAGGGGAAAAACCCGGGTTTTTAAGTTTTTTTTAAAAGAAAAAAAAAGGGTTTTTTTTTTTTTGGGGAAAAATTTTTTTCCTTCCCCTTTTTTTCCCCTTTTTTGTGTTTTTAACTTTTTTTTCCCCTAAAATTTTGTGTTTTTTTTTTTTTTTTTTTAAAAAAAAAAAAAAAAAATTTTTGGGTTTTTCACCTAAAAATGGGCAGTGTGTGTGAGTGTGAGTGTGAGTGTGTGTGTGGGGATTTAGTCCATTGTATACATGTACTTTCCTAGTACGTTTTCTGTTATAGTATGTATGTATTATAATTTTGTTGTACTTTTGAATATGGTGAGGTGTGTCAGCAACCAATACAGCACAAAATGGTTGAAGTGATGCCACAAATGCCACCTTTGGATTGGATGTTTTCTAAAGCAAAGCCAAAGTGAATACCGCAATACTTTCATACATGGGCTATTTTACATGGATACAGTTCTTTAAGGTGATTTATTGATGTATAGCATTTTTGTGTAGACATACTTTTAATAGGTGTTTGTTTTGTGATGTAGGTATCATATGATTCAGATGTATATTCGTTAGTTAGTTAAATGCTATATATTTTATGATGTGTTTAATTATTAGCTGCATCGTGGTTAAAATTAATAGAATTAACAATTCTTAATAAATTATATTTTTAACATATTTAGTTAGATATCTTCAACTGTCGATTTCTAAAGCAGAGCAAGCATGGATTAAATTTCTCGCGATTCCATGTATGTGGTTGTTAGAGGATGCTATGTGATCCTATCTCACTACATTCTGTACTGATAGCTCGGAGTCAACTGCCCGAATTTGGCACGCTTAATGCTATAGAGCCGAAGGCCTCTATTGGCTGAGGCTTATCTTTATCCCAGGATGTAATTCACCACTAATTCCCAGATCTGCTTTGTCGCCAATGCTTAGACGTGGTCTCAACTTGGCTAGCTAAGTACCATTTATTTGTGGCTCCCTGTCAGAAATTTCTTTACTTTGAACCCAAAAGCCAGTTTTTAACAGCCATTGTTGTTATATCAGTGTGATTGGTTAATTCTCTGTTGAGAAATTGATTTTTTAGTCAGGGAAGGTTTCCGCTTTAGTTAGGAGGGCCTTCCCCTGCTGCTTTACTTCTAGTGTCTCTTTCCTGGGCCAAGCACCCGCTTGCTAGAGGGTCTTGACTCTCTTTTTCTGTGTGTTTAACTGCATAGTGTTTTTAAAAAAAAAAAAAAAAAAAAAAAAGTACTTTGCTATATTTTCAAATCCTTTACTTTTGGCTAAGTTTGCGCTTTCTTAGACAGGTTCTGTACCCAGTTGCTATGTCTAAAGAACACAAACCTCCGTTTAAGAAGTACTTAGTGTGGTTTTAAATGTCCATAACGGACGCACTACCTCGTAAGGCTTCATTGCTTAGGTGCCAAGCACTACAAGAATCGTAGTGTGTGCCACGCTGCTCATCAAGAGTCCTCCAGGAGAGGAAGAACAAATTAATCCTCAAGGGATTAACTGCCTCCTCTCTCGAGGAGGCTTTATCTTCCTCTCTGTCTCCCTCTAAAAGAAGAAAGCGCCGGCTCACTCAGTCAGCCGGAACACTTGTGGCCTTAAGCAGATTCTCCACTGGCTCCACTGACTTCCGGAGCCAGGGCGGACCGGTCTGCCTCGGGATGCCTACAGCCTCGACCCTCTGGGCTTCGGAGCCAGGTCTGGCGCATCGAGAGGGCTGGAAACACATTTCATCGGCCCACCGATATTGAGCCGAGGCGGCTACTGCTCAGACTTCTTCCTCGAGTCGAAAGTCCTTATCGGCACCGAGGAAATTTCCTTGAGATCTTCCTGAGCCGGCTAGTTGTTGGAGTATTCGACGGGTCCCCGAGCTCCCCTGGAGCCGATGGAGAAATCGGTTCGGGCTTCTTCCTCGCATCGGTATCCTCTAGGATCATCCAAGATGTCTGATTCGGACATCATTAGGGTGCTCCTTCGACTCTTTCCAGTCTCCTCGTGTTCCAAAAGCTGTTTTGCCTCTAGCCCATTCGCTTCGAGCCTGTATGGTCTACTCTCTACTGTATTCCTCCTCCACAGCTTTGGCACCCTGCTGGAGCCGGTGCTGGTGGGAACCTGGGAGGTGTTAGGTCGGCCCGGCCTCTTGCTCCACCTCGCTCTTGGGTCGGAGTTCAGTACACGGACTTCTTTCCTTCAGCCCTGGGGGGAGGCTTCTGATTGATGCTGGTCCCAAGTCTCCTCTTTGGTGCATCGGGCGTGCAGGAGTGCCACCACTGTTAGGGTTAATGGAGAGGTGGGACCTCCCAGGATTCTGGTGGTCCCAGCCTTCAGGGCTAAGTGAGGACGCATTAGCCAAATCTTCCTTGGCTACTCTCTCCACGGCTTCCCAGCTCCTTCCCTGCATAATGAAACTGGGTCGCTTGGCAGTCCCCCTGCTCTTACAGCAGAGCCCCGGCCTCAGGTTACCCCTCATCAGTTTCTCCTCCCAGGTCCTTCGAATCCTTCTCGAAGAACCCCCAGGAAAAGATCGTGTAAGAGGAAGCACGTTGACTCCTGATGAGTCTCTGAGATCGGACACTGATCTCGAGTGATGGTGAGGGGTCCCCAAGTCACTTACGATGCCCCTTGCAGACATCCTTGAAGCCCTAAACAACGAGGCGTGCTGGCAGTCCAAACCTCCTCTAGCT
>NC_056739.1:1617147050-1617181247 GCF_019279795.1 Protopterus annectens | reverse complement strand
AGTAGAAAATCTTGCTCCTTCTCTTAAAAGAATAGTAAGGAAGAGGAGTATGGCTGAAGTAGGAGTTTAAATAATAATAATAAATCTCTTCCATTTGCTTCTGTAGATTTTCCTAGTAGAAGGTTTTTGAGAATCCAAAATTATGTCATGCACACAGGGGAAAGCAAGCCTGGACCATATTACAATTACCAGAATTGGAGAAATCATGCACAGTTAGCTTGACGGTTTGTAGACTAGTGTGCTGACACTCTGATGGGTGAGACAGGAGGCCCTGAGTGGGCTCCAAAATCCAAGGAAGATATTTCAGGTGAGACCAGAGAAAGGGGAACCAAATCTGACAAGGCCAGTAGGGAGCAATGAGAATGTCTCCACGGATTTTGGGATCAAAGGAAGTGGAAGATAAGCATAGGGAAGACGAGGGGGGGGGATTGACAACTACAGCATCCCTCAGTGACTCCCCTGGAGGGGGGATAACAGCAAAATACTTGCTGCACTTGTTGTTTGGGGGAGAAGCAAAGAGGTCGCAGCAAAGCTGGCCCCAATGATTGAAAATTAGATTCACCACTGACTGGTTGATGAACCATTCATGAGGGGTCAAAAAAAAAATGCTGATTTTGTCCATAAGAACACCGAACTTCCCCAGTATGCACGTTGCAGACAGAAAGTGATCTGCAGATTTCACCCATTCCCAGACCCTCATATATGCACCGTGGATAAGAACAGGTTCCACCTTGTTTGTTGACATACCAGACTAATGACATGTCAGTGTTTACTGCAACAGGAGAATGACCTGAAAGTCTTGCAATGTTAGGACGACTGCTCTCATCTCTAGGACACTGATATGCAATCTGGTCCCCAAGCAAGTCCACGTGCCTTGGACCATCTTTATGTTGAAATGCACCCCTACCCCAGCTGGGAAGCATCCGTGGTCACTGTGGCTAAGTGGGGAGGAAATAGGGACAGGTCGCCCAATTGTATCCACCACTGAAGATGACGCCTGCAAATATGAGTCAGTCTGACAGGAAGAGATAGAGGCTGGAAAAGAATAGATCACTGAACAGCCAAGGTCCACTGAAGAACTCGCATACAGTACCTTGCTAATGGAATCAAAGCAATGGCAGCTGACATTGATCCAAGAGCTTTTAATATCATCTTTGCTGGGGGAGGGGGGCTGGAATAGATACCATGTCCCACACCTGGTTTCTCAAGGATGTGATGCGATCTGCAGGTAATGCCGCCACTTGATCTGTAGTATTCAGAATTCCAAATTCTGAACAGGAGACAGGTTTTATTTAGAAAGGTTTATCGTAATGCCTAGGGAGGCAGATATCCAAAACAGGCAATCTCTGGCTTGAGGAAATTGATGCCTGGTTGGGGCTGTAAGAAGCCAGTCATCTAAATATGGAATCACCTGGAATCTTCTGAACCTCAGGTGACCTGCTACTGCTACCATGCCTTTGGTAAACACCCTGGTGGCTGTGGTCCAAAGGGCAAAGCTCTGAACTGGTAATGACTGGCTCCCAGCAGGAAGAGCAGATAACTCCTGGAGTGCCTGTCTATTTTGATGTGATAGTACACATCCTGAAGTTCTTTAGAGAAATTCCAACTGTCCTTGAGCAGCAGCTGTAGGATGGACTGAACTGTAACCATTTAGAACTTTGATTTCTTTACATAGTGATTTAGATTGCTTAGAGCCAAGATGGGTCCTCAGGTCTCCTGCTTTCTTTGGTACTAAAAAGAAGCAGGAGTAAGTTCTGAATCTTTTCTGTTCGGTTGGGACCTATTGGGGAGGACTGTTTTTGCAACAGTTTTTTTAATTTCTAATGGTGCGAAGTCCCTCTGACTGGGTGGAACGTCAGGGAGATTCCTTCTCATTACTGGAGGGGAAAGGGAAAAAGGGATGTAATATAACCATACCTCTGGATATAATGCTTAGCACCCAGGCACTGTTTGTTATTCTGGTCCAGGCATCCAGGTGCAATAAAAAACGACCCTCAACTGCCGTCAGAGATAGACAGTTGGGCAGCGTTTCAGGAATGCTGACAGGACCTGACAAAGATTCTGTGAAGCCCTTATTCTGCGGGCCTCCTTTGCCTCTGGGGCAGTGTCTACTGTTTAAACTTCCTCCTCTGCCTCTGAAGGAAGAATCCCCATGTTGATCCTAAAAACAGCTCTGGGATTTTCGGAACCAGGTCTTCTTACTGCTTCACTGGTTTCTGGAAAACATATGCTGAGGGGTACAAAACTTGATTCCCACTGCAGACAGGGTCTTTCCTTCCTGCTCGCAGCGGGTAAGTGCGTCTTTGATGGATGGCCCAAACAAGGAGGAGCCATTGAAAAGGGCATTGACAAATGATGCCTTGAAAGGTGCTGCAAAGTCACAAAGCCTCACCCAGGCATGTCTTGTGATAGCAATACCTGAAATGTCTGCCAGTGAGGTTCCTTCTGCCGAATGGGAAATAAGCCTCATGAATGAATTAGCAATGGAAGCAAGAGTAACCAGTTGGAGAGACTCTTTCTTGAAGTCCTTGTCCGACATGGTCAGAGAGATTGGGAAAGTTCCTTCACCGAGTCTCTCTCTGCAAGTGGGGTGAAGTGTGCCAAGTAATTTAATGACCTTGCACAAATGTAGTCGAGGCGTAAATGCGCTTACTAAACCTGTCCAACACTCTGGATTCCCTGTTTGGAGAATGGACAGTGGAACTCTGTTGGGCTAGTTCCTTCTTGGTGGCTGCTGACACAACCATGGCATCAACAAGGACACCTTTGCTCAAATTCAGTCGGTCTTGGGGGGGAAACTAAAAATTTGTCTGGGCACTTGGGGATTGGTTCAACAGTGTCTGGCTCCTTCCAAGAACGGTGAGAAACTAAATCAAGCAGTTTGTCCGCTGGGGGGGGGGGGTCACCCAAGATGTAGACGGGCCCACTCTGAAAGCCTCCAAAAACACAGACTCTTCAGGAGGAGGAGGTTGGGAAGGCAAGCCACCCTTATGTTTAAGGATCTCTAGGAAGTCTCCAAAGGAGATATCATCTGTTGGTGATCATGGGGATCCTTTTCCCTCAAAGTCAGTGTCTTCGGTGAGGGACTTCATCAGGTAGTCAATGTGCCTCCTCTTGCATGTTTTCTTTCAAGGAACCTCTTCTGTGGGGTGCTTAGAAGAAGGATCGGAAGAAATGGGGGCTTCCTCGGGGGGATCCTTCTTGGACACGGCTGACCGTGGACAGGAAGGCTCAATGAAGGACAAAGGGAACATTCCAAGATGTGAGGGGTCAGGTCTCTACGCAAAGAGAAAACCCTTGCAACAATCTGGAATGCAGATGGTGAGACTCCCTTCACCTCCCTCAGAGTAGAAGCTATTGAGGAAGAGAGGAAACGGACAACACTTGCTCAGTGGTCTCCAGACAGAATCAGGCCTGAGCTGTCAAGGGACAAATCACCGAGACAAAGGGATGTCTCAGACAAAGTTGGTGCTGAGGCCTTCCCTCGGGATCCAAAGCTGACATATCGAATCTGAGACCCGCTCTGATCCGACAAAATCAGAGCAGGGCTGGTCAGGGTAAAAGCTGGCGTAGAGGAAGAGAACGTCCTTGGATCCGACAGACTCCCTCAGGCTCCGAAGACGCTAGTCAGATGGGAGGAGGAGACTGGACAGGAGTGGGCAGGTACAATCACGGATCCACAAGGTGATGGAGTTGGCAAGACCCCCTTCTAGATCTGAGCCCTGAGGAATCTCTACATCATCCTGTCCATATCTACATCAGAGAAACTCTTAGAGGACCTGGAAGCAGCTTTGGATGCAGGCCTGGAAAGTTTTTAGGCGTTTTCAACAGCTTAGAAGGTAGTGTTGGTGACACTGATCTTAAGGAATATTCAGGTGTACGGCTTCTCATAAGATCTGAAGTTTTGGGATCCAAACCAGAGCTGGATGGCCTAGAACTTGAAATGGTGGTCAGTCCAGGAGGATCCAAAGAATGTTTCAGATCAGAGGGAGTAAAGGAAGGTCTCTGATCCGATGCGGTCAGATCTGAAGTCCGAGCAGACAGAAGGTGACTCTGAAGATGCTTTCGAGGCCTTGTGAGGGCACTTCTTACTGTCTGAGGAGCCAGATAAGTTGTTGGAGAGAGTTTGAGCCCCCTGGAGATGTAGAAGAAGCCAGATGAAGACCCTTTAGAATAAGCTTATTTCTTTGACTGGCTATAGTTCTGGGATTATAAGATAAGCAAACATCGCAGTCCGATCACAAATATTCAGGTCCTAAACAATAAACACATTTATTGTGGGATCAGATTGTGGAACCTTATGCCCACAAGAAGAACAATGCTTGAATCTGGAAGGTTTGTCCGACATTATTAACAGTATCACTCAGAAAAAAAACGTTAAAAAAATATAGAAAAATAACTTCTAAGTATAAAAATACTTTGAAAACTCTGAAAACATATAACAAAAACTCTTATGAGCCAGAAACCAAATCTGACATCTTTACACAAAGGTGGCAAATGAGATCTGGGGAGTTAGGAACGGTATAGGCCATTATGGGTAGGAGGAGGAGCTCAAAACCAGGATCCAGGTCTGAAATAATGTGGCCGAGTCGGATCCATAACCCATCAGTGAGGAAGAATGAAAAGGACATCATCACATCAGGGGGTAAACACCATACTGGATCCAATGATACCAGTTAGGCATCACCTAGAAAACATCTTCCATTTATAAACATAAATAAGCTTTTCTAGCTGCAGGTATTCCTGTCTCCTTGTCTCCTTCAATATTTGCTGCACATTCTTATGGAACCAAGTGTCTAAATGGTACCAAGACAGAATCATCCAGGCTATCAGTTTTAAATTGGGGTGCATCAGTTGCCCCCGACACTGTGTCAGCAGATCCAGAATATGAGGAAGCTTGTAGTAATTGCCCTTAGCCAATTCTATTAAAAGGATGAACTAACCTTGTGAAGACCAAAAGGGGGCCACCACAATAATCTTTGGTAAATGTTCTTCATGTTGATCACTGCTGATGCTGCTGTAGCCTAAGCTATAATATTTGTAACATCCTACATAGGACATACAGCAGCTGGCCAGCTTCCAAAACTTCAGGCAACTTCCACGCACCCAAACAGTTAGCTCGAGCACACATCTTTGGGCACCAAGCCCTTTTTTCCTGCCGCTGAAGATTACGTTCCTCTGAGACTTTCAAGGGTTGGTGGTCAGCTTTTGCCGTCCCTTTATTGGGTGGATAAATCTCCCTGGGGGGGGGGGGGGGGCTTCCACTAAAAAATTGTTTAACACTTTCCTGTTTAGGAAAATGAATTTTAAACCTAGGAGTTTGCGTTTTAACAGACTGTCATAAGACTGTATGGTACTCCTTAATGAGAACTCCCTTTTCCCTGTCAGTTTAAAAGTTGTTTAAAGTAGTTGAAAAACATTTTTTCCTGTGGAGAAACTAAGTTTAAAACAGTAGTTCCAAACAGTAAAATAATGCGCTTTTACTGTGTTTTTGTGTGAAAAAAGTGACTTTTAAAGACTTTAAATTTTTACTGGCTTTTGCCTTTTGTTTTCCCTGGACAGAGGCTCCATTTTTGGTGACCATGGAACAAATTGTCAGTCCCATGGTCGATCGTTCTTCCAGATGCAAAAAGAAAAAGTTAAGCAAACAGCATCCGTCACCAAAGCAGGCTTGTAATTTTGCCTCAGCTGCAAGTGGCTGACTCTGCTGTGGCCATTTGTTCCAACTCAGGCAGCTCATCTTTTACCTTGGATCCCTCTGGTGTAGTGCCTACAGCCACTATGGACCAGGAGCTAGCCACATCCTCTGTGGCTGTTGGGATTCCCTCAATGGGCAAGGAAGAGACACTTATCAACCCAGGAGTGGGAACAAGGAAGGCTTCCCTGTTTTGTTGGAATGTTGTGCCCATCCCTGGGGAAAATGTTGCTGTGACCATTTAGAACACTGCTGGCCCAATTTGTTTACGTCAAAAAGAAACAGAAAACTAAACATGTGTCCACTCCTCCTCAAATTTCCATAGACATGAGTAGTTTACTGGATCTGGCTCAATATTTTATTCATGCTACTTATTATTCTTTAAGTGCTTACTGGTAAAAGAATGAAGAATGCATCTTTTCCCTGAAGAGATGCAAGATTCTAAACCTGGACAGTAAGACGAGGGGACAGATGCAGGGTTTTCGCCTCAGTTTTCTAATTCAGACTTACAGGGTCATACTAGGAAAACCATCACCAAGGACTTTACAAGCCTAGCCATGCAATCCAACCTAGTTTTGTCCCAGAGTTCCTAGGATGCCTACATAGTGAGGTATGTTAGTAAAGTAGCTAAGGGTTATGGAGGAAGGTTATGTTAGTTGGGAATTAATTTACTGTCAACCTCTGTCCATCAGAGACATGGGGGCCAGGCCGAAGGTGAATCTGTGATTACCCACCAAAATTATCAAGGTTTCGTTTGAAAGGCCAAGGTGGGATGAATTCTATTTCATGTAGATGGGGAGTTATTACACAGTGCTGGGATCCTTAGATACACAAACTGGTCCCCCAGTCGGTTCTATTTATGTCTCAAACAAAGTTCAAGTCCTTGGATCTAGTGTTTCCAGTGCCTTGTGGATGTGCAAGACAGCTATCAGAGCTGGATCCTAGGATGCCTCATATGCTAGGCCTGGATCACCTCTCGGTAACCTGTAGTGGACTGGGTACAGAAATAGGACCAAAAGAGGATCTGTGTAGGACAGGGAATTCATACCCTGGATTCTACTCATGAGGAACGTTTGAGGACATTCTAACTGCTGTCTAGGTATGTGCCAAAGGGGGCATTGTACTCAATGGCTGGTCAAAATACTTTGAAAACTCTGAAAACATTTAACAAAAACTCTTATGAGCCAGAAACCAAATGTGACATCTTTACACAAAGGTGGCAAATGAGATCTGGGGAGTTAGGAACAGTATAGGCCATTATGGGTAGAAGGAGGAGCTTGAAACCAGGATCCAAGTCTGAAATAATGTGGCTGAGTCAGATCCATAACCCATCAGTGAGGAAGAATGAAAAGGACATCATCACATCAGGGGGTAAGCACCATACTGGATCCAATGATACCAGTTAGGCATCACCTAGAAAACATCTTCGATTTATAAACATAAGTAAGGTTTTCTAGCTGCAGATAAGGGCCAAGTGGAGCAGGGTAGTACTCAGTTCCTTGGACCTGGATGCCATAACATTGTTTATGAGTTAGGCAACACAGAATGATTTTCTTACTATCTTGGCTACATGTTGGTCGAATGCCAGATTACGGTCTCCATATTTTCCCTGATCCCTAACTATCAGCCAACTCTTAGAGGTGTTTTATTGACCAAGTAATTATCATGGGTGGACACCTTCCCAAAGGGCACTATGAAATATTTCTTTGCATTAGACTCTTTGCAGGATGTTGCTGTCGTGGGGGAATCTATGACAGCTCCCAATTTGCAGTCATCTGTGAACTTGGGGAGCCAGAGGCCTTTGATATCTACTTCTTGGAAGTCAAAGCTAACGTCAAACAGGAGTAATCCCAACACAGAGCCCAGGGGTACTCTGTTGCTGACTGGTCTCTTGGTGGAGGTAGTCTCACCGATCCTGACTTTTTGGGTCCTACCTGTAAACCAGTTTGAAATCCAGCAAGTTACGTAGGGATTTATGCTTGGTTCTGGTAGTTTGTCAAAAATACGTGAGTGGGGTATTGTACTGCAAACTTTGGCCAGGTCAAGGTAGGTGGTATGCACACACTTCCCCTCATCCATAAGGTTAAGTAGGCAAGACCTTCCCGTAACAAAGCCAAACTGGATGGGTTCAGTGTCTGTAGGTTGCCAATGTCCTTGACCATTTCCATGATAATTCATTCTATAGCTTTGCATATTATACTTGTCAGACTGATGGGTATGTAGCTCCCAGGGTCAGTTGATGGTCCGCCCTTATAAAGAGGAATGACCACTGCAGCCCTCCACTCACCTGATACACAACCTGTTTTGAGGCTACAGTCGAATAGTGTCTCAAGTGGTCCTACTAGGTCATGTTTTAGGCTATTTAGGAGGTAACCAGAGATACTGTCGGGGTCCAGTGAAGCAGTGTTTTTGGTCTTGGTGAGCACCTCTAGGACCTGCTCTCTATTGATACTTGGGGGTGATATGCTAGGAAGACATTTCACAAGGGGTACTGCCGAGTGTAATTGGAGCTGAAATTATCGACCAGTAGATTTGCTATGTTATCCTGGTCAGTGAAGGTTGTGCTATTTACCACCAGTTCTGCACACTGCTGAGTATTGGCTTATGATTCCTGACATAGTTGAAGAAGGTCTTATGATCATCCTTAGCTTGGTAGGCTATCCTGACATTGTAATTGGCCTTGCTGGATTTTACTAGATCTCTTAGTTTGCTTAGTTGAATCAGAGAGCTCTTGCCTCTTTCTGACTTTGGTCAGGACTTTTTTCTTTTGTTGTGTGGGGAACTCAGTTTTTTATACTTCCTTTGGAGGTTTCTCTCTTTCTGAGACTATTTCCATAATGTGTCACTGTTTTCAGTGGAAGTACACATAAGTTTCTCAGTCTTCAGAAAATTGTATGAGATGCTACACAAGGAATTTCCTAAGCCTTTAATTCATCTAGTTATATCAGCTCCGGAGAAGGTGTGTATCTCTCTGTAATTTTCCCTGGCAGACAACCTGCTGCCCTTAAAAGACTGAGAACTTAAAAAAAAACACAAAAAACAACAAAAAAAAAAAACCCAGTTAATTCCTATTCTACTCTTTCTGATAAGCCTGGGAAGATTATTGAAGGTTATGGGAAAATGGTGTTTGTTTCTGCAACTTTGATTTTCAGAATTTTAAATTGTCAGGCTCAGATGTTAACTTTTATTCTGACTAATTGTGTAAGTATGAGGAAATTTTGGTCAACAGTTTCTTCTTGTGGGGAAAGATCCGTTTTAAATTATTTAAATTCTTCTACTGTACTAGTCACTGCTCTCCATTTATAGTGTGCGTATGACTTAGTTGATACTTCTTCTAGGGCTATGGCCCCCGGTACTGTTTTGAGGATGTTTCCCTGGCCAATATAAAGAACCTTCAAAAAGGATGTGAATAATGAAGTTTTAGTTTTTATTTTCACTTTTTGGTTCTTTTGCTACAGAGGTGATCAAAACGTCTGATGAAAGGGATACATTAATTCTGGGAATCTCTCAACATTTTTCTGCCCTCTTTTTTTTTTTTTTAAATTCTAACGGATTCTCTAATCCCCTCCTTCAATTTTGGCAAAACGTCAAGTGTGTTCTAGACAAATTCAATACCCCCCCCCCCCCCCCCCCAAGAAAACAAGGACAGTCCACAAGTTAATATGACTATTTAAGAGACCTTGTTTCCTCCTTCCATCCTGGCAGCACTTTTTAACTTCCAGAAAGTCTGAATCCCTATTTTTCTCTTTGGTGACAGTTTCAGACAAACAGGTTCTGAAGATCATTCAACAAGGTTACAGATGGCAGTGAGAAGAAATTACACGAAACCACCAAGTAGACCAGCAAGAGCAGAAATGGAGTAAATATTAATCCTTTATTAATCCTTTAAAATACAGACCGGTTTCGGCAAATGTTGCCTTCTTCAGTGTGTCCCACTGCTCTTGCTGGTCTACTTGGTGGTTTCGTGGCATTTGGTTTGGACCGTGCACCTCCCCCTTGCATAGAACTTGGTTAGTGAGAAGAAATTACTCATCAGTCAGATGATCAGACTCTTATTTCCACCTGTACTTCATCACATACTGTTCCAGGGAGTGATAGAACCAGTTTTCCTTTACCAAGGAGAAAAAGATTTTTATTCAAGGATATTTTAGTGCTAAAGAAAGAAGATACTTGGAGACCAGTTTGTGATAGTGCCCAAGTTCAAAATGTTGTCACTTCACGACCAGTTACCTCCTCTTCCTGAAAAACTGATGTAATGGCGTTGGCTGCATGTTTTATACCCCTGACGTCATGGAAGAAGGGACAGCAACCGACGCAGGACCCAAGACTTTGTTAATCAGGCCGACTGAGGGCAACCTGCCAGCAGATTACCCAAATGTAATGACTAACAGTGAAACATGAAGAACATCACTCAAAGTCCTTTCTGAGTCCTTCACACAGGACTGTGTTCCTGGAGTGTCAAATAGACATCACTTTAAACAGCTTTTCTTCCACTGGGAAAAAATAGATCTGTACCTAGATCTATTTCTAAGGTTTTCACTCAGACTGTGGTCTCTGCTAGGGAATACCTCAGGATTTTGCTTCTCATGGTATCGGAGAGTCTCATGGTAACCCTAGCAAGATTCCACACTAGAAAGATACAACAGTATATGAAGTCTCTTTGATTCCAACACCAGTGTCCTTTGTCTTTCTGAATTTCAGTGCTGGGGTTTGTCAGAGGAGAAATGATGACCGAGACAGCAAATCTCTAAATTCGTGTCTCCCCTTCTCCTTCCCTGTTCCAAAGCAGTCATCGCACATGCCTTGGACTCTGCTTGGGGAACAGTTTCAGGAGAGATAAAAGCGCAAGGTGTATGGGAAACCTACAACAGACACAAGCACATGACTATAAAAGAGATGCTTGCCCTGATAAAGGCATTCAACTCTATGAATTATCTTTGGTCTTTGGGACCTCTTCAAATCGCTCCAGACAATACCACAGTCATATGGTACATCAACAAGCATGGAGAAAACAAGTCCTACTCCCTTTAAAAACTAGGCATGTTAGCTTGGGATATAGCTTTGCAGCACAATCTCATTCTGCAGGCATCCTTCGTTCCTTCACAGCAATAGTGTCTGGCAGACAAGCTGAGCAGGAGAGGACAAACCCTCACATATGCAAACTACATCACAGGGTCTAAAACGATTTGATCCATCTGTGGGGAGTTCCTACAAATAATAAGCTACTGCAGCAGTGACTGTTTGAACTTCTGTTTAAGTTTACTTAAACAACTACACTTTCTTTCTGAATCTTCAAAAGTACCATGGGTACTGGTGGAAAGGGCAGAAATGCTTAAAGAAACATTTCTATCCAAGGGAACGAGAATGGTTCTGTCCTCCAAGCAAGGCTGCTTGGAAAGGAGGTGAAGAGAACTATTTGAAGTGTTCCCCATATATATGGTCCAGATCCAGGCAGACCTCTGCCTGCATTTCCACTTGTGAGTGTTAATCTGGGATTTGCTTAGTCTGTCTGCCACTACATTTTGCTCTAACAGAATGCATGGGCCTGAAACATCAGACAATGCTGTAAGGCCATCTCCGCCAATCATCACTCAAAGAGGGTATGACCTTGTACTCATTTGTTTTCGCAGGTTCTACACGACCGTGGTGGTGTCTGTGATCAATAAAAGGGGATTTAGAGACCATAACTGGTGAAGAACATTTAAGGTTTGAATCACTGTTAACACTTCTTCGATGTTTATGTGCTTTGTAGCATCTGAAGGACCTCATTTGCCTTGTACTAGATCACCCATGGACATTGTTCTCCATCCAAAATCTGACAAGTCCATCTGGACTGAATGAACTGAGGTCTGGAGGGAGACGAGCAGGTCTAGATTGACAGAAATCTGATCCCTCCACCAGTGTAACTCCATTTCACAAAATCCAGTACTGGTACCTGGAATTACAATTTTATTTTATCTACCGCCAAATTTGTCTCATGTGTAGTCTCGCTAGTGATATCATTTGGATCAATGATGCCATAAGTTCTGAGAAGGTCTCTTGTGAGGCATCTTCCTGAAGTGAAAAACTCCCTGAAAATATTCTGAACAATCAGGGCTTTGAGTTCTGGTAGAAAGGCCATACCTTTTTCTGCGTCCATCATACACCCTCAGTAAGACAATTCTTTGTGAGGGTGTGAGACAGGACTTTTGTAAATTCAATTTGAAGTTGGGATCAACTCAAATGTGATGATGAGCATCCTTCAGATGTAAAGCCACCAAGAAACAGTGGTCCAGAAGAAGGGGTAAGACTGTCTTGCAGGGTGAGCATTTTGAATCTGAATATTTTCAGAAAGGTATATGATTACAACAGATCTAACAGGGGTCTTCAAGACAACTCCTTTTTTGCTAGCAAAAAAGATTCTGGTGTAAAATTATTTTCCTTTTTGTGGTGCAGGAACTAGTTCTATAACTCCTGCTAACAATTTATGAATAAGTACTGGGCAGAACAGATGCTTCTTGTCTACAGGGTGTGGGGGGATTTCCCTTGAAGTGAGGAGGATTTTCCGTCTACTGCCAATAATATCCTCACTGAATTAATCTCAGCACCCACTTGGCTAAGACTATTTATGGACAGGCTGCTGGGTTGAGTGAAAGCCTGGGGGAAGGGGAAAAGGGAGGAGAGACATGAGAAAGAGGCGGTGGAGTCTTGATGTATTCTTTCTTTAGCAGGGGAATGAAGACTTTTTTTGGGAGGAAAAGAACCCTTTCTATTTGGTTGGGAAGCATTATCCTCCTGCCACTTCCTCTTGGTACCCTGACTCTTTCTAGGCTAGGATTTTTGTTTATTCCCCTCTTTGAAGTTGGATACCTCGTTAGGGGAGAATCGGAGAATATGAAACATTCTAGATACCCCATGCATCAATTTATCTCTCTATCATCCCACTCTTTGAGAATCTGGGTAGCAGCAGGACCAAACAAACTCAGAACTTAAAGAACATTCAAAATCTTATTGTTTTTAAATCCTCAGAAAAATTCTGGTTATGTAACCAAGCATACATTCTCAATATAACAGAAGCAGCTGAATTTCTTAAAATATTGTCCACACCTTCCAAGACACTCCTCAAACATGTTTCCAAACTTGAGTCACAATAGAAACAAACTCATTTATAGAAAACTTCTGTTCATCAGGCAACGATAAAGCAAAGTAATCTAAACTGTAAACACGAAGCAAAATAAATTTCCACATGAAGCCCTGATAATTTAAAAGATATCTAAAGATAAATTACTAGATTGAGCCTATTACTCTGAGAGATTCTAACCACTTACCAATTTTACCTGGCTCTGTAAGGTTAAAAAAAAGCCAAGGTTCTCTTGCCAGAGTTGGCAACTAAAACTGCAGCTGGGTCACTTGACAATGAAGCAAAGAGAGATGCAAATTCAGAGGACATCTTTTATTTTCTCAAAACCTTTTTTGGAACTGGGTCACTAGTCAAAGGTTAACATGCAATTTTACATACATCTCTTAAGGCCAGTAACAGAGGAGGAACAGCCAAACATTTGAAATCTCATTCTCAATAAAATCATAAACTCTGCCAATCCCTGGCACAGCTCCAGACTGCTTCCAGTCAAATACATAAAATAAACCTAGCTAACACCTGTGGAAAGGTGAACACTTGCTTAGTTTTTTGACTATATTCACCTTCTGAAGAATCAGATTGGGCAGACTCAGAGTATTCACTACTGTCTGCATCAGAGTCCCCATCAAAATCTGTGGAGCTAGACTTCTAGAAAAGGCAGACCCACAGTCATTGTGAATAGGAGCATTGTCTTAAAGAATAGCTGACTGCAAACCACTCCACTAAGGAAACCACATAAATCCTATACATGGTAATAACCAGACTGTTTGTTGTGTGGCGAAGTCTGTTTCTTCTTATGAATTTTACTAGAAGGCAAAATATCTGTAGAATATGTCTGGCAAGGGGTCTCTTACCTTGGACCTCTCCTGCATTCAAAAATTTGGTTTTCTCGGATGTACCTGTCCCTCCTATAGGGCTGCAGGCTCACACAAGAGGTTGATGGGAAAAAGATAAGTGGTTTGCCGGTCGTCGTAAGACAACTACAGATTCACAAACGATAGGCTGAGACATGTTTTTGCTTAGTTTTACTTTTTAAGTGCAATTGGATTTGATGGGGCAGCCATATCTGCATCCATCAAGTCGGGGGGTGGGCAGTGCACTGACACTATTAAGGGCTGACTACAAGCAGCATTAAGAGAAAATAAACTGCATAAAATACAGCAAAAGTAGTTTAAATTGTACTAAGCCTTGTTATACAATCTGCACAGTGTAATAAACAGCACACGCAGTCACAGTACCAAGTTAAATCCACTGTCCAGACAGTGACAAAAAATCACATATGCCCTTAAATCAATGGAAACCTTTCAAAACAACATAAAAAATCATTTACTTAGAGATTTCTTTGTCAGAAATGACAAAATCTCCACAGAAAATGCAGACAGCACTCTGTGGTAAATTTGTGATTGAACAATAAAAACAGCTATTGCAATGTTAAACCAGTAGTAAATATTATAAAAATGAAGAAAACATGACAAAAAGACAATGTTTTCCTGTCAGAACTTCCAAATGAAGCAGATAATCATCAGAAACAAGAGGCCTACTGTTCAACTGACACCACAGAACTTCTATTTCCCAGCACAAGTTATAGAACATTTTAGAAAAGCCTCCAACTGCTTTAAAGCACTAGTAAGCATACAAACAACACAGCAGTACATTAGCATTCCCCTGAGGAATTAAAAGCAGTAGTAAATAGCAAGAATATTCAACTAAAATGTTAACACACACACATACGTACATATAAATATGTATACATCTCGAATGAAGAGAATCATACAGTGATGTTATCTGAGGTCTGGAAACTAATCCATCAATGCAGGCTGCTGAGGGATTTAACTGTGCGAGTAAACGACTGAACAACCAACGGGGTAAGGCTTCTCCTGATGGGAGGGGCTTAGCCAATTCCCTGTCACAGAGTCAAAGAAGGGTAGTCTGGAAAGTTGCCAGTGTGAGCTTGTGTGGATATAACCCACATGCCACTGAGGCAGAGTGAATGATGAACATCCCCTGTTGTACTGCTGTCTGTTCAATGGCTGTTGGGACTTGTGAAACATAGGCTGTTGGGACTTGTGAAACATAAGCTGTTGGCACTTTTTTGATACCTCTGAAAGGATCGCTGAGGTGAAAAGTTGATCCCAACATCTGAGAGCATTTTGCTCTCTTACTCATACTACAGCAGTCTCTTTTCATCTTCTACCCAAACAAGGAGGAGCCAACAAGGGAAACACTGATGCACTCTACCTTGAAGTGGTTTGAAAAATCTGTTAGATAAAGCCAGGCCTGTCTCATCATCAATTGCGAGCCTGCCACCTCTGATGTACATCTGTTGCACCGTGAAAAAGACAACCGGTAAGTAAAGATATAGAGAAAATGCACCAACTATCTGGGCTTTCAGGTCACTCTATATAGTTAAGAGATCTGATCAAGAACATACATGATGCATAAATGCGCTTTCCCAGTCTATCCATCATCTTAGACTCTATTCAGCAGATGGGCAGCCTGTGCAACCTTAGGGACATCCTTACTGGCGACAGTGGATACCTCTATGGAATCCGCAAGAGGTCCTTTACTCTAGTGCTGTCTACCCTTGGAGCTCAGTAGCACTCCATTGGGTTTCTGGACTATGGGCTTTGCCATGTGTGACTCTTTGCAGGCTTTACTGTACACCATATACATTAGCTTGTCCAAGGGTGGCACAACCCAGTTCACTGAGACAAAGAACTTATAAGTCTACTGGAATATCTCTCTCTCACTGGGGAGGTGGGGCAAAGAAGCCATGATCCCCTCTATCTCATCATTTCCAATGTTTTACCAAAGGAGGTGTTCTCTGGAGGGGATTTGGGGAAAGCACCTATTCATCAAGATCTGCATCTGGGGAGAGAGACTCTGAAAGGGGAGTTAGAATGCTTCCTCTTGCACTCCCTTTTCCAAGGGGGACTAGGTGAAGAGTGATCTGAACTTTCCTGGGAAGAAGACATCCCAGATCTCTGCACTGTAGGCCTATAAAATCATCTGTTCCTGACAAGGAACAGTCGAAGGTCCAGGCATTTACTGTGTCTCAGGGAGGAATCAATGGTTCCTGTATCTGCCCCTGCAAAGAGGCAAAAAGACATGTCGGAGGCACCCAGGGCTAAAAAGCTCTGCAGTGAATGCGTCAGTGTCAGCACTGGCATGGCAATACCAGAGCAGTGCAAAATCAACATAGACCACTATGGGGCAGAAGTCGTCTTCAATGATTTCAGCTAAGAAGGACTGAAAACTGAATCACTTGGCACGATCAGGGTAAAAGTCAGAGCCAAAAGGTCACTGCCAAATCCTTCAGCCCTAGTAGCCCCCGATGCCTACATCAAGGGTGTTGCTAAAGCAACCACTGATGCAGAGGGCACTGGCAAGGGTGAAGGAACATTTTCTAATATCAGAGGAACAACTACAGGTATGGGAGTCAGATTTCATCTCAACTGGTGAAAAAAACAGGGGCCAGAGGAGAAACAGAAGTCAAGCAGGTAGTCAAGTTTTCTTGAGACAACCTATGCACTGAGGGAGCTGAGATGACTTGAGATTGCACTGAAGCTGTGCCTTCATGAAGGAAGACTTCTGCTTCCAGTCCAAAGGGGAAGTGTTTCAGAGGGACTTACAGAATCTGAAAGATGTTGAAAACAGGTTTTGAAGTGAGGAACTTTGATAACTCTTTTTTGGAAGACAAACTTCCTACTTTTTCTCTCAGTGCAGAGTTGGCAGTGCAGGATGACTCCTGACAATGAGATGAAGTGGATTAGTGGGAGTAGCCATGGAAGTCAGTGCTGGTCAAGAAGGGAGACATAACCTCGGCACTTTTGCTAGTGACAACTTCTCCAAAACTAAAACATCAGGTTCCTCAGGCTTACACTTCTCTTTCCTCTTTAGAGGTCTAGGAGCTTTGGAATAATGCTTGTCAGAGTTCTCCCGAGCTTTGTTTTTCTTCTTTGGGAGTAAAAACCCCTTCAGTACAAGTTTGTTTCTTCTGTCTAAAAGTGTGAAAGAACTTTTAAGCAGTCACTTTCTAAGTGTTCCACACCCAAACACACAACAATATTGTGACCACATTTTTTTTTTAAATAACTTTTGAAACCTTGCTTGAATTCCCTGTCCGTGACTAGGGCTTACAAGACAAGTGTACCAAATAACTACAGCAAACAAAAAAAGGCAGTTATAATCCAGATGACTAAAGAAATCTCTTGTTTAAGGAGAAGGTCACAGGCAAGGGACAAGGAGGGGAAAAGAGGAGAAAAGCTAGGATAGTAGAAAGAAACAAAATGTAGCAACAGGTTTAAAGAAGCATACATTTTTTTTAAAGAAAAAAATTAAGATTTGTGTAGTTTAAGGCAAGAAAAAGTGACGTATATGACAGAAACACAACTAAATTCCACCCTTAATTGCTCAAACTCACTAAGGTGATACCAAATCTGCAATGGGACAATGAGATTTGCAGCACCTCTTCAGACCATGGGCTCATGGGAGAGGCAAAAAGAAAGTGACAAGGTAGCAAATACATCTGTTGCAGCGAACGGACCATACAAGAGTAAATCCATATTTATTCAGGGATACTACATCTACTTAGTTTCCAGTACACTTGCACCTCACCCCCACCATGGCAGATTAATCATTTCAGTCGAGGGCTTTAGTCTCAACAACCTCCTTCAAGATCTTAATCTGCTACTACTTGTATTTTATTTATATTTAGATATTTCAATTTGTAGCTGATAACATTCAGTCCCCACATC
Organism: Protopterus annectens; assembly: GCF_019279795.1. Lineage (NCBI taxonomy): Eukaryota > Metazoa > Chordata > Ceratodontiformes > Protopteridae > Protopterus > Protopterus annectens. The sequence goes on along the minus strand of NC_056739.1, from coordinate 1,617,163,678 downwards.
TGTGACCCACTTACTTGCACTATCCTATTTTGTTTAAACCTGACATCTTTGGATGTGTTTTATATCCATGACACAAGCTTACAAACACAGTTGACTGCTGAAAAAAAATCAACTGTCAACTGTAGAAAAAAATGGTTTCAACAAAATGCAGTTACCATAATGACTCATATGACATGAAAACAGCACTGGGTATTTTGAGGCTTACCACCTGCAAAGTAAAGTGTGGAAGTCAACTGCAATTCCAGCCAAGCATAGCCGGCCTTAGGCACAGGCCAACTAGGCAGCCACCTAGGGCGCCGCTCCAGCAGGGGTGATTTTTCCAGTATTTATTTGGTGTAGGTAGACCAGGATGGGGGCACCAGGTAGTGGGGGGGGGGTGCCATGGTGCCCTTTTGCCTAGGACACCAGTTGATCTAAGGCCGCTCCTGCTGCCAAGTGGCATGCCACGGCAGTATGGATTCAGACAATGCAGACATTTGCAATGGAGACTGGTTTTAGGGACAAGGGATGCAACTTTGACTGTGGTGAATGTATCCGAGCTAGTATAAGACACTGAAATTTAGAAATAAAATATACGTTGACACCTATCTTTACAAAGCGTGGGCTCTGGAAAATGCAGTTTTTCAAGAACTCACCACAACATTAGATGTTCATGTAGGATCACTGTTGCAGAACATTGCAGGCATCTAATAGTGCCTAGTCATATTTACAATAACAATTCCAAAACCATAATGCATACAAGCATTTAAAGATTTATCTTAAAGGTTACATGATGAACAATACAACTTCACTAATACTTGGCCTTTCCTTTGCCTAGTTCAGATATAGAGAGATTAATTGTCGCTTATATAATATTTAATTATATTGTCACAAATTTCACATCTTTCCAAGTATCTCGCTAACAAAGTGCTTAGCCTCATATGAAAGCTCTCAGCTAAAGGAGCAAAATGCTGCTGACAGCATATGTGTAAACTTGAGTGGCTGTCAAGATATTGTAAGTTGTTCACAAAATATTACAACCTTAAGAGTTACTATGTTTATGGTGATGTAAAAATCCACTTTAAGAGCTAGAACTGAAACAATACTAGCACTACAACAAAATGGTCTGTGTCGAAGAGTTTCCCATTTACACTTCTTTAGTAAATCTTATGGTTCCAGACAAAGTATTTCTTTGGGATGTGAGGACAATTTGATTTTATTAAAAAGCTTAGGCTCTGCCCATTGGAAGTTACAGTACAAACTTCCACAGCTCCACTGGAGGGAAAGAGTTAATGGGCGCATATGATCAGCCATCCTAAATTAGCTCACACAAACATTTCAAGACCAGAAGGATGTTAATCTCAAGGGACCCTTTGTTACCATTTAGGCACAGCAAAGAAAATATCATCTATTTGTAAACATGAGATTTTCTAGAAACAGGTTTTTCTGGCTTCTTTTAACACATATTGGACATCCTCATGAAACAAGCACCTACTCTGAGTCAAGAATGAAGCATTCAGGCTGTCAGTTGTAGTTACTCCAAAATGGGGTGCACAAGTAGACTCGCCCCTAAGACTGTGTGAGCAAATACAGATTGACAGGAAGTCTGTGGTAATTGCCCTAGGCTAATACAATTAGAATGGAGAATCAAGATTGCCTAGGCCAATAGGGGGTCAACTACAATGACCTTTTACATTTCTTTCTGAAACTCCTGAAGTACTTTGTGAATCAGCAGAAAGACTGGAAATCTATAAAAGGGCGTTCCAGTCCAAGAGAATGATGATGTGTCTGTCCTCCAAGCATGGCTGCAAGGCTGAATGGGACAGAAATTTTCCAGCTGTTTGTTTTGAAAGGAGGCAAACAGATCTGTTACAGGCATTCCCCACAGATGGACTAGATCCTGGAACACCACTGCCTTGAGCTGCCACTCATGCTGGTCACCCCAGGATCTGCTTAGTTTATCACAATGTTTTGCTCTGACAGGATGTTTGATAGCATGGCAGAAGAGTCACAGAATGCTGTAAAGCCAGCTCTCAAGCCATCACTGCCAACCGGCACAGAGGGTATGACCTTGTAACACCTTTGTTGAGAAACTACAACACTGTGGTGTTGTCCTTAACCAGAAGAGAAGGACCTGGAGTCCACAGGTGATGAAGGACTTTCAAGGTGTGAATCGCCACCACCATTTCCTTGACAATGATGTGCTTCCATGCATCCCCGGGGCCCCCAAGTGTTCTGCACTTGCATTCCCACTGACACCAGTCCCCAAGAGAAGTTGGACAAATCTGTCTGGATAGATTTTGCCAGCAGAGGTGGGAAGAAGGAAAGTCATGGATTCATACTCAGCTGCGCTCTACACCACTGTAACTCTTGTCTAATAAGGGCATCACCAGCAACTGGGATTCCAGGGAATGTAGATGCTGGGTCCAACAATTTTGGACATACCACTGAACTTTCCTCATGGGGACATGGGCCAGTGGTATCATGAGAATCATGGACACCATCAGTCTTAGAATTTTTAGGAGTTTTCTTACTGAGGCGACATTTCTCCTGGAGAATTTTCAAAAGACCATCTGGTAAGACAGGATCTTGTACTTGGAAAGAAATTCATTCTTTTGTTGGGGTTGATTAAGCACCCCAGGAAGACAAGTCCTGGTGACAGTGTCAGGCATGACTTCCAAAGGTTCAACTTGAACCCTAGCTGGGACAGTAAGGTCAAGATCTTCTCTAGCGATTCCAACCACCTGGAAGCAGACTCTGCTCAGATCAGCAAGTCGTCCAAGTAAGGAAAAATGTGAATGCCACGAGTCTGACTCGAGGTGCAGTGGATAGCCTAAAGGGTAACACAGGAAACTGGCAGTACGAACCAGGCACAACAAATCTCAGAAATTTCCTTAAGTGTTGAGCATTGGGGATACGATAAGTATCCTTTAGAGTCATCACGAAGCATTGGTCCAGCAAAATAGGAAACACTGTCAAGCAGGGTGAGCATCTTGAACTTGGGGACACTGACAAAAGTATTCAGAAAGGATAGGTCCAACACTGCTCTCCACAACAGCTCTGTTTGGGAACTAGGAAAATTCTGGAATAGAAACCTCTCATCCTTTCTGAAGGAAGGACTTGTTTTATGACCCCCTGAGTCCAGCATTTGTTATTCCTCCTAAACTCTGGCAAAGCCCGGTCTGGTGGATAAGGGGAAACCCCCTTGGACAGAGGTGGGTGTTCTTTCCACTGTCACATGCAACCTCCGACAATAATGTCATGCTCCCATTTGTTGGAAACCACTGATGGCTAGGCCTCCTTGTTGAGAGCTAACTTTCAAGATGGGGCACCCAGAGGTGGACTTGAGAAAGATGGATGCCATGCTTCAGCATAGTCATAGGATGGAAGAGTATCATCATTTTTAGGAAAACAACAATCTTGTTAGGTTTGGCAGAATTCTCATCCTGCAATTTCCTCTTAGTGCCTTAAGTTTTTGTTCAGCCAGTACTTCTGTTTGTTGGGTTGCTGAAAATTATTCTGCTTACTGGAGGAAAACGTGGAAATATGGAACATTTTCGACACTCTTGCATCATTTTACATCTGTCATCCCAGTGTTAAGTGGATCTGATCAGCTGCTATACCAAACACAAAATCAGAATCAAGTTGAGCATTCATAATCACATTTTTTAACTCGTCAGAAAAGTTTTGGCTGTGCAATCAAGTGTACCTCCTTATCACTACCTCCATCTCTGCATTTCTACAAATAGTATTGTCCCCCTCCAAGTGGCTCTTACAGCTGTTTTGACACTACAGAAACATCATCTTTGATGCACGCTTTTTGTTTAGCAGGTAACAATGTAGCAAACTTATCTAAACTATACATGCTTCTCAACACAAACTTCCACATAACACACTGGTGGTTAAACACTTTAAAAGCTACTGTGCTGGACGGCACCAGCTTCTTTCTCTGCATTTCTAGCCACATGCCTAGTTTATCTGAAGTGAATGGAATTGATGAAGACAAAGTAGTTTTATTGAAAGAGGTTGCTGGACACAGAAGCAGGATCTGCAGACAAGGGGGCTTGGAGGCCAGGCATGGCTGAGCACACCCTTAATTTCTTAAACAGTGTTTTAGCACTTAGTGGAGAATTGCAAGCTTTCTTAAAAACACCCTACAACATTAGGATCAATGGAGGAAATGTCTCCACATCCGGGGCCTCATCCTCCAAAAGATCATAAACCCTGCTGATCTCTAGAGCAGCCAATGACTGCTCCCAGTCAAATAAATCAATGAACCTAGCCAGCATTTGGGAAAAGGAAAACATAATTTTGGGTTTCTGAACCTGTTCATACTCAGAGGAAACTGACTGAAAACACAGTTAGAAACTGCTGCCCTGCAATGTGGTGTGTCTTCGGTCTCTTTTTTTTGCATGCACTACACTAATGGGAGAATTGTTGGGGGTAGACGTATCAACACTGGCAACAGATTTTGCATCCCTGAATTCCACCGCACCTAAATAATTTGGTTCTTCCATACCTTAACCAGGCAATAGTATACCCCCAAAGGACATGTATGACCCTCGTGTCACACAGTTGTATTAACACTAAACCAGGGGACCTGGGGTAAAAGAATGCAAGTGGTCCGACAGCTTGTCCAAGGCTACTGCGGCTTCACAAGCCACAGTCTTATGCAATTTTCCGGTTTATTTATATGGGGGGCACCATATCAGAGTCCATCAAGTCAGACGACAAAAAACAGCCACATCAAAACCAAATACTGGCTCTAAATAGCAATCTGAGGTTCTGAATACTGCACTGAAAATTTGAGTAGTTTCAATAACACAGCTCTAAGCACAAAATACACATTTCAAAAGACCCCAATTTTAATAAACATGACTAATGTTAGCACCAAATGAATAGAAACAGCATAAAAATGCTTTAGACAAGGAATCAAGTATACACATATGAAAAATTCCTGTCAGAAATGTTTATATACGGAATGGTGCCAAAATCTCGATTTGAATGAAAAACATTATTTAAAATGCTGTAAATGTACCCAATGACCTCAAATGATCATAACCCCAAAGAAAAAAATGCAAATACAGCAAGTTTTCCTGTCAAAATTTTCAAATGAAGCTTAAAGTAAACAGCATAAGTCATATACAGCAGGTAAAGTAAAACTTCCCATACATACAATTTTCTAATCAGAAAAAAGCAAGCCAATCAACAGAATGCTCTATTTAAGCAGTGATAGAAAAAGGCACAAGAAGAAATAAAACCCCAAAGTGTTTCTTACCTGAGTTCAGTAGCTGAGGAGATCCTAAGTAAGAAGCAGTCTTCCAAGAGATCCTTCTCTTACTATGGGGCATGAAAACTGAAAGGGTCCTGTCTGTGGTACTGAAAGTGAGCCCATGTACTACCAAATGGTTGGCACATCACACCCACAAACAATCACTGGGAGGAGCTCTGAGCTTTGACAGACTGCCAGAGGAAGACTAGCAGGGCGCTACTGTCCACATGCCCGTAAGGCAATGTGTTAGTTAAACATCCATTGTTCAGTCTGTGTGAATCTCTATGTTCCCTCCACACAGTACCAGAGCTGCCTCATAATGTCCAGTAAATGGAGATTTTTCCCCCTGTATTATGTAGCTGCAGTAAAAATATAACTATTTGAGTTGTCTGACTGTGTGAAAATTGCAAAAGCGCCTTGGGCATGAATGTGTACTTTGAAGAATGACATAGCTCCTATAAATAACTGTGAATGATTTTTTACATATCATAGCCTAAAGCTCTGAAATTCTCCTAGCACACATGGTGATCACCAGAAAGAGACCATCGTCCATGGTAGTTATTTTAGCACAGCTGATACCATTAGTTTAAAGGAGTGCAAGGTTAGTCTCTCCAGCACAAAACTGTGATCTCAAGCAGGTGGGACTGCTCTTCTTGGTGGGAATAGGAGGGCAATCTCTGTGAGAAACTTGTTTACAAGCAAGTTGTTTGCCAGTGATGGCTGTCCTGAAAGGATCACAAAAAATGGCATCATGTACTTTAATGCATGAATAGGACAGGCATGCTGGAAAAAAAAAATGACAAATAGAGAAATGGATGCATTCCCCACATGAGAAGGGTCTTTGTTTCATTATTTGCATCATGTGGAGAAACTCCATTTAGCCAAATAAGAATTCTTCATGTTAGCCTTTACTGCCTGTTATTATACTAATCCTGGCTTCTTTCAACATGTACCCGGCGGGAAACAGAGTCAGATCGTGCAAGCATGCCAGTCTCTCAAGTCTGGGTAGACCAGGATCCCAAACTACTAAGTAACCAGGTCTAGTGGCGAGAGTAGATAGCATGGTGGCGCCTTCATCAACTGTAACAGTATGAAAACCAAAGTTGTTTGGAACAGTACACATGAATAGGAAGATCATTCTGGGTACTGCTTGCCTGACCTTCTGCAACATCCTTCATATCAGTAGTGCAGGGGGAATACATATACAGAAACAGGGATTACAAAGGGAATGAGAAAGCACCCACCCTCCATTTCTGGTTAACAGGCAGTCTTGTTCATTACCTGGGAAGCTGGTGGTTGACAGGGGAGGTGAATACGTAACATCCCATCAGTCCGTCAGGATCTAGAATATTCATTTTTTAGGAACTGCCACTAAGAGCTTTCACAGAGTCCTGCTCAAACTATATGTGTGCTTGAATACTAAGGGGATGTGCAGTACACCACCTTGACCATTATTATTTATCTATGCTTCCAAATCCCAAGCTTGCATCATACTTGCATGCCTTGTGCAAACTAGAGTGCCCCCTGTTTTAATCATGTACCAACATCAATGTGACTGTTTGTGGGAAGCAAGAGTGACTCTGATTTCCAAATAGTTTCAAAAATTCTGAGGCCAAAATGAATGCACATTTCTTTTATGCTGATGCAGTGTTTCACCTGAGACTGGTTTTACTTGTTTAGGATTCTTAGAGGTCCTGAGAGGTTCCCTCCTTTGATTATGTTTGAGGTGAAAGTTGTTAAGATTTAAGAGTGCTCCAGCAGTAAGAACATTAGCCCCCTGACTGTCAAGACCTCTGTGCAGACAAATCCCCTGGATAAAGGGCAGTAACTTTATGGTTCTGTTCAGGAGTTGCACATGCCGATTCCATCAGATTTCAGATACCACTGGATCTTTCTCATACAAAGTCTTTCCACAGGTACCACAACAAACACTGAGACTATGAAGCTTAAAGCCTAGAGGAATTCCCAGACTGTTATTGATGCCCTCTGGCCTGTAAGAGGAGGTTGTTCTCCAGGAAAGAAGATTTCAGAGAAGTAATTATATCTTGTATTCTATCATGATCAGAGACACTATTACTAAATATTTGTGTCCAGGGTAATGCTCGACTTTGGCAAATGAGGAGAATACCTTAGGTTTTGGACATTATCCTTGGTAATTCTTGGACACTCCTTGATGTTCTGTTCCCATTTGGGCCTGAAGGAAGTAATCATTCAAAGACAAAATGTGTACGCCCCGACCCAGTCATTAGAAAAGCTACTGCTGGTGCCAGGCATATGGTAAATGCTTTGTGTGCAACAGCAAAGCGCTCATACAGCAAGGAGGTAAACTGGAAATGTGCAGTTCCTCTACCTTGAATCTTAGAAGTATTTGGTGCTCCTTACAGCTAGAATATAACTATATACATCCTTCAGGACCAATATCGCCAGTAAAGCTCTAGAACAGAAAAGTGTGAAGTGAGGCCATAGTATAAGCACTGTACACTTAGGTACATTCAAAAAGTGAGCAAGCCTTGGGAGGTCTAAGAACAACCTTCTCGGTCCATGTTTTTTGGGATCAAGTAGCATTCTGGATTAAAAACCTCACTTCTTCTTGGGGAGGGGAGTCACTTGCATGGCCCCTTGTAGCAGCAGCTTCTCATAAATAAAAACAGCTCAACGGGTTCCTGTAATATTAGGGGGAAGCCCCAAAAAGGGGGATGCATTGAACTCCATCTTGTACTTGTGAGTGATTATGCTCATAATCCAGCTGTCCAAAGTTAGTCATGCTTGCTTAGTTGTCCCTAATTGTGCCTGTCTTCCAGGCAAGAGGGGGAAGAGGACTATGCAACAGGGAGGAGAATTTCTGTCTGAGTTATGATTGATACGTCAAACTAGTTGGGTAGTCTCCTGTAGTCCCTCCCTGACTTGCTTTTTTTCTCCTATTTCTGTTCCTCAAACTTTCAAGTTCTGGCCTGCCTCCCTCATCTGATATCAGTAGAAAGGCTCATGCTTTGAAATAAAGCTTTGAGACTCAAGGATGAAAGATACTTTACTATCTCCATAACCTTTCCTTTATCCTTCAATTTCTTGTAAATTCCTTGGGCTGTTTCTAAACAACATTTTTTTTTTTACTGACAGCAACATTCAACAATTCCTTTTTAACATTTTCTCATAATGGTTGGATTCTAAGCCTCACATGTTGACTAAGAACCAACCCAGTTGCTGCCAGTTTGGAAGCTGCATCACCCTGCTGTACCCCAGCTTAACTCAAAAGGTGGGGAAACATGCAATAATCTGGGGAAGTCTAGTGATCAGTAACTTTAAGGCTTCTCCTTTTGTCACATTTGCTTTGTTTTGAGGATTTTTCTAGGTATTTGTCTATGCACAATCTAGCAATTAATAGCTATGAAGGCCAATTTTAAAGGGCTCTCCACTGAAATATTGGCACTCCAAATGCAGTGTTGACACTGTGAAAAATAAAGATTAAAAATGCAGGAGACGAGCAAATCTCAATCATAAATTTCTTGGGCTGTGTTCCTAAAGATTTTTTTTTCTGAAAGCAGCATTCAACAATGCCTTTTTAACATTTTCTCACAAAAGGTTGAATTCAAAGCCACACATGCTGCCTAAGAGCCAACTCAGTTGCTAGCAGACACCAAAAAGGGATGGAGAAAGTACAGTTGTGTACTCTTACCATAAATGTAGATGTTCGAGTATGCTCACTGTTACAATCATTACTGTAGGGTTCTTCCTGCTGGCAGCAGCCCTCGATCGGCCAGGGTCCCAAAGTCAGGTCCGACGTTGGCTGAAGTCACTCCTGCCCTGATGTCAGTGCGCCAGGGGTATAAAGACCCCAGCCAACGCCATTTTCCCCAGTTTTTCTTGCCCCAGATGTCAAGTGCCCAAAAATAAAGGCCAAAAGCTTAATCAAAAGAATAAGCAAACATAAACCAGAACATTCCCAAATATCACCAGCAAAAATACCTCAGAGAAAAAAGAAGTGTCAAGGAGACACAGACAGCACTCAAAGAACAGCAAAAGAGGGGACAGGAGGGAGGGTAACCCAGACTGTAACAGTGAACATACTCGAACATCTACATTTATGGTAAGAGTACACAGCTGTACTATGTTCATCGTGGTTCACTGTTACAGTCATTACTGTGGGGTTGAATCCCAAAGCTAAGAAAGGGTGGATGGAGAAGGAACAGAAGGGGCGGCTACAAAACCCTGCAGGACTGCAGAGGCCCTAGATTTAGAATAGAGAGGGAGGTTGTAGTGCTTAGAAAAAGTATGCACAGAACTCCAAAACTCCACTGAGAAAAGCTGCCGAAGTGGCAGTAGCTCTGGTAGAATGTGTTCTAACATTAACAGGAAATGGTTTACCACGATGAGAGTAACAGAACTTGATGCAGTGGGCAATCCACTTAGAAATAGTTTGCTTAGTGATTGCTCTCCCCTGTGAAGTAGAAGCATAAGCCACAAACAATTGGTCAGATTTCCTGAAAATCTTGGCCCCGTCCAGGTAAAAACGAAGCTGCCTGTGTATATCTAAAGAATGCAAAATACTTTCCTCTTCACTTTGAGGATTAGGATAAAAGGTAGGTAAATGAATAGTCTGATTCAAGGCTACTTTCGAAACCACCTTAGGCATAAAGGTGATTAGTCCTCAGGGGCACCCTGTCCTGATGAAAGGGTTCCACAGCCATGAGAGCTTGTAATTCCGAAACTCTTCTGGCAGAGGTAATAGCTAAAAGAAAAGCAGTTTTCCATGATAAAAACTTTAAATCTGTGGAAGCTGCAGTTTCAAAAGGAGACAAAGTTAATTTTTCCAAAACAAAGTTGAGATCCCAAGTGGGAACTGGTGCTCTTACAGGGGGCCTTATATTCTTTGACCCTCTGAGATACTGCTTAAGTAACGGATGAGAAAAGATTGGGGTGTCCGTATTGTAATGTTCAGAAATAGCAGAAGCATGAATTTTGATAGATGAAAAAGATAGGCCCTTATGCAACATCTCTGTTAGGTATTGTAAAATCAGAGGAATGTTTGGAACTGCAGAATCAAAACCCTGGGCCTGAGTCCAGGAGCAAAATCTTTTCCATTTACCTGCATAAGATTTCCTGGTGCTGGGCCGTCTAGCTTCAAGGATTACATCCAGTACCTCTTTGGCAAGGGTAGAGCTGTTTAAAGACCCTGGATCTGCCAGGCTGCTAGATTCAGAGTTTTGACACGGCTGTGCAGGATCTGGCCATCTCGTTGAGACAGTAGATGTGGAATTTGTGGCAAAATCCAGGGTGGACCCTGAGCCAGGTTCATCAGGGTGGAATACCAGAATTGCCGAGGCCAGTTGGGAGCCAGTAAAATCATTTGCAGTCTGTCCTGTTTGATTTTCAGAAGTACCCGTGGTAGAAGAGGCAAAGGAGGAAAAGCATATACTGAGAGGCGTTTCCAACTGAATGAAAGGGCATCCACTTTCCATGCTAGCTTGTGGTAGGTCCTTGTGCAGAACGTTTGAAGTTGATGGTTTTGGGGAGATGCAAAAAGATCTCTGTCTGGGCACCCCCACACCTCTGTTATCATCCTGAATATCCAAACATCCATTTGTGTGGATCCGAAAGATTTCTGCTTCGACCGTCTGCCAGAGTGTTGTCCTTTCCTGGCAGGAATTGAGCTTGTAAGTCCACCTTGTTGGCTAGTGCTGTGTTCCACAGAGCCATGACCAATCTGCACAGGGGGTAAGAGTGAGAGCCTCCCTGCTTGTTTATGTACCACATCACTGTAGTGTTGTCCGTCTTTATCAGTAATTGCCCCGGTAGAATAAGATCTTTGAAGGCTGTCAGGGCATTCTGTACAGCTAGCATCTCCTTCAAATTTATGTGCAGATGCATTTGGTCCTCTGTCCAGGCACCCTGAAGACATTTTCCTTGCATGTGGGCTCCCCAGGCATAATCCGAAGCATCCGTCATTATGACTTGATTGGCTGGAATGGGACAGAAAGGCCTCCCCTTGTTCTGAAGACAGGCTTTGGCCCACCAAAGAAACTCCTGCCAGAGACAAGGCAAAATTGCGATCACTGTTTCCAAACTGTGGCAATGCTGAGACCATACACTCTTGAGGTACCACTGTATCTTCCTCATATGCAGCCTTGCAAATGGCATTAACAGAATGCAGGATGCCATGTAACCCAAAGCCTGCAGAATTTTTCTTGCAGACAGCTGTCTCATTAAAGCCACCAAAAATAAACAGGAGTCGGCCGACCGGCACTTGCGAACTGCTTTGCTAGGGGCACCGCACGGCAAGAAAGACTGGGGAAAATGGCGTCGGCTGGGGTCTTTATACCCCTGGCGCACTGACGTCAGGGCAGGAGTGACTTCAGCCGACGTCAGACCCGACTTTGGGACTCTGGCCGATCGAGGGCTGCTGCCAGCAGGAAGAACCCTACAGTAATGACTGTAACAGTGAACCACGAGGAACATCCACCTTACTTGCTGTTGCTCCCTCAGGTCTCTCAGCTGTAAAGTGAGCAGCCTTCCACTCTAACTTCCTTTCTGAGGGTCCTCTATCTCACTGCCATTGTAGCAGTGCTCCTCTTTTTTATGCACCCTCTAAAGGACCACAGATCCCCCCCCCCCGATGATGCCCTGAAGCCTGTACCATGGCCTGCAATTTCTTCTGTGTTAGCAAAACTTACAGCATGGTATCTCAGCTTCTTCAAGTTGTTTAGGTAAAACCCACTCACATCTGGCAATCAACTAAAAGTCAAAAGTCTTGTAAGCAAAATAAGCACTTAGAATATGAATCCTTGTATGGGATCCAAAGCTGTTGGTTATCAGGCATGCCCCAGGAAATAAACTCAAGTTTCCAAAGAAATTTCACCAGCAAAACAAAAGGCATTGAGTTAAAGAGGAGTATAGCAAAGAACCAAGCAACTTCAAAAGTTCTTGCCAAGATATGCATGTGCCTACTACAAAAAAGAACTGATGATGGCACAGGCTGACTGCCTTTATATACAGGATGTAAACATGTCTTCTCATGTTGGGGAGAAGTCCATCAGAGACCAAATATCTGCAGAGCTATGAGAATCGGGCAAGTAGGGAAAATGTCCAGCTGCAACTATTCACCTCATATCAGGAATTTCCTATAGCAATGACACAGGAGGGCTGAGCAAACTACTCAAAAAGGGTACCATCTAGTGCTATCTACCAACTCTGTAGTTTGACTGGCAGACTTCAGTGCTCCTAAGGGAAATAATGGGGATACTCTGAAGGGAATAAATGGAAGGCACAGCATTCAACGTCTGAACCAGAGCAGCCACTACAGTTTTTTTCCTGAAGTCATTCTTTGCCAAGAGGAAAAAAAAATTCACCAAAGAGGCTCATACACTTGCTTCTACAGCACCTTGGACAGAAGGTCCCTAAAGGACTTTGAGGTCATATCAGACTGGAGAACATACATTCTGGATATTTTTCTAAAGGCAGGGGAACAGTAGACAATTTGCTACTAAGTGGTGATGAGCTGGATGACAGACTCATGGGTTCATAGGTGTTTACTAGGCTAACAACAAGGGACTTTTTAAGCCTAGCCATGCATCCTAAATCTCTGACAACTTCGGATACCTTTGATAAGTGTAAGCATGGGCCTGGGAGATGAACCATTTACAGGTTACCTGTTTGCATTAGAGACAAAGGTGCCAAACCAGGGATGAATTTCTGTTTTCCCATCCAACTGTCCAAGTTGCACTTGAATTGGGTTAGGGAGGAACTCTGCTTCACATGGACGGAGAGCCTGTTAAATAGACGGGGTAGTCTCTGGGATACATACCCATCTCTCCAGCAGGTCCTATTTGCATCACAGGCAAGGTTTAAGTCTTTAGAATGGGTAATTCTGGCACTGTTTGTTTTGTGGATATGCAGGAGGTCCATCAGGAGGTCCATCAGAGTGGGGTCTGACAATGCCCTGTATACCATGCATAGATCTTCCCTCAAAAGCCTATAGGAGACAGAATACAGGGATAGGGCCCTGAGGCAGTCTGCATAGGACATATTACTTATGCCCTGTATACTTTTAGTGAGGAACCTCTGTGGACGTTCCACTTGTTGGATATGCCTGGTTAGGTACATACCAAAGGGGGCACTGTACTCGATAGGTATGATGTATGCCAAATACAGTGGAACAATGACTTCCTTGGACTTAGATGCCATACCTTTGTTTATAAATTGCACAACACAGAATGACTTCCTCACCGCTGTAGACACTTGATGATCAAAGGCTAGATTACTATCTGTGTGTGTCCCTAAGTCCCTGACTACTGGGTCAACTCTAAGGGGAGTGTTGTCAATATGACAGTTACCAGGGATGGATGACTTCCCAAAGGATACTATTATGCATTTCTGGCCATTTAGTTTTAGGCCATGGCTCTGATACCAGTTGTTTGTCTGTGTCAGCCCCTCCTGGAGAACATTTGTGTCAATGTGAGATTCAATGACAGGTCCTAATTTGCAATCATCTGCAAATTTAGTCAGAGGCCACTGACATTGGCCTTGACTTCTGAGAAGGAAATGCCAAAAAGGAGCAGTTCAAGGACTGATCTCTGAGGGACTCCACCTGTGACTGGCCTCTTTGTAGAGGTGGACTCCCCAATTCTGACTTCCTGGGCCCTGTCAGTAAGCCAGTTGGCTATCCACCAGGTGACATATGGGTTTGTACCTAACCTCTTGAGTTTGTCAACAATGCCAGAGTGGGATATTGTGTCAAATGCCTTGGCCAGGTCATGGTAGGCAGTGTGAACGATTTTGCCCTCATCCATTTCTTTGGTGACCTTCTCAAAGAAGTCCACCAGGTTGAGTAGGCATGATCTGCCTTTGACAAAACCAAACTGGGTTGGGGCCAGTATCAGGAGGTTTACTATATCTCTACTGATGATCTCCATGATAATTCTTTCCATGGTTTTACATATAAGACTAGTGAGACTTACAGGTCTGTAGATGGCCCATCTTTGTGCAGAGGGATGACTGTTGCATTTCTCCATTCATGAGGCATGAAGCCTGTTTGGAGGGTACAGTTAAATAGTAATTCCAGAGGCCCTGACAGGTCATGTTTCATACTATTTAGAAGGCATCCTGTGATATTGTCTGTGCCTACTGACGCAGTGTTCTTCGTCTTAGAGGGAATATTAAGGATTTGTTCCCTAGTGATAGTAGGGTGAGTGATACTTGACATTGCCTGAGGGAAGGTTGGGGGGTGTAAAGCTGGAGCTGAATTTTTCATCCAGGAGGTTTGCTATATCTTCTGGCTCAGTATAGGTGGCTCCATTTACAATGAGCTCTGCACACAACTGTGTATTGCCTTGAGGCTGCGGACATAGCTAAAGAATGCTTTGTGGTTATCCTTGGCATGGGAGGCCAAACGTACCTCAAATTTGGCTTTGGTAGACTTTATTTGTCCTCTGAGTTGTTTGTTTAATTTGACGAGAGTGCTTTTTATCCTGCTGGGTGCTGCACCTCCTAATTTTTGCCATGATTTTCTTTCTCCTGTTATATATCAGATTGGTTTTGTGATTCCACCACGGTAGCTTGTTTTTTGAGTTAGTTCTGCACTTCTTCCTGGTGGGTACAGCTGCCTCTATGCAGCTTATATTAACATGCTTGTACAGGGTTCCTGGGAACAGTTCTGCAGAGGCAGAAGTGTTCTCAGGGTTTATAGGGGCTTGAAATTTTGCCAGGTTCTCACTTAACAGGAGGTTAGCCTTAGAACAGTTCCTGAACATTCCCCATTGAGCTGGGGGGGTCCAGGTTTTATTTTTACTTCAAAGGAGACCATTTTGTGGTCTGACCTTACCAGGGAAGGCATTACAGTAAGGGGTGTGCCACACTCTCCCATATTAGCGAGGACCAGATCCAGTATGGTTGCACCACTAGTTGGTGTATTTACTATCTGGTACAGGGAGTTTGTGTTTACAAAATCTAGGAGTCTCTGTGCATGTACGTTTGATGTCATATAAGATTCCCAAGTCAATAATGGGGTAATTAAAGTCACCCATGAATATGGTATTGGGTTGGATGGTTAGTGTTTCTAATATGTTTCAATACATGGTATGGGTTTCCTGGGTCACAGAGGGGGAACTACAACTTGCAATGAAGGGGTATTGGATTTTACCTATAGTGATTTGAACATCGAGCAGCTCAAGTGCATTGTCCTGTTTGACCAGCCTTGAAGTATATTTATTTTTGATGTAAATAGAGACGCCTCCACCTTTAGTCCCTGCCTGTGAAGTAGTTGGTCTAAAATGTGTGGAAGGCATTACAACCTTCCTCTGTTGGTGTGCCCTCTGCGGCTTTAAACCAGGTCTCAGAGACCGCACAGACATCAGCATTCTCTAGGGTAAAGAGAGCTTCTAGGGAGTGGAGTTTTTTGTTTAGGCTTCTAGCACGGAGTAGTAATACAGTACAGTTTTGTACCTATCATAAATGTAGATGTTCGAGGATCTCCATTGCTGCAGTCCTTGCATATGGGTAGTCCGCTGTCCACCATCGGCCCAAATACCAAAGGGCTAGAACCGGCGTCGGTCATCGGCGCCCGAGACTGACGTCAGTACGTGCCAGTACAAATGCGCATGACCGACGCCATATCCTCAGTCTTTCTTGCCTCAGACGTCAGAATGCAAAAAACACCACCCAAAACCCAACCTAAAGAATAGGGGGAAGGAGGGAGGGAAAATTGGACTGCAGCAATGGAGATCCTCGAACATCTACATTTATGGTAGGTACAAAACTGTACTATGTTCTTCGTCCCATTGCTGCAGTCCTTACATATGGGTAGAATCCCAGAGCAATGGAAAAAGGGAGGCTGGCTAACTAAATAGCATTAGGAGCTGCTAACATGCCCTGTAAGATTGCAGTGGCAAACCCAGCCCTAGACTTAGAATAAAGAGGTAAATGATAATGCTTTGTAAAGGTATGTACAGAACTCCAAGTAGCTGCTTCTAGAATATCTTTAGTAGCTACCCCTCTCAGAAAAGCAGTAGAGGTGGCCGTAGCCCTAGTAGAATGAGGCCTGATCCCAACTGGAACATCCTTTCCATGATGAGAGTAACAAAATGTAATACAATGGCCAATCCACTTGGAAATAGTTTGTTTCGAGACAGCTTTCCCCTGTGAAGTCAAAGCAAAAGAAACAAATAATTGTTGAGACCTTCTGAACTCTTTGGTTCTGCTCAAATAATACCTTAACTGCCTATGTACATCCAAAGAATGCAAAACTTTTTCCCCTTTATTTTGGGGGTTAGCATAAAAGTAGGCAAATGTATAGATTGGTACAATGCCACATTATAAATCACTTTAGGCATAAAAGTAGGATTAGTACGTAAGGAAACTCTATCCTTGTGAAAAATCAGAAAAGGTT
>NC_056739.1:1616989855-1617146550 GCF_019279795.1 Protopterus annectens | reverse complement strand
GAATTTTGTCCTTAGCGCTCCATGTGGAGTGTTCATCTCGCCTTTGTTCTTACATTTCCACCCTCCCACCCTCTGGTCTGGAAGAACGTTCAGTTTAGAAGTCTGGCCTGTTTGTCTCCCACTAGTGGTCTCTCTGTTGTTCTACTGGCTTGAGCTAGTTACGTTCCTTGTGTATACATATGTATTCTTTATAGAGGATTACTTTGTTATTGCTGTATCTGGTGTTGTTTCTTGCAAACTAGATCTGAGGTAAAGGCAGAGGGAATTGTGGAAGGTAGGTTGGTCTCTAGCTTCTTCTGGATGCAAAGCTTTGCTAACACTGAGCCGAGGATCGGCCCCGACGCCCATGTGTAAGCACAAAGGCGAGATGAACACTCCACATGGAACGTTATGGTAAGGACATAACTTCTTTTTTTCACCTATTTTTTTTACATATTTTCTTTGGTTAATTCAAATGGTTTAGGTTTTGAAGTAGATAGCAGTGTAAGTTATATTTAGTTATTTACATTTTATTTTTTCTGTAAGCATATATATATATATATATATATATATATATATATATATACACACACACAATATTTTTGAAGAAAAATGTCAAGATATAGCTTTAAGTAAAAATGAGATTCAATTGTTGACATGTCGTGATAGATGTATTTAATGAAATCACTATATAATGCACATGATCTCTATACTGTTTTGATGGTTCCGCTGGAGTTCTAATGCTTTATGGATAGGACAAAAGTGTACTGATACATGGCTTATGTTGGTTGTATAACCTGTATAAAAAAAAAGTAAACATTATTGGTATCCAGTTGGCATGATTCCTGCAACCCCTAGATGCTTTATTATTAATGCAGTCATGTTGTTTCTATATATTACTCAAATTGCAGTCATGAAGTCCATATTGGATTGGCAAATGTTCATATTTACCTATAAATGCACACATTCTAATTGTTGCAGAGAATTCTGAGAAAGCAGGTAGGCAAATACATCTTTCCCTTAACAAGAAATTAGCTTTAGGTGTGTGGTCGCACTAGGTGACCATCTGCTGCCTTTTTTTAAACCAGAACAATTGCTAAGGTAAGTAATTATTTCATCTTAATCGTAGCATGTTAGAGTAGTTCTGATGTTAATGAATTTGACACAATCATTGAAGTTTTAAATACTTCATAATTAGAGACTGGCTGTAACCAACTACTTAACAGTCATGTTGTCTAGTTCATGTCTACATTGATGTATTTCTTGTTTTTTTTCTAGTTTTCCTTCTTCATGACAGAAGCTGTGCTGGTTTTCTCTCCTGATTGTTCCCTTTTGCAGTCATTCTCCCGTAAAGTCAGAGTCCGCGGTCACTGGCTAGTGCAAGTCCTAACAGTCTGCTGTGCTTTGACAGGATTGATTACCATCATTTGCAACAAATACCTCAATGACAAACCCCACTTTGTCACATGGCATGCTTTCATTGGTCTGATCACAGTGTTGTATATTTGCATGCAGTCTCTAGGAGGAACTTCTTTGCTGTATCCAAAGCTCTTAAACTGGCCTCTGGCAAAACTCAAGGTGTACCATGCTACCTCTGGGATGATTGGTTATCTCCTGGGCACTACCAGCCTCCTCTTAGGGATGTGTTCTCTTTGGTTTACGACGTCAGTTATTGGGATCAGCTGGTATGTTGCTGCCCTTTGCCCCATATTGGTTAGTCTGGTCATTATGAACCAAATCAGTAGTGCTTATCTGTCAAGAAAACGGATACAACCCTAAGTGAAGTTATAAGCAATATTTGCTGATACATGGAATAAAATAAGGCATTATCAGTACTGGCTTCAAGCAGACTTTTCTGCACCTTTAAAAGTTAAAATCAAGAAAGGTACTGTTATTTCTCATGTGGTATTTCATGCCCCATACCACAATCAAAACAGATGTGCCCCAAGCATACATACATGGACAGCTGTTAATTGTGACTGAAGCAGAAATTACCAAAATTAAAGCAGATTTCCATTTTCCAGTTGACCATAGCTTTGCTAATCAAACCTCTTATACAGAAGATTGGTGACCTTGCTCTAAGTTCTTAATCATGGCAAGCAGAGTAACAAGCATGTGTATGAAAATGCATAGAGCATATTAATGAGCAGTTCAGCTTTCTGAAGGAGAAATGTAAATTCTTACAAAACTTTACTTTCTTTAAACTTTAACCCCAAGTTTTGAGGCTTCTTCCAGTATGAAGTATTTGAGCCTGAAGAACACAGTAAAAAGATTTGGATTTGCCTTTATTTGCTAGCTTGCCATCAGCAAAAGTATGATTTAAGCAATCCAAAAGCCTCTGAACATGACTTTGCCAAAACCACTGGTGATTTCTGCAAGTGTTTTGAAATTTTATGCCATTTTCTGGGTGTATTTATTTTTAATTTTAATTATGTATTGTGTTGAAGATGATGATTACTGGAACTTGATCATATCTGTCATTGCAACATCTGATCTGATGATGTTAATCCTCTTTCATTCCTTACGCATGGATATCTGTTCTGACCTCGGAACCGAGCTGGCCATTTTCCAAGCTTGCGTCAGCCACAAACTCTCGAACTAAACTCTTACCCTTAATTCCCCTCTCCCTGTTACCCCAGATTTCATTTGCTGCGTCGTAGTTAAGTCCTGTCAGGCTACTTCTCTTGAGCTAAGTACACATTTTTGATCTTTTCAAAATTTGACTTAACTTTTTGAGGAAAAAAAGTAGTTATTTAGTTTTCTCTTATCTTATCGCACCTGGAGACTATTCCTTGTGCTCTTAATTATTTATTTATTTCTCTTGCCAACGAGGTATTTCTTCCCTTTACCATCGTTGGTTAATCTTTCTGGACCTTACCTTTGGGTAATTCCTTTTTGGTAACCCTTCTTTCCCTTCTTTATTATGACAGATAGAAAAGGCAGTCCAGGTTTTAAAATGTGGCCATAAATTGCCTGTCTCTGATGCACATTCTTTGTGTTTATTATTTGGGTGTGCCTCATTTAACAGTTGACCCGCCTTGTGGAATTTGTAAGAATTTTACTAATAGGACTGCCTGCCATTGAAAGGAAGAATAAGTTAATTTTAAAGGCGCTACTTAAATCTTCCTTTTCAGAGGCTATTTCTGGGACGGAAGTCTCATCCCGTCCAAGCTCCCACAAGAAAAGGAGTAATGATTATAAAAAGTCTTAGTCTGTTCCATCCTCTCCGGCTGGAGGCCCTATGGAACCGAGACCTAAAAAGCCTAAGCTTTCCACTGTGGATTTGGCCTCTTCGGCACCGATGATTTCAGAGCCTAGTTATTCGGTTCCGAGTCCATCGGCGCCATCTACTTTTTCGGAACCGAGTAGTGTGCCTCGTACAGTGTCAGAACCGAGGGGCTCCTCGGTTCAGACTCCTTCATCGGCACCGACAGTACAGTCCATACACTTTCTCTCTGCGCCGATAGGTGTGTCGACACCAGACTCCCTCTCGGTTCAGACCATCAATTTGGCGCCGACTACTCGCTCGGCACCGACCATTCCCTTTCTGTTGCAGACTCTCTGCACACCACCAGCTACCACTTCGGTACCGACCTCGTCGGTGCAGACATTACCTTCGGCAGCGATGGTTCCCTCGGGGCACACTACTGTTGTTCAGGCCATGCCTACTCTTCTTATTGCGGTACAGACTCCCACCGTTGTGGGCACTGAACTTGTTTCGACTTTGGATAGACCTGATTCTCCTTCATCTATGTCTGTGAGATCCACTAGAAGCCTCTCTGAACACGATGTGCTGCATCTTGTGGATCAGTTGCTTCTGGCTAGAGGTATTCTTCCTCCCAGGACCTGTACTTCCTCGGGAGGTGACCATTCTTCATCAGAGCCCCTGTCACTGTCTTGGAAGTCACTTACTATAGCACAGTCTTCACCTGCGGTTCCCCTTTTGGCTCTCACTAAGGAGCCTCAGTTGTCTTTGTGGCAGGATTCTCTTGCCACTACCCAGGACGCTAATTGTGGCGCCCCTTCTTCCTTCTTTCTGCAGCTGTCCAGGGACTCCGAGCTGAGAGGAGACTATAGCGTCGGCTGATGTTGAGGAACTGAGGAAGACAGCTCAGTAGGGGTCTCCTGTGGGGTGTGGTTCTTATACTATCAGTGCCTCCACTTTTTACACAAGAACACTGGGCACGAGAGCCTCAGGACTTACCCCCCACAGGAGACCCCTACTGAGCTGTCTTCCTCAGTTCCTCCCTCTGAGGAAGTTCATCGAAAGTCTTTGTGTAAGAGGAAACACATGGACTCCACTGAGGAGTCCCTCACCGAAGACACAGACTTGGATGATGGGGAATGGTCCTCTAGGTCACCCTCTGAGGTATCCTTTGGAGATATCCTAGAAATCCTGAAACAGAGAGGTGATTGTCAGCCCTCTAACCCAACCTCTGAAGACTCTGTATTCCTACAGGCCTTTTGTGCCCAGCCCCCTACCTCCTGGGTTACTCCAAATGCCAACAAACTGGTCTGGCTCGTCGTGCAGTGTGCATGGAAGGCTCCTGACACAGTTGAGGCCATTCCCCGGAGGCCAGATAAAATTTTGTCCCCTCCTGAGAGCGACCCCCCCCCCCATTGGTCCAAAGGTCTTTCGGTAGATGCTTTGGTGGTGGTGGCCACAACTAAAAAGGACCTGGAGGACAAAGAAAGCCAGACTGTTCATTCACCCACCAGAGAGTCTCCGGCTCTGGACAAAATTGGGACGCGTACCTTTTCATCAGGGACCTTTGCAATCAGGGCTGTGAACTATATGGCACATTTTACCAGGCTTCAAAGAGACTTAATCTCTGAGCTCTCTGAAACTTTGGCTGGTGCTGTGTCTGATGAGGTCCGTGATTAAGTGGCCTCTCAGTTAGCCACCATTGAATCTATTTCTAACTCCTCCATGCATCTCATTTCTCACTCATCAGAAGGAGCAGCTAGAGCAGCGGGTGCAGGCATTGTTCTGAGACGACTTGCCTGCATATGCTTGTGTGATTTCGCAGAACTCTTCAAGGCTTCCTTTATCAGTGCTCCAATTGAAGCCTCTTCGTTTGGTCCCAAAGTTTAAAAGCAAACTGGCTAGATGTGAACAGGACGGCAAGACCCTTTCTGCCGTAGGTGTCCGTTATTCTTCCCCTCAGTGGGCTTTCTCCAAAAACCAAAAGAGTGGGAAGATATGGCACAAAAAATCTCAGGGCTCCTTCCGTGACACACAGGCTGATTTTTCCCATAGAGGCAGAGGGGAAAATTCTCAGGGAAGACGCCCCTTTCAGGGCAGAGGAGGTCTGCATAACCAGGGTTCCTGGGATTCTTTCACTGGCCAACCGTACCAGCACTCCTGAGGACCGGCCCAACATCTTTCCTCTGGAAGTGGTTGGGGGTCATTTCTCTTTGTACCCTTCTGCCTGGCTAACCGTCACCACTGATTCTTGGGTACAAAAGATAACCAGAGGTTACCATATCCCGTTCGATCTTTAATCCGCCACCTTAAGGAAATTACCCAACATGCCACCCTGTCAAAGGGTACAGTCAGCATTAGAGATTGCAAAGCTGCTAAGCAAAAGAGTCATCCAAACAGTCCCACCAGACCAGATAGGATCCGGATTCTACTCAAGACTATTTTTGGTACCAAAAAAGACCAGGAACTGGAGACCAATTTTGGATCTCAGTGTGTTAAATTCGTAAAGGTACAGAAATTCTGGGTGGTCACTGTACAGTCTATCCTCCCACTTTTGGAAAAAGACGATTGGATGTGCTCTATAGATCTTCAAGACGCGTACTACCACATAATAGTGGACAAACAGTCAAGGAAATTCCTTCGCTTCTGTGCAGGAACCAGTCATTATCAGTTCCGAGTACTGCCCTTCGGACTCTCTACATCCCCCAGAGTGTTCACAAAGTGCATGGCAGTCGTCACAGCGTTCCTATGACTACAGAGATTCCAGGTTTTTCCATACTTAGATGACTGGCTCATCACCGCCTCCACCAGTCCATCTATTAGAAAAAGCCCTGTCTTTCTCTCTTAACACCGCAGAAAGGCTAGACATAACCATAAATTGGCAAAAATCCAATCTCACTCCATCTCAATCCACAGAGTTCATAGGGGTCCTCCTGAACACAGAGAACTGCAGAGCATCCATTCCGGAGCACAGAATTCAAAGATTGAGACAGCAGTTGATTCCAATCCTCTCAAAGGAGAAATCCTCAGCTCACTCGGCTCTACAGCTGTTGGGTTCAATGGCAGCCTCCAATACAGTTGTTCCCCTGGCCAGGTTTCACATGAGGCATCTACAGTGGTTACTACTCACTCAGTGGTACCCCTTTCAGCTCCCTCCTTCAGCCGAGATTCTGATAGCTCACAGGTGCAAGCAGGACTTAAATTGGTGGTTGTCTCGGAATCCGCTTCAATGGTCCCGTACCTTCTCCCCCCAGCAGCCCATGGCCACAGTGACCACGGACGCCTCCCTGATGGGGTGGGGGGGCCTATTTCGGGGAAAGATTGTCCAAGGTACGTGGTCCGAAATGGAGGCCCATCTGCATATAAATGTTCTGGAGTTGAGGGCTGTGCTTCTGGCGTTGCAAGCATTTCATCCCCTGTTGCCGTTTGGGACCATTGCGATTCAGTCAGACAACATGGCGGTGGTCTGGTACATCAACAAGCAAGGTGGAACAAAGTCTTATCCCCTTTGCCGAGAGGCCATGAGATTATGGCAGTGGGCGATGGCTACCAACCGCTTTCTTCTAGCAACGCACATTCCCGGGAGTTCCAATGTGATAGCAGACAGACTCAGCAGGTGCATTCTTCAACCTAACGAGTGGTCCCTGAATCCCTTGATAGCGGCAGAGATTTTCAACTGCTGGGGTCTTCCTTGCTGTGACCTCTTTGCTTCCCCAACCAGCTACAAATGCAGCAATTTTTTTGCCCTGATTCCTCCTTCAGGACAGTCACCCAGGGACGCTCTAGTCCACGATTGGCCCTCGGGTCTACTTTATGCATTCCCTCCTCTTCCCCTCATTCCCTAGGTCCTGAGGAAAGCCCGCCGGTTGAAGAGCAAATGAATCCTCATACCGCCATTTTGCCCTCGTCAGATCTGGTTCCCCTTCCTGTGGCCTCACCTGCTAGATCAACCGTGGACTCTTGATCCAACCCCAGACTTGATCTCCCATCCACAGAACCTGATTCACCCCAACCTAAACAGCCTAAAGCTCACAGCTTGGCTGCTCCACTTCCAATGATTGCCAGGCAGAATGATCTATCCTTACCTGTACGTGATATCTTCAGTGTATCTCAGAAATACATACCTCAGCAAGTGGAAGAGGTTTACTATATGGCTAAAAGAAAAACAGATAGATCCTTAGCACCAATGCCCGTAGTGCTAGAATATCTGTCTGATTTATTCCAGTCTGGTCTTTCTGCTTTCCACGGTCAGAGTTCACTTGGCCGCCATTTCTAATTTCCACAGTGGGGTCTAGGATTCTTCTCTCATGTCTCACATATTATGCAGGACCTTCATAAAAGGCATTTTCCATCTAAAACCTCCCTTTAGAGAACCCACTCAACCATAGGATTTGGCTTTAGTCTTACAAGCTTTGACAATGTCACTCTTCGAACCAGCTTCTTCTTGTGACTTCAATTACTTGTCCTGGAAGATTTTATTCTTAGTTGCCATTACTTCTGCCAGACGTATCTCCAAACTTCAAGCCTTGTGCATCAAGAAGCCATATCTGACCTTTCATAAGAACAGAGTGTCATTGAGAACTAATCCTACCTTTTTGCCCAAAGTGATTTCTGACATGTCCATTAACCAAACCATTGAATTGCCAGTTTTCTTTCCCGATCATTCAAACACAGGAGAGTATTGCCTACATACCCTAGACATTCACAGATAGCTTTGTTTCTACTTGGACAGAACTAAAGCTTCTCGCAAGTCAGATCAGCTTTTTTTGGCTTTTTCTGGACCTAGATTAGGATGTGGTGTTTCCAAGGTCACATTGGTTAAGTGGTTGAAAGACTGCGTGACCTTTATTTACAGCAAGCATAATGTTCAGTTAACTACCACTGTCAAGGCTCATTCTTCTTGGTCAGTAGCAACCTCAGCTGCTTTCCATGCTAGAGCTTCTTTACATGACATTTGTGCAGCTGCTACGTGGGCTAGACCACATACCTTCATCAGCCATTACAAATTAGATCTGGATTCCAGGGGAAGAGTATCATTTGGCTCTGTGGTGCTCAGGAACGTCCTTCCATGAGGGCCTCCCAAGGAATAAGGTAGCTGGGGACTCTGTCCCATGCGTAAGGAATGAACGAGGATTAACATCATCAGATAAAGAAGTTATGTCTTACCATAACGTTCCATCTGTGATGTTGATCCTCATTACGACCCTCTCCTCCATCCCCCTCCTGAGGCATATAGTGGATCTCACCTTCCGATTGAGGTCAGTTGACCAGAGGTAGCCTCTACCTTCTTTTGACTTGCAAACAAAATCTGAGGTAACAGGGAGAGGGGAATTATAGGTAAGAATTTAGCTCGAGAGTTTGTGGCTGACGCGAGCTTGGAAAATGGCCGTCTCGGTTCAGAGGTCGGAACCGATACCTATGCGTAATGACTGAATGAGGATCAACATCACAGATGGAATGTTATGGTAAGACATAACTTCTTTTTTCATATTAACTCTTACATTTAAGCATTACTTTCTGTGTTTGTTCATAAATGTCAAATATGTATGTGTGTGTGTGTGTGCTTGTGTTTTTTGTTTTGTTTTTCTCGCTCTCTCTGTCATATATGTATATATATATATATATATGTATGTATGTAGTTACAGACACAAGCACAGACATATTTATACATATATTTAAAGTATAGAGAGTGTATAGATGATACTGATAGTTTTAGTAACTACCTACAGGTAAGTTGAACAGAATGCTGGTTTTCCTGGTATTACTTCATGGTGGGATCTTCTCATGGGAGTGACAGTGGAGATCTTTCTGAGAGCTCTTCTCAGCACAGTTCTTCAGGGATCTTTTGCTTCTATGCTCAGGGCATATGTGATTGCTGATAGTGCATGCTGTGCATAAACATGTTGGGATGGAAGGGCAAGTCCAACTCCAATCTGCCCAGTTGTTCTTTGGCTGCTATTTTAACTCATCTCTAAATACTAACCTGTTTTATAGAAAAGTTTACATGTACAGTACAAAAACATACTTAGAACCTTTCAAGTGTGCCTGCACTTGTTATATCACCAGTCATCTCATTCATAGGAGCTGCTTGCACTGTCTAGAAAAAGAGCAAGAAGTACTACTTTCTGCAGCATGCCAGAAGCTGCCCATTAGCTGCAGGGAAGGATAAGATGGAATCTTTTCTTTATTAAAGCAAAATGCTTGTTCTGGAGAGGAACCACTGCAGGATCACCAGGGGTCCCTCTTGTAATCCTAGGCAAGAGCTGAAAAGGAAGGAGAAATGTTTTTTAAGATTTTTTCTTTGACCTCCCTCGCCTGCTGACCATTTGGATGATCAGTGGTACTCCATTCATTCCCTACTAAGCAAATAATGATTGCACCATAGTAATTATCCAGACAAACCGCAAGGAGTTTTGATTCTCTACTTTAACATCCCTTCTTGAGTGCCAAGTCAGTGTTTTTGGGGAGGAGTATGCAGTGGGTGCAGTGTGGAGACATCAAACATTCCCTAAGTGACATAACCCTTCAGGCAGTCCCACCCTCCCATCTTTGAGAATGTGGCTCCTGTTGGGTTCCAGTATTCTACTAGAGATTTATTAGTGGGAGAAGTGCCTCATTATATGTCCCTGCGATGTCTTCCCTGGGAGAAGTGTCTCTTAACTGATATCCATTCTTGGCTGAATGCTTTAGTACTTAGGCCATTACCCAAAGCGGAGTTGCCCAGGTTGTAGTCAGGTTTCCTTTTCTGTATATACCATGGAGTCAGCTAGAAGAGCAGGGGAAATTTAAGTAATTTGGAGACCAGGTAGCAGACAGAGCCTCTTTCTTCATTTAAGTCCTCTCCTGTGGTGGCCTTCACCTTTGCCTTCTTAGGCCACAAGTAGTCCATCTTATGTAGGATTGAGCTTTCCCTTTTTGTCACTTTTCAGCTGTGAAAGGGTTAAAAAGGTACTTAACCCAGAGTAAGAGCTATTGGGAATTAATTTTTTGGGACTTGCATTGCACCTTCTGTGATATACATGGCTGGTCTGCGTATTCAACCGGAACTGGGCTCTCCAGCCCCTTAACATAGGCTTGGAATTTGATTTTTGGGCCCATACTAATTTCATTTCCACAGTATCAGTGACCTACCCAAAAATGTAGATTTGGCTTCTTCAGGACCTTCAGTCACTCTAGCCAAGTTGAATCTGCACTCTGTTTATCACATGATGAGATATTACATAGCAAGGTAGGTGGGACACTTGAGATTTTAGTTTGATGGCACAGCAGGGCATGCCATAAGACCAGTTTTTCATGAGCACTGCATTTGGTTGTTTTTCACATGCTGGGGGTCCATCAACAAATGTCCATGTTTTGTCCCATCCCCCCAGCCCATGCTTTTGGTAAGAGAGGCTATAGCCCAATACCTTTTGGTGTTTGCTGCCACAATGAAAATGCTTCTTTTCAGGTCTTAATTCCTGTAGGAGTGGAAATCAGAAGGGACTAAGGTCCCTGTTTGTGAGACAGCTAGTGATAATGACTTTTACCTACCAATAAACTCCCCACATGGATGACCCTTGTACTTTGAGGAAAATCCCCAAGCTTACAAATTTGTGTGTAAACTAGTCTGCAGGCCCTTTTTTTTTTTCCCTTCTCCACTAAAGAGACTTAATTAGTGAAGTGGGAAAGCAGAAGGTGAGTTTTGAGTAATCCTATATCTGGAAACTATTTTAAGTTATAGAGTTTCTTTTGCCTCGTGGCATTCTGATACTTGCCTTTTTGTTTGTTAAAAACTGGTTGTCCTTTGCAAGCTCCAGACCAAGTGGCATTCCATGCTGTGTAAGTGTTCCAGCATAGAAGTCTATATTAACTTTTTAGCCATAAGTTCATAGGTACTTACTAGGCTGCTGTTCTCTGAGGATCTTAAGAAGCCTAGCCTTACATTCCATCTTAACCAGAGATGGGCTGACTACACATTTCCCCTATTCATGAGGTATAAGGATGCTAAATTAAGGGTAAATTTGCAGTTACCCTTCAGTTTTTTCAATTACTTTTGAAGAGTAAGAGAAGTACTTTGCTTTATGTGGAATGGAAGACGGTTCCTCTTAGACTACAAAAGAAAAATATGAACAAAGGCCTGCAATTTAGTTACTTTTGTGGCTGTAGCTGGATAACGTCTAAGTATAGTGTAAAACAAGGTCTGAGCCAAACAAAAAGGAGGGTGATTACAGACAGAAAAGAAGCAGTCATTTTACAAAAGGTAAAGAAAATAGCAGTGACTCACAAATCCCATTATATGCCAATGGCATGGGAATTCAAAGTTACTTCCTTATGTCTGCCATGAGCCATGCAAAGCATTATGGGAAAGAAGGTTGAGGAAGAGCAAGATCACGTTGATACATCAAGTCCCACTGGTAGCCATGTTGTGGAAAACGGGCTAAAATTACAAATAAAGCACTTAGAGTGATTTTGAAGTGTTAAAATAGGTCAGGAAACAGAGTGAAAAAAAACAGATTTTTTTAGTTCTCTGGTGGAGTTTTCCTTTAAGTTGGAAAGCTTTGGGACACTCCAGTTGTGACTAGTATTTGGACATGTACATACTGAAAGGGGCAATATACTTGATGATTGACCTAATGTGTGCCAAGTACAGTGGAATGATTACATCCCTGGATCTGGACAAATACCTTTAGATATAAATTGTGCAGTGAAAAAACGGACTTCCTTAAAACAGTGGATATGTGGTTATCAAGAGACAGTTTATTGTCTGTATAGGTTCCCAGATCCCGAAGTACTGGATCTATTTTCAGAGGTGTGTCGTCAGTGTGATGGTTACAAGGGGTGCTATGCTTGCCAAACAGTATTAATGTACAATTCTTAGCATTTAGTTTTAGTCCATGGTTTTGACATCAGCTATTTGTTTGTCACAGGCTCTCTTAGAGGACCTAGGACTCCTCTGGAGAGTTTATGATGGCGCCAAGTTTGCAGTCATTTACAGAATTGGCCAGCCAGAAAGCCTTAACATTAGCTTTGACTTCCGAGAAGTAAATGCCAAAGAGGAGTGGCTCAAGGACTGAACCCTAGGGTACACCACCAGTGACATGTCTTTTCCAACTTTCCTGATGTCTGTTTGTGAGATAGTTTGCTATTTAATGAATTACATAGGGTTTGAAATTTAGGTGAAAAGTTTATCTACAATACTGGAGTGTGGCATGATGTCAAATGCCTTTGTGAGGTATAGATATTGTAGTGTGCACTCTTTTGTCCTTGTTCATTGCTTCAGTAACTTTTTCGAAGAAGTTGGCCAGGTTAAGTAGGCAAGACCTACCCTTGAAGAATCAGAACTGGGTTGTTTGAGAATCTGTATGCTATCTGTATTCTTATTTATGAATTCCATAATGATCCTTTTCATAGTCTTACAGATGAGTGTTAGGCTAGTGGGTTTATAATTATAGAGGTCCATTAAAGCCCAGCCTTTGTGCAAGGGTACAAAATCCATCATAGGTCTCAGACACCCCAGCACATTTCTGCAGTCTACTGGATAATGAGTTGAAGCTTGTGAATAGGTTTAACAGAATTGCTTTTTTCTGCTGTTTTAAGCTTTAGGCTCTAAGTATTTGTCTCACCTGCCCTTGCTACAGTCTTCCCCTGTGGTCTAAGCATCTGTGAAAAAGTCTTAAAGCCGTTCCTCAGTGGCTTTCATATTGTCTGCTGTAGTTTTGACTGTGCTGACACAGTAGAAAGGATAGCAAATTCAAGTGCATGCCACTCCAGCATGGATTGGCTCAGGCTCTTCTTTCATGAGGAATTGCATCAGGTGATTCTAAGTGCCCCTCTCAAAGAAGACTTCCTCCTCAGTGACAATTCCCAAGTCATAATTGAGCTTTAGACAAGGGGTAAAGTATTGTCCACTGTTAATGGTATGTACAGTGTCCCTAGCTAATTTTGTCTGGCCAGGCCTGCCAGGTTCAGTGAGCGAAAGGAGCTTCAGCAGAATTCAGGAAGGGATGTTAAGGTACAGTCGTGTCAATGCCAGATAGTGCTGCATCTAATGGGGCACCCAACCAAATTTTTAGAAGCTGGCATACAGTGGGGACACTGCAGCAGTTCTGATAAGGCAGAACTGACAGTGGTAGGCCATGTGTGGTCCCAGGGAACAGAAAAGCTGTTAGGCCCATGTCCATTGGGGGTTTCATTATTGAACAGGTAGTCTCTGTGGACCTCCTGAGGCAGTCTTTTGCTTTACTTCTCATAAAGGGCTATCCTTCTCAGAAAGAGGAGCAGGGGGTTATTTCATCTTCTTTTTTATCCCAAACAAGATGATGGGTTTCCTGTATGATCCTAAGCCTCAATAACTTTTTTGGTATAACAGGTGCTAGATGACTTTAGTCTTTCGTGACCATGCTGTTAGAAAAGGTATGGATGCTGTTGCAAATCATGATGATTACACATTGGCACATCAGCGTGTGGGAACCCAAGAAGAAGCTCCTTGATTTTGTTCTATACAAACACCATTTCAGGTATTGGGTATTGCCAGTGGGACTATCCTGTCTCATCATATTCCACAGTTTTCACCATAGTATTAGTGCTGGCAGAGACCCTGAAGGAAAGAAGCCTCCTAGTGTTGCCATCTTTAGATGACTGGCTGTTTGTGGCTTACTCTTGGGCCCTGGAAAAGTTGTGTAGCTCTGGCAAAAGGATAACCTTCATTTGAGAACTGATGGGCTATCTTCTGTGCAGACATTCCAGGCCAAAAAAGGGGATCAGAAAATTCTCTTGGCCTCCCAATTAAGGACAAGGGTGTGGATATCTGTTTATATCTTGTTGTCCCTCTCAAGGCTGGTAACAGCCATCATTTGTACAGTTCTGTTGGTTCACCTCCATTAAGAAGGTCCTCTGCTGGAAAATGTGGTATTGGTGGCTGTAGTCACCATGTCATTTTGAGTCATACCCTTGTCATCCTGCTGTTGACTAGTGGTCACTGTCCATTTTAAGGAGGGAGGGATGCTTCTTGCTGCTGCTGAACCCTTCACAAGTTCTGATGTTGGATACCTTGCTCTCAGGCTGTGGAGTGCAGTTGAAGTCCATACTTGTGGAAGGGTAGTGAAGTGTTCATGCGTTTCTTAAGAACCTGCTTGAGTAAAGAGCAGGGCTGCTTGCTTGCTTTCTGCACTCTGGAGAAGAAGTTGATGTCTGAACTTTTGCTTGTGATGTTTAGCATTCAGGCTAAGCAAGCAAGGAGGGACACACCACAGGGAAGCAAGGTGAGCTTCATGATGAGCATTTGACCATTGCATCTTTTTAGTTGGGATTCACATCCCTGGGGAAGTGTCTGCAGTAGTGGACTAAGAGCTATATCTCCAGCACTTGTCTGGAGCAGAGGATAAGGGATTCTTGCTTCTAGAAGTGGGGTACTCGAGAGGTTAATCAGCTTACAGTAAAGTAAAGCACAGTCCTCTTCAGGTTCTGCTGTGTACATTGAGTATAGGGAAGGGGGCTGTTAAAGAGTTATCTCTCAAATGGATGGGATAATTTCTGTATGCTTTTCCCACTTTCCCTTTGATTTCTTGCCTTTTAGCGAAATTTGAGGAAGAAAAATCTAGACATTTTCTTATGTGATTGTGGACAAGAAGATATTTTTTTCAAGCAGCCAAGCTATTGGCAGTTTGAGACTGTTCAGGACAAGCCAGGGATCTCCTGAACAGGTGGGAGAAACAGTTGTAGTCAGGACCTGGCTGCTTCCTTACATCCAGTAATCCCACCTGGCTGCTCCCTTATATCCAATAATCCCACCTGGCTGCTTCCTAACATTCATTAATCCCAACAGGCTACCTGGCCAGATTCTTAGGTACTGGAGCCCATAGAAAACCAACAACATGACAAAAGTATTCTTTTAAATGAAGATGTATTCCATTTAGCTGAAAAGTACCCTCTTGTACTTCAGTTTTAGAACACGCAGGTCTCTTTATCCCCCCACTCCCTTGACATCTGGTTGATCCTGGCCTAATTATTCCATGTCAGGTTGCAGGTTTCAGCCCTGTCACTGCATTGTAATCTCGTGAACAGAAAAACTCTTAGCAGTGATTTGTTAAGCACTTCCAGAAGAGGACATTTAAGCTGTTGCTGCTGTTCATAGGTTCATAGATATATGCTAGGGCTAACGACCACTAGGGTCTTTTTAAGCCTAGCCATTCATCCCAAATCACTGACAGTTCTAGTACCCTTTATAAATGTAAGCAGGGGCTTGGGAGATGAGCCATTGACAGGCTGCATATTTTGGATGTACCTGGTTAGGTACATACCAAAGGGGGGCACTGTACTCCTTGATAGGCCTGATGAATGCTGCTGAATACAGTGGAACAATGGCCTCCTTGGACCTAGATGCCATATCTTTGTTTATAAGTTGCACAACATAGAATTATATCCTCACTACTATAGACACATGGTGGTCAAAGGCTAGAGTACTGTCTATGTCTGTCCCCAAGTCCCTGATGGCTCTAGATTACTGTCTGTCTGTCCCCAAGTCCCTAACATCTGGGTCGACTCTTTCGTGTTATCAATATGATGGATACCAGGGATGGATGACTTCCCAAAGGCTACGATTATGCATTTCTTGGCATTTAGTTTTAGTCTGTGACTGTGACACAAGTTATATGTCTGTGTCAGCCCTCCCTAGAGAATATTGGTGTCATTGGGGGAATTCTATGACTGCTTCTAATTTGCAGTCATCTGCAAATCTGGTTAGCCAGAGGCCCTTAACATTAGCCTTGACTTCAGAGAAGTAATTGGCAAAAAAGTGCGGTCCCAGGACCAGTCCGTGAGGGACTCCACTTGTAACTGGCCTCTGTATATAGGTAAACTCCCCAGTTCTAACTTCTTGGGTCCAGTCTGTGAGCCAGTTGGCTGTCCATCAGGTGCCATAAGGATTTATACCTAACCTCTTGAATTTATTAATAATGCCAAAGTGGGATATTGTGTCAAATGCCTTGGCCAAGTCAAGGTGGGCAGTGTGAACCATTTTGATCTCATCCTTTGCTTTGGTGACTTTCTCAAAGATGTCCACCAGGTTCAGTAGGCATGACCTGCCCTTTACAAAATCAAATTGAGTTGGGTCCATTGTATGGAAGTTTCCTATGTCATTATTAGTCATTTCCATGATGATTCTTTCCATGGCTTTTCATATGTGACTAGTGAGAGACTTTGTGCAGAGGAATGACTGTTGCTGTTCTCTATTCATGAGGATCATAGCCTATTTGGAGGCTACAGTTAAATAGCAATTCCAGATGGCCTGATAGGTCATGTTTCGTGCTGTCTAGATGGCATCTTTGGATATTGTCTGGGTCCATTGATGCAGTGTTTTTGGCCGTCGAGAGCATTGAGGACCTGTTCCCTAGTTATAGTGGGGGAGTTATATTTGATGCTATTTCCTAAGGGGAGGTTGAGAGGGCTAAAGTTAGAACTGAATTTGTCTGCCATTAGGCTTGTTGTATCTTCTGTCTCATTGTAGATATCTCTGTTAACAATGAGCTCTGAACACAGTTGTATATTGCCTTTTGAAGCTGTGGACATAGCCAAAGCATGCCTTGAAGATCCATTCTTCTTCTTTTTGGAACTTCAACTTCATGACTGACAGGATTGCTTATAAACCAGTTGAGCCAGCTGGCTCAGTGGTCTTGAAGTTAGTTTACTAGATAGTACTCTTAGTTGCCATTGTATCTTCTTGGTGGATTTCAGAGTTTAAGGCACTTATTGGCATAGAACTATGTTTGGGATTTCAAAAGGACCAGTTGTTCTTTAGGATTAATCCACATTTGTTTCAGAACTATGTCTTAGTCCTTCATCTGTCTAGGGGAAGAACCCATGAGTGAGGGAGCATTCATACCTTGTATGGGTACAGTCAACTTAGGTGATTCCATGAATATGCATGAGCTCAAGAGTTCAAAATAGCTGTAAATCTGTTTTGCTCCAGGTGAGGAGGTTTTAGCAATGGCTAAGCGAGCGCAGTCCATATAGCTTGCTAGCTTCACCATGTATTTTCAGTAGCAGCCAACCATCTATTAGACATTGTGATCAATGTGCTGAATTATTTCTTGATTTTTAATCAGTTGTTTTATTTCAGAAGGTTAATAATGTTTGATGTTTGGCTCCTTATATAACTAACGGCTTACTGTGTCATATTCTGTCACGTTTGCCTTATATGCTTTAGAGTGTTTTTGCTCCAACACGTACTTCAGGACAGGAATATGTCCATTGTGTTTAGCTGTGGTTTATTTAGAATGTGAACCTTCTTGGGCACTTCTGAGCTACAAGATTTGTCCCTAGAGTTGTAAAATATTTGCATTTTTGGCTTATTCCTCCCTGAGATGGTGATATCACACTGCTTGGAATTCTTGATAGCTGTCATCCACTGTAGAGGACCCTTAAGAATAAATTATAAAAGGTTTGCAGTGAGGACTTACTATATTCCTTCCAACCCTCTATCGTCAAAGTATTTATCCACTTACTGTGGTTGTTGTGTAGCCTGCAAGCATTACAAGTTTATAATTTTATATTGTCCATTTTTCTTTTATACATTCATCTTGCTAATATCCCACAATTGCAAAATGTAGGCACATGGAGTTGGACGATCCCTCCTATCCTGGTGTGTTGATGCACTAGAGACGTCTGTGGCCAGTATGTATATCCATACCATGGGAACAGTAGACTTTAGAAAAATTGTGTTAGGAGACAACTGTCAGGAGGAAGATGCCATACTGCACATTATCCTCTTGAATGTCCTCCCATTATGGTGACTTCACACAATTATTTTTTATTTGTTGTTTTTCCATTATATGGTAAAATTTTATGAATCACTGCCTATGTCCTTATAGTATTTCTTGTGCAGTGTTTAAATCACTGTTAAATCATAACATTCTCCATGTGGTATCATAGTCTTGTATTTATAGCCTAGGATGACCCAAATGAAAGACGTAAAGTCTAAACAACAGTTTGGCAACGCAGTGTGCAGTGGATTTTAAGGGACAGGATTCTACTTTGATCCATTCAATTTGATTAATCAAACTCAAAAGGAAAAAGAAAATTATGAGAACCAGATGCTAAGAGTAGCATCTCAGTATTAGTTATTTTTCAGGATTTTCTAAAGTATGACAGTTTGATGTTTTTAACAATTATGAAAATATGGCAAATAATGCAAAAGTCATGTTGAAATAAAAAGGTGTTCCATAAGTATTTGTACTGCATGGTGCTGAACAATTAAATTTTGGCTCTCCATAACAATTTATGCCACTTTCTTGCACTGAACTTTTCACCTGTTAAATATGTCTCATATTTTTGATGGATTGAACTTAATGTATGATTGCAGGTACATGCATTAAGATCTCAGACTTTTTTGTAACAATGCAATAATTACATGCTTGGGTAACTGGGGAGACCTAAATAAAAGTGCCTTTTATTATTATTCTTGGAAGTGGCTTTATATCAATGTGTCAGTGATTCATTTATGAGTGTCATAGTTATAGCATGAACTATTTATTGATTTTGAACCAGCTGTTTTATTTCAGAAGGCTAATCATGTTTACTGTTTGGCTGTATATATGACCATCAACTTGTGTGGTCATATTTTTGTCACATGTTTTGCCTTACCTTGCTTGCCTTAGAGTCCAGCTGGCTTATATTTAATGTTTTTGATGCTTCTTAAGGATTAAGAATTCAGCTCCCCTTCTTCACCTTATATTTTTTGTTTCTGTTTAATGGCACACACTGATGTGTTATTTGCAGGAGGACAAACCGATTTTAACCCAAAGATGTATTTCCCATTTCATACCTTGTTGTTTGAATACATCTTACTTAGCTCACATCACAGCAGGATATTTAGTATAAATCATAAAGCTGCATCTGATGAAAAAAACAGCATAGCTTGTCAGTGTTGTTCATATAACTTATAAAGACACAGTTTTAGATAGTAATAAGGTGCTCTGTTTGAGGCTTCGTGTTTGGTAGGCACTGCTCATCAATTTCAGCTTTTGTAGAAATAAGTAAAATACAAGCAGAAGAAACAGTTGGTCCTTTCAAGCTGCTTGCATATGTGACAAAAGTGAACTGTGTACCCAGTACTGTTACTTGGGTGCATGGTTTATGCCTCTGAGCAGTTGTCAGCATTCATTATGAGTTATGAGAATCTGTGGAAACTGTAGCTATTAAACTTCAAAGTGTGGCTGGTACCATGATACTGTTAGAAAGTATTATACAGAATACAGTGGTTGTCTAGATCTGCCTGTCAAGGGCAAAGACTGTTGATAAGACATTTATGAACCTCTTACAGATACTTTTTATCCTGGATTGTGGGTTGATTTAAGTTGTTGTGCCTTTTGGATGTGGTTTATCCATGGTATTCCTAATGTGGGTGATTTCCTGCTGAAAAAATGTCTCAGATACCTATATTTGTCTGCTTGGATTTCCACTACGTGTTTTAAGTAAAATGTCAGTCCTCCAAATTATCTGTAGGTGTTCATGTCATGTGTTTTTGTACGTTTTAATGTGTGTGTGTGGGTGTGGGTATGTGTATTGATCTGTCACACACTAGGTCAACTCAGAGCAAAGACAAAAAAAAATCCACTTCAGAAGAATGAGTGACATTAAAATGCTTGTCAGTTATCTATGGCTGACAAAACAGATGTCATCCATTAGTTTATTTGATCCAAATACAGAGAGGTGTGTGTGTGTGTGTGTGTGTGTGTGTGTGTGTGTGTGTGTGTGTGTGTGTGTGTGTGTGTGTGTGTGTGTGTGTGTGTGTGTACACACACACGTATACGGATCTTCTTTTAAATACCAAAATCTCACAATAATGAAGAAAAAATATTGAGACCAGAATGTTGAATAGTCTTATGCCTGAAAGTTTATAATACCAACTCCCAAAATACTGAAAAGTACAAAGTCAGAGCAATTTATAACTTAGAGCATCAGAAAAGTAATCTTACCATCATTCAGAAAGATCATGTTGCAGTATACTGACATAATTAAAAATATGAACAGCAAGTTGTATAATGGTCCGGTTTCCCTTTACGGGTTTTTAGTACGTACATATTACAATATGGCAGAGTTCAAGTACTATGCTTGTGTCTGTGGAAAAGTTAATGTAAGTTTAAACTCTTCTTCTTTTTTCGGCTTTTCCTGGTTAGAGGTCGCCACAGCGGAACTCCGGTCCGCTAATGATTGGCAGTCGATTTTTATGTTGCCGAGGTGCCAGCCCAACCTTCAATGAAGACATGCCCATTCACGCATGTCTTTCGAACGCCACTCAACTGCAGGGTGGACATGTAGACTCCACACACAAGGCACTGCAGCCGAGAATTGAATGGGAGAACCTCTTGGTGTGAGGCGACAATGCTACTGCTGCACCACCACGGTTGTAATGCAAGTTTAAACTCTAAAAACAGAAAAACAAGTTGTTATAATTGAACTGTATATGTTGATGTAGAAAGCAGGTTTAAAGTTAAAGAATGCTGGTGTCTTGTTTAGCGATCGCTAGACTATTCTCTTTTACTCAGCATAGTGCGATCTCGGAGTTAGTACATTTAATTTGCAGGGGATGTGGGGGGTGTAGCCCCCCCTGCAAAAGTGAAGGAATAAATACTTTGTAAGTTGTTATTGCTTTGTACGTTTTGACATTTTGGGAGTCGGTGTTATAAACTTTCAGGCATTTGACTGTTCAGTGTTCTGGTGCCAATAGTTTGTCTTTGTTATTGTGAGATTTTGGTATTTAAAAGTAGATCCATGCATAAATATATATATATATTTAAAATACGTAAGAGAGGTGTGTGCTGTGTACCTCTATATGTGTGTGTGTTTGTGTACATGTGCAGGGGATATAAAAAGACACCCCTGTTAAAATGCCAGGTTTTTGTGATATAAAAATGAGACTACAATAAATAATTCCAAAACTTTTCCACCTTTAATGTGATCTGTAACCTGTACAATTCAATTGAAGAACAAACCAATCTGTTAGGGGAATAAATATAAAAATAAAAAAAGTACAATAATCTGGTTGCATAAGTGTGCACACCCTTAAACTAATACTTTGTTGAAACACCTTTTGATTTAATTGCAGCAGTCTTCTTGGGTACACACCTGCCATCAATTAAAGAGACTCTGATTAACTCCAATTAAAGTTCAGTTGCCCTAGTAGGATTTTCCTGACATTCTCTCAGTTGCCTGTTACAGCAAAAGTCATGGTTCTCAGAGAGCTTACAAAGCATCAAAGGGATCTCATTGTTGAAAGATGTCAGTCAGAGAAGGGTACAAAAAATTTCCAAAGCATTGAATATACCATGGAACATAGTGAAGACAGTCATCAAAAAGTGGAGAAAATATGGGACAACAGTGATGTTGCAAAGAACTGGACGTCCCTCCAGAATTAATGAAAAGACAAGACGAAAACTGGTCAGGGATGCTACCAAGAGACCAACAGCAACACTGAAGGAGCTGCAGGAATTTCTGGGAAATACTGGTTGTGTACTACATGTGACAGCAATCTCTCCTGTTCTCCTTATGTCTGGGTTATGGGGTAGGCTTGCAAGATGGAAGCCTTTTCTTACATAGAAAAACATCCAGGCCCGGGCTATGGGGTAGGGTTGCAAGATGGAAGCCTTTCCTTGCACAGAAAAACATCCAGGCCCGGATAAAATTTGCAAAACAATACATTAAGTCTCCCAAAAGCATGCAGAAAAAATGTGTTATGGTCCGATGAGACCAAGGTTGAACTTTTTCAAAGTCAAAATACCTGTAGCTGCTAAAGTTGCACTGATAAAGGTCAGACAAGGAAAAGAGAAAATGTCAGTGTCACCACCATGGACCAACATACAATAAAACCAAAAATTCTTTAATATCCAACAACACGATAAAAACAACAGCAGATCCCCTTGTTTCAAACGATAAGTGCTTTTGGGTTATTCCTTCTTCAGATCGTATGCTAGGAAGGGGGAACTCTTACTTTTAAAAAAAACATGTAAAGCACCAATCAAACATCATTTTCAAGACCAGCCCCTTGTCATAGTCCAATAGGTAATTGTACCAATGAAAAGCTTTGAGAAGAGACACTCCTTCTAATCAATCAGTCACTGTTCTCCTGTTCTTTAGCATAGGTTTTAATGGTACTACGGCATTAAGTCCTGGCGATCTATCAGCCCTTAAATTTATAATACATTTAGCTTTGTTTCTCTCAGTATTATTTGTGATATCTCCTTGTCTCATACCTTAAAAAGTAATTTCAATGGCTTGGAATTTAAAGTAATGTGTTGGAAACTGTGCAACATGGCATGCTAATGCATTCTTAACATCTTTATTCCGAATGTCACGAAGATGTCTTAGGATTCTATTTTTAAACATTTGAACCGTCTTTCCAACATAATAAGCTAAACAAACCTGACATACCGCAAGATAAACCAGGTGCTGTATGCGGCAGTCAGCATGACAGGAGAACGAGTATTCTTTCCCAGTGGTAGGATGTTTAAAGAAGTTAGCTGTGTCTATACTGCTACATGCAGAACACCTTCTACAGTGAAATGTACCTTTCTTTTTTCTAATTGTTCCATGGGAAAAAACATCCTTCAAGCAAAGTATACGCTTTAAGTTCTTTTTATTTCTAAAAGTAAACTTAGGAATATCACCTACAATTTCATGCAACCTGTTGTCCTGTGTGAGGACAGGCCAGAACTTTTCTATTATTTCACAAACTTGTTTATTATCATTTGTGTAGGTTAGAATTAAATGAAGTTGCTCTTTCTTGGGAATATTTCCTTCAGTTAGCCCATGACTAGCATTGGCTCTCCTATAAAGAAACTGAAAGTCTCTGACTTTCCTATGTTGAGTCCTTTCCTCAGCACTGAAGGTGGTATCTTTGAAGCTATATCCTCTTTGTCCTAAGTTAGCTTAAAGTTATTCTAGCTCTCTGTGATACTCAATTTCTTGAGTACATAGCCTGGAAATCCTAGTTACTTCCATAATATTCTTGGACACATGTTTAGGATGTAAACTACTTTTATGTAAGTAGTGATTTTTCCATGTGTCTTTCCTATGTATGGTAGTATCAACCTTTCTTTCTTGATCTAAGGACTCCTTCACATCTAAAATATCAATACTTTTAGGAGAGCTTTGGGCCGTAAACTTCAAGAAGGTAGTTCCATTCAGATAGGTTACAAAATTCTCCAACTGCTGTGCATTACTTCTCCATACAAGAAAGAGGTCATCAACAAAACAACCATAGTAGATTACATTATTATGCCATGGATTCAAGGTGTTGAGAACATATTTCCCTTCCCATACTGATATCACTAGGTTAGAATAACTATTGGCACACGGTGTGCCCATGGCAACCCCTCACCACTGCCAGTAGTAATTCTTACCATAATAGAAGATGTTGGTATCTAAGATGATGTCAAGTAGAGTGCATATGAGATCCAGATCAAGATTGTGAGCCACTCTTCTACCCAGATTTTTATGGATTCAACCCCATAAACATTGGGGGTAGAAGTAAAAATACTACAAATGTCCATAGTCAGAAGAAGAATGTCAGTACAATTCAGATGTTCGTCTATAACAGAGCCTAACTGATTTAAAAAGGTTCCCGTGTCTTTAAGAATCGTTGGTTTGGCTGTTAACAATGTTTTTAATTCCCTTTCAACATAAATTGATAAGGGTTCTGCAACCCAACCATGGCCTGCTACAATTGGTCATAGTGGAGGATTGACAATATCCTTGTGAATCTTTGTCAGTCCACTGATCGAGGGTATAATGGGGTGAGGTGTCTCAAAGAACTCATATAAGCCCTGACTTATTCGTCTTTGCATCAACAATTCTTCAAGATCCCGTTTCAAACCTGCAATTTTCCTATCCAACTGCGATTTGCTTATTTTCTCATAGGTCTTAATGCCCTGTAACATTGAGTCTATTGAGTCACAATACCACTTGGAGTCAAGTACCACTATGGCACCACCTTTATCTGAAGGTTTAATCACAGTCTCTTGATTGTGCTGCAAGTCAATCAGCGCTGCTTTCTCTTTTGTAGAAATATTGTGATAGCGTTGTATTTTTGTTTCCCCCTGTCTAATTTTTTCTACCTCATTCTCACAAAGCCTAACAAAAAGGTCCACTATGGGATGACTCATAAGGACAAAAGTACTCAGTTTCTTTAGATACTGTGGTTGTTTGACTTGATTTCCAAAGATGTTACGTAAAGATACATTTCTGCCAAAATACTTAACTTCAAGAACAAGCTCACTAAGGTCAGAAGAAAGTGAAGGAATGAAAGTTAGACCTTTATTCAGTAACTGTAGTTGGTCGTCACTAAATTGAACTTTAGATAAATTCACTACTAAATCGTAATGGTTCACTATATAGGTTTCTTCCTCTTTCTTTCTTTCTTGACTGCCGGATCTAGGATTCCGTTGCCATGCCTGTTTAAAAAAAAAACCGGTAGATTGTGAACAATAGGGACATGAACAGCACCTGTTTTGACCACAATTCCAAAAGGTACATTTGGTGCAAAAACAACATTTCCCATCACCAAAAGAACACCATCCCCATGATGAAGCATGGTTGTGGCAGTATCATACTTTGGGATTCCTTTTCTTCAGCTGGAACTGGGGCTTTAGTTAAGGTGGAGGGAATTATGAACAGTTCCAAATACCACTCACTTTTGGCCTCAAACCTACAGGTGTCTGCTAGAAAGCTGAAGATGAATTTCACCTTTCAGCACGTCAATGACCCCAAGCATACATCCAAATCAACAAAAGAATGGCTTCACCAGAAGCAAATTAAAGTTTTGGAATGGCTGTGGGGTGACCTGAAGAGGGCTGCGCACAAGAGATACCCTCGCAATCTGACAGATTTGGAGCACTTTTGCAAAGGAAGAGTGGGTAAATATTGCCAAGTCAAGATCTGCCATGCTGATAGACTCCTACCCAAAAAGACTGAATGCTGTAATTAAAACAAAAGGTGCTTCAAAAAAGTATTAGTTTAAGGGTGTGCACAAAAGAAAGTATTAGTTTAAGGGTGTGTACACTTATGCAACCCCAGGGTATTGTACATTTTTTATATTTTTTGCCTAACAGATTTGTTTGTTTTTCAATTGAATTGTTCAGGTTATAGGTCACATTAAAGGTGGGAAAAGTTTTAAAATGATTTATTGTGGTCTCATTTTTTATATCAAAAAAACCTGGCATTTTAACAGGGGTGTCTAAAATTTTATATCCACTGTGTGTGTGTGTGTGTGTGTGTGTGTGTGTGTGTGTGTGTGTGTGTGTGTGTGTGTGTATATATATATATATATATATATATATATATATATATGTGTGTGTGTTTATATACACAAAACAATCCACAGACGTACTGTTTGGCTGTCAACAATATGCACGTGGATAAAATGTATTAAAAAAAAAAAAAAGACAAAACCAAGGTGATCACCAGGCTGACTATCATAAGTCTTCTTTAATAAAAATGAGAAATAAAAACTTGAAATGGCAGGATAAGCACTTTCAGG
This sequence comes from Protopterus annectens, assembly GCF_019279795.1. Classification (NCBI taxonomy): domain Eukaryota; kingdom Metazoa; phylum Chordata; order Ceratodontiformes; family Protopteridae; genus Protopterus; species Protopterus annectens. The sequence goes on along the minus strand of NC_056739.1, from coordinate 1,617,120,856 downwards.
TTAAACCCTTCTTCAGATCTGCCATTAGAAGGTAAAGTGAAACATTTATGGTTGAAGCTGACAAATCAAAGTTGTTCCTTTCAGACACTGGCTTTTTGTTATCCAGTCAGTGTCTGCCACCCGAATGTACACCTCTTCAATGTAGATAGGTTCACACTCCGATCAAATATCCAATGAGATTTGTGATTCTGTTATCCAACTACTTGTATAATATAGTAACAAACTTAAATCAAATGACTTCTTTCAGATACTGCCTATTAGTTGACCAATCAATGTCTTCTAGGTGAATCTACACCTCTTCAATGTAGAGAGGTCCACACTGAAGTTAAATACCCAAGGGAATTGTAGTTCTGTTATCCATCTAATCACACAGTGTGGTAGCAGGATTTACTTTCATTGGACTTAATAAAAATTATAACAATTGTGAGGATATGACTAATAAAAAAACAGTAAAAATATTAGCCCAATAGTTTTTAAAATATTTTACATATTAGATAAATATTTTGGCCTCATCAAATAACACACAGGAAACTGAAGCCACTAATCTGAGTATGTCTCATACTTGGAGAAATAGACTTACTCTCATTTATACCAGTAGTGTTAAGCATATTTGCAGTATTATTAAGAATAATTGGAAGATATTGCTACTCGACCCGACCATCAAGGATATTGTTGGTAATGGACCTTCATTTAACTTCAAGAGAAATAAGAATCTCAAACAGTAGCTTTGCTATATAAATAATGTTATGGATAGGGTTTATTCCGATAAGGTTGGCAAATTTCCATGCAGGTCCTGTTTGAATTGTAAATATATTTCAGTGGAAAGTGAATTTATACATTCGGTCTCTGGGAGACTCTAGAGATGTCACAAGTATGTGGATTCCAAGACACAGCATGTGATATATATAGTGACTTGTGTCTCTTGTCAATGTTTTTACTTGAGTAATACTGACAGTTGAAAGAACATATCTCCAAGCATATTAGTGATATTCGGCTAGGAGATAGGAGTCCATTATGCAAACACATTTCTGAAAAGTCACGTCATTCATTTTTGTTTATGGTCTTGCAAGTAGTAAAAGAAAATGTTCGAGGTGGTGATTTTACAGTACGAACTGAGCAGCACAAAATGAGATGGATAGCAGAATTACAGGAATACCAGACATCTGGTTTAAATGCTAATTTACCTCTCAAACTTGCCCTTAAGGGGCGAAAATTGCTTAGAAAGCTGTGATCGGATGTAGAATAGGAAATGCCTGAATGGAGATACTTGATTCACTTTATGAAAGTATAGAACTGAATATATATTGTGAACATTTTAAAAAGTTTGGGGCTATTATTTTTACTAGTTTTTTTTATTAGTCATATCCTCATACTTTTTATTATTTCTACCTATGACCTTAAGTCGAATGAAAGAAAATCCTGTTACCACACTCTGTGATTAGTTGGATAACAGAACTACAGATGTTCTTCATGTTTCTCTGTTGCAGTCATCACATTTGGGTCATCCCTGCCAGGGTAGCCCTCGGCCGGCCTGAATACCAGAGACTTAGTATTTCTGCATTGGTTGCTGTTGCCTGAAGACTGATGTCAGGTCATCAGTGGTATAAAAAAAGGCAGCCGATGCCATTACAACAGTCTTTATTGCCATGGAGCCTGAAGCAGTTTGCACAAGTGCCGGTCGGCTGCTGAGTTTAATTTCCGAATTGAAGTTGAAGTCTTTGAAAGCTAAGTACCCTGTTGGGGATCCATTTTTCTTGCACTAACCAATATCGGGAAACGTTAACAATTGTCTCACCTGTGGAAAGCAAATACCACACCTGGACTTTCACTCTTACTGCGTCACTTGTCTATGCCCAGACCACGACGTCCCTCATTGTTGGTTCTGTGTTTTAACGCCAGAACTATTCATCGTCGGGCCCTTATCGTAGCCAGATATTTCCAATTACAGTCTTCGAATTCCAATATGGTTTCCTTAAGCCATCCGACAGCAGATCTTCGAAAAAAACATAAAGACAGAGACAGACCACACAGGACCAAACCTTCCAACGACGCTACTGCTAAGCTGGTAGTCAGTCTGGAACTCAGTGAGGTGCTTTCACAGCCCCTGATGCCTGCTTCAGTTAATTCGCAGACCACTAACGAGACCCTTTCGGAGTCCAGTATGCCTCAGAAGTCTTCTTCATCTAAGGATCCTGCAGTCGTCTCTACCTTGGATGGGTCCGGAGCCACTGTGCAGGCACTGGCTTCCGAGGAAGTCCTTCACAATACTGAATCCAGGCATAAACCAATGCCTTCTTTCATGGCTACCATTCTTTTTAAAACAGCCAAGTTCCTTGGGCCCAGGGGTTGAACCACCCCCAAGAAACCGACTACCAGCCATTCTCTGGCGCCTGCTCCCTTTCCTCAGTCACAAATGCTTAAAATGACCGAGGACCTTACCATGCTGATTAGGGGAAGCCAAGCCACTCCCTCAAAAAGAAAAAGAGATCTGTCTCCAGTAGTTTTGTCTGAACAAGAGTCAGATGAATCCAATGCATCTGACTATGAAGACATGCAGTCCCTCTCTATATATGAGGATTCTGATGCAGAGGAATATATTCCTTCAGCCTCTCCCTCAGAGGATTTTCCCTTTGGGGAAAAACACTGCATACTCTAAGGGAGCATTTCAAATGGGAAGAGTCAAGACTACCCACAACCTAAAAAGAGACTCCAAGAGTTCCTGGACCTTCCACAGCACAGTCCCTTGGCCATCCCCCCAGTCCTAGATGTGGTGGATGATGTCTCCCTTGAATCCAGTTTGACTCTAGACACCCTCCTTCTTGCTCTCAGAAAACCAGACAGGTACTACAGAGCCCCTAACTCTCACAAATATCTTTTTAAAAACCCAACAGCGGACCCTGAGGTCATTACTCAAGCCCCAAAAGAGATTAAAGCTATTTCAGCTAAGAATCCCACCCCCTCAGACAGTGATTCCAGAGCACTTGACAGATGGGGTAAAAAGGTATACATCTCCGCTACTCTTGCTGCCAGGGCACTAAATTGTCAGTTCCATATGCTTAAATATCAGCTACATACCATAGAACACCTTAAACAAAAAAGTTCCTCCTTTCCTGCATGGGCAGAATATAAAGATTTACAGGAGTTAATGCACTCTGGTGGTCAAGTAATTAAACACACTTTGCACTGTGGTTTTGACAACATAGAAGCTTCTTGCAGGGCAGCATGGATCTGTCATTAGAAGACATGCATGGCTTAAGGAACAACCCCTGCCAGAGCATGTGAAATCAAAATTGTTGGATGCACCCTTAAACAAAGATAACTTATTTGGTTCTAAAGCAGAAGAGGTGTTAAAGATGGAAGAAAAAGCAAATTCTATGCAGACTGTTAAAGATTTCTTACAGGTACAGCCCCTAGGTTCAGCAGGCATTTTCCTTCCAAGCACTGGTCCTTTCTGCACTTAGTAAACAGGGCCAGCCTAGGTCCCATGGAAACAGACCTCCAAGACAGCAGTCCCAGGGGTTGCAGAGATCTAAGCAGTGGACTGCCTCCACTTCAAAACCAGGGAGTTCTAAGCTACCTCCTTATGGTATGAACTCAGAATGACTCACCCCCTCCCGACCTCACATCTGCCCACCATCACATACCCCTAGGAGGAAAACTCTCCTTTCACTCAAGCACCTGGGCCACCATTACCAAGGACCAATGGGTTCTGAACATTGTATCTCGGGTACAAATTCTCCTTCCAACCCCAAAAAAATTCCGAGATCTACCAGTGAATCAGTGGGCAGAAGCTGAAAGGCAAATCCATACTCTGCTCTCTTTATGAGCAGTAGAACCCGTTCCTGTAGACCAGATAGGTCAAGGATTCTTCTCCAGACTTTTTCTGGTACCCAGAAAAGAAGGCACCTGGCACCCTATCCTCGATCAATCCATTCTAAACACCTTCCTGGGGATCCCAAAATTCAAAATGCTCACCCTCCAGCAGCTGCTACCCACCCTGGACCTAAAAGAGGCCTGCTTCCACATTCCCATCAGGGAGTCCTGCAGAAAATATCTTCGCTTCAGGGCAGGATCTCAACACTTTCAGTTCTTTGTGCTGCCCTTTGGCTTGTCTACCGCTCCCAGAGTGTTCACAAAATGCCTGGCTCTGGCCATTGCTTTTTGTAGACGAGTATTAATATTTACCCCTACTTAGATGGCTGCCTTATTCAGGCAGACAGCCAGGAAAAGCTGCTCAAAGACCTGGCTTTTGTAAAGGACCTACTAACCTCCTTAGGGTACACAATCAATGAAAAGAAATCCAAACAGGTACCCACCAAAAGGATAATCTTCCTGGGGGTAAGTCTGGACACAGCATCCCAGATGGCATGCCTAACACCAGAGAAACAAAGCTTCCTATCAGCTTACTTCTCTCAAATGGCCACCAGGCCCCAGCTTACTACAAGAAAATTCCTGCAAGCCCTGGGGTTCATGGCATCTTGCATACTCCTTATTCCATATGCCAGACTGCATATGAGGAAACTTCAATGGTACCTAAAGAGCCTTTGTTGTCAACACTCTCAAGATCTAGAAACTGTTTTACCTATTATTCAGTGCCTGAAGAAGGAATTTCTTTGGTGGGCAACAGCCTGCTACCACAACAAGGGACTGTCCTTCTCCCCACACCCTACCTCCCAGACCCTCACCACAGACGCATCAGACTGTGCTTGGGGGTGCACACCTGGATGGCAGGTGCATACAGGGCCAATGGAACCCCCAGCAACCCCCCCTGCACATCATTCCAAAAGTGATTATGGCTGTGCAGCAGGCCTTGATAGCTTTCAAACCCCTTTTCTTTCCAGGGGTTCTCCTGATCAAAACAAACAATACCACGGTGATGTGGTACATCAACAAGTAGGGAGGGACTCACTCCTACCTGCTGTGCAGGCTGGCCATAACCCTTTGGTTTACAGCTTTTTCCATACAACTACACCTGTGGGCAGTCTATTCCAGAGTCTGGGGAGTCTCTGGGTCAGGAATCTATCCCTCCAGCATGTTTTGTTCATTGTGATGACATGGTTTAGATCCCTGGAGGGTGTCTCTGAGGGATTGGGATTTCTTTAAGTGTAGCATGTCCAACAGCTCAGGGTTTGACATGGCCTTGTATGTTAAGCAGAGATCACCTCTGAGTAGACGATATGCAACAGAGTATAGGTGGAGTTTCTTTAGATGGTCAGCATAGGGCATCTGCTTTGTTCCTGTGATTCTTTTAGTCAGGTATTTCTGCGGTCTTTCCAGTTGTTGCAGATATCTTGAGAGGTACATACCAAATGTGGCATTGTATTCTATAATGGGTCTAATGAGGGATGAATACAGTGGGACAATGACTTCCTTTTTTCTGGATGAAAACCCCTTAGTGATGAGGTGTGCCACATAGGATTTCCTGACTGTTGTGGCAATGTGGTTATCGAAGGTAAGACCACTATCCACCAGTGTCCCTAAGTCTCGTATCACACTTTCGGTGTTTAGTGTACTGCCACCTATGTGGTAATTCACGGGTACATGTTTTTTCCCCAAAGGGGTAACTATACATTTCTTGGCATTGAGCTTGAACCCATAGCTCTGGCACCAAGCATCTGTTTCTGTAAGGCCCTTTTGTAGAATATCCACATTATTTGAGGATTCAATAATGGCTCCCAGTTTGCAGTCATCTGCGAACTTTGTTAGCCAGAGTCCCTTAGTGTTGGCCTGTACTTCAGAGAAGTAGTTGCCAAACAAGAGCGGTCCCAGGACTGAACCCTGAGGTACTCCACTTGTCACTTGTCTGGAGCTGGATTTGGAGTCTGCTACTTTTATAGTGTGGGTTCTGTCAGTAAGCCAGTTGGCAACCCATCGAGTGACATAATTTGATCAATGCCCAGCTTAGTAAGTTTATCTATGATTCCAGAGTGGGGGATGGTGTCGAAGGCCTTGCCGAGGTCCAGATAGGCTGTGTGGACCACCTTACCCTTGTCCATGGCTCTGGAGACTGATTCGAAAAAGTCAGTCGGGTTCAGGAGACGAGATCGGCCCTTCACGAACCCAAACTGCGTGGGGTCCAGTGTTTGAAGGTTGCCAATGTCTTTGTTTATAGGTTCCATGGTCTTGCAGATCAGGCACATCAGACTGATGGGGCGGTAGTGGATCCCCTCCTTGTGGAGTGGGATAACTGTAGCTGTGCGCCACTCAATGGGCACGAAGCCTGAGGTGAGGTTATGATTAAACATAACACTTAGGTGAGGTGCCAGTTCATTTTTTAGTTCATGTAGTACACAGCCTGGGATGTCATCTGGTCCCATGGATGCTATATTCTTAGCTTTGGAGAGTGCATTTTTTTTTACCTGTGTGGCTGTTATGACTGGAATTTGGCAATCTTTTGGTATTGAGATGGGCCCTTTAGGGGGTGAGAAGGGGGGTGAAATTTGCACTGAATCGATCTGCCAGGATATTGGCAATATCCTTGGGATCAGTATATTTAATGCCATTCTGTTGTAGCTCAGAGCAGATCTGAGCATTGCCATTTAGATTCTTGACATAGCTATAGAATGCCTTGTAGTTGTCTTTGGAATCTTTGGCAATTTTATTTTTGTAACTACGTTTGGAGGATTTTATGAAAGATCTCAGCTTCTGGTAAGGGAGTTTTTTGCATCCTGGGGTTTTCCTCTTTTTCTGCAACAGTTTCTTCCTTTTGTTGTAAAGTTTGTTTATGGCAAGGGACCACCAGATTGGCTTCCTTTTATTAGAGGAGAGCATCTTGGTTCTATTGGGGATGCAGTGCCTTAGTGTAGGATTCAGCAGTTGAACTTTCAGTTCCCGTCTGCATGGGTGTCTTGAAGTTTGTCACGTCTGACTTGACTAACATGAAGTTGGCTTTGGAGAAGTTTTTTATGGAGGTTTCCTTCCTGGGGGGGGTGGGATGTGGATGTCAAGGGTAATTAGCTTATGGTCAGACCTGACCAACGAGGGGGTGACCATAGGTGTGGAGCATCGATTGATTTCCCATTTTGGTAATGACCAGGTGTAAGATATTGGAGCCCCTGGTGGGACTAAGGATTAGCAGATCCAGGGCGTTGAAATTTATGAATTCCAAGAACTGTTGGGCAAAGGTGTTGGTACACGAGTTATACACTGACCCCTGACCAATCTGCCATCCTCAGTAAACAGGTTCTGGATGTTTTCCGAGAGTCCAGACACCCTAGCACCAGAAAGTCTTATGCAGATAAGTGGAAAAGGTTCTGCACCTGGATCCAGGCTAAGGGGGCCAACACGGCACAGCCCTCCATCCTTCTCATCCTGGATTACTTGGCTGACCTACTACACAGTGGTCTCTCTCCTGCATAAAAATTCATGCCTCTGCTATTTCAGCTAATTTTTCCACTGAGCAGCCTCGTTTTTCACACCCTCTGATCAAACAGTTCCTCAGAGGGGCTAACAACTTGAGGCCCCCTCCCAGAAAGGCACCAACACCAGCTTAGCACCTTAACTTTGTCTTGGAAAAGCTCACCCTCCCTCCTTTCAAATCAGCTTCTTCTGCAGAGCTAAATTTCTCTCCGGAAAGACAGCTTTCCTCTTGGCCGTCACTTCAGCCAGAAGAGTCTCTGAGCTGCAAGCACTCATGGCACTGGAACCCTTCATCTTCCATGCGGACAGGGTATCCCTCAGAACTAATCCATCCTTCATGCCCAAGGTGGTGTCCAGTGTGGCTCTCAACCAATCCATCCATTTGCCCACCTTCTTTCCTAACCCACAAAACAAGGGGGAAAGGATTCTGCACTCTCTAGATGTGCACAGACCGCTCAGATACTATCTGGACAGGACTAAACCCCTCAGAAAATCTGATCAACTTTTGGCTAGCTTTGCTTCAGCGGCAGAGGGCAAAGCAATCTCCAAGCAAACCATTTCCAAATGGATAGCACACTGCATCCATTTCTGCTACAAATAGTATGGTAAGCCTCCCTCCAAGGAGGTCAGGACACACTCCACCAGAGCATCCTCCACCTCTGCAGCTTTCATCAGAGGAGTCCCCACCAGGGACATAGTGGAGGCTGTTACCTGGGCATCTGTTCACAGCTTTACCAAGCATTACCAGCTGCCTCTCTTTTCCAAATCTAGGGCAGGTTTTGCCTCTGCAGTTTTGCAGGACATGCTAGCCAACCCCTAGCTTCCTTGACTGCCTCCACCCATTTCCTCAGCTTTGGGAATCTACCCAAATGTGATGACTGCAACAGTGAAACACGAAGAACATAGTACAGTTGTGTACACTTACCATAAATGTAGATGTTCGAGTGTCTTCACTGTTGCAGTCTTGGTTTCCCTCCCTCCTCCCCTCTTTTTTTCTTTTTCTTACCTTTCTTCCTTGTTGTTCTCCTTTCCTTAAAAGGGACATATTGGTATTTATTTTCCACTGGTGGGGTTCTGCCACCAGAGCCTGTCCTCCTGTTTTGGGGGCTCCTGACCAGTTAGGGCAAGAAAAACTGATGTAATGGTGTCGGCTGCCTTCCTTTATACCACTGACGACTTGATGTCAGTCTTCAAGCGAGAGCAACCGACACAGAAATACTAAGTCTCTGATATTCAGGCTGGCCAAGGGCTACCCTGGCAGGGATAACCTAAATGTGTTGACTGCAACAGTGAAGACATTCGAACATCTACATTTATAAGTGTACACAACTGTACTTTCTAATGGGTATTTGACTTCGTGAGCCTATCCCCATTGAAGAGGTGTAAATTCATCCAGAAGATACTGATTGGTCAACTAATAGGCAGTGTCCAAAAGAAGTCATTTAATTTCTTAAGTTTGTTATGTTATGCAAGTAGCTGGATAACAGAATCATAATCTTATTGGATATCTGATCTGAGTCTGAATCTATCCACATTAAACAGGTGTAGATTTGGGTGGCAGACACTGATTGGATAACAAAAAGGCAGTGTCTGAAAGGAGTAACTTTGATTTGTCCACTTCAACCATAAATGTTTCACGTTACCTTCTAATGGCATATCTAAAGAATGGTTTAACCCAAAGGGCTTTTGCTGCCATTTCAAGGTTTTATTTCTCATTTTTATTAAAGAAGACTTTTATGATAGCCTGGTGATCATCTTGGTTTTGTCTTTTTATTTATATATATATATATATATATATATGTAAAAACACACACACACACAAATATATGAATATATCTGTGTGGTTGCACTTGCAAGTGTGTGCACCTGTATATGTATACAACCAACACACACACATATACTTATGTTCTGTCCAGGTCTACTCCCAGTGAGAGCTGGGATGGATTCACTTTTTCTCCACTTTGATCCTAAATTGGATAAAGCAGGTAAACCGAGAATGAATGAAGGAATAAGTAATATCTCCTCATGTCCAGGTAAGTCATCAGTGGGTTGTCATTCTGTATCAAGTATTATCTGATGTAATAATGCACTTGCCCCATAGATTAATGGCTTGTGCTCTGGTTAGGAGACAAAGTTTTGGAAGACGTATGTTATGCTTTAGAGTGAGCCTAATGGATGATGTGAACTGTAGGCAGTACTTGACATTTCTTTTGTCTTGGGCATTATGTGTTCTGTCACACCACAATACTTTAATTCTGTCCTATACCCCTTTTTAAGCTTATGTCCATGTAACTTGTCTTTAAGAAGCCACTAAACATTACAACTTTGCTGACAAAGCTGGTTAGAATTGAGGTGAGCAGGTTCTGTCGCTGTTTTTCCATGGTGGAATGAAACTGATGATCTGATATTGTCCTCTCCATTTCACTAACCTGTGGGTCTCCGTTGCGATCCTTGGGAACCGATCAGCTGTTTTTCTACACCTTGAGCTTCCTGACTTCAGCTCCTCCCTATACCCACAATGCCCCACTCCCCCAACTTATCTCAGATCTTGTTTGCCGCACTTAACTTCAGCAGAGAGTTTGCCTGGCTCTTGACCTTCCTTCAGTGGTTGTTTTTTTAAGTGTTTTTCCTCTTACTCTTCCTCGACTGTTTTTAGATCTTTAGTCATCCTTTTTTTAGTTTACTTTCTCTAGTTTAAACTTAATTCTTTCTCCTTTTTAGTTGGGTTTCTCTGCATCTAGTCCTCTTTCTCTCTCTTCCGTCTTCTTTCTCTTTCTGTCTTATATATGTTAAAAAAAAAAAAACTTCCCTCTTTCTCCTTCTCCAATTTACCCTTCGGTTTTGGTGTCTTTGGTGCTGTTGGTCTCTGGTACTGAGGTGTTGGAGCAGATAGAAATTTCCTCTTTGCTTCCAACAATTTCCCTGACCCACTCGGCTCCTTTGCCTTCGGTTCTAAGCATGTCTTGGAGCTGTAGCATCTGGGTCCATTCTGGGAGGAGGGCGTCAACTCCAAAACCTTTGGAGCCTTTGCTTCCCCTTGAAGCTTCTGCTTTTGACAGCTTAGCTCCAGCTTCCCATTTGGAGCAGGGGTCTGAAGCTTTCCAGGAGGTGTAGGCTCCGGTGGGTCAACTTACGGTGGTTTGGAGCCCTTCGGCTTTTGAAGTGTTTGAGAGGATTCTCTCTCAGCCAGGGAGACGCTTGGCACTTTCTGCCATGGTACCTCCCCTTCCTCATTCTGGTTTAAGACCTCCAGTCTGCCGCGTGGACAGCTGGTCCTCCAAAGCCTCCACACACTCCCCACTGCGGAACCTCGGGCATCTTCCAGTACCTCCCCTGAATGTCCCACCAAGGAGATCCCCTGGAATAGGCTGTGTAAAAGGAGGGACATTGATTCCCCTACAGAATCAGTCACCACGGACACAGATTTTGAAGAAGGAAAAGGGTCCCCAAAGTCCCCACCCTACAATGTCTCCTTTGGAGACATTTTAGAACTCCTGCACCACCGGGGTGGTTGGACAGCCCAAAAGCCTTCCCCAGAGAAATCAGTGTTGTGGGAGGCTTTTGGGTCTGGCCCATCTACTACCTGGGTGTCCCCTCCGGCCGACCTGCCAATCTAGCTGGTGTCTTCTAGGGCTTGGAAGGAACCAGATATGGTAGAGCCAATCCTGAAGTGAGTGGACAAGATTCTTAGCACCGCCAAGGATATCCCTGTAGGTGCCATGGGTGTTGCGGCAGCCAGCAAGAAGGAGCTTACCTAAGAGAGCTCCTCTGTCCATCCGTCAAATAGAGAATCCCTGGCTTTGGACAGACTTGGCAAAAACATTTACTGTGGTCTCATCACAGCCCCCAGGGTGTGTTCACCTAATGCATGGCAGTGGTGGCAGTGCATCTGAAGCTGCAGGACTACCAGATTTTTCCGTATCTGGACAACTGGCTTCTGACTGCTCCAACCAGGCATCTACTCATTCAAGCCAGAGACTACTTACTACACTTAGTCCCAACTTTAGGGATATAACTATCAACAGGCAGAAATCCCAGTTGGATCTGGTTCAGGTCATAGATTTCATTGGGGCTCATTTGAATGTAAGGAGATCCTGTGCTTATCTGATGACAGAGTAACAAAATTAAGAAGTCACATCAGACAAATTCTAACCATAGCTCCGCCTCCAGCCAGTTTAGTACTCTGGGCATTGGGTTCTACGGCGGTCAGTATAACTCTCCTACCCATGGCTCGTTTCCACATGAGAATATTACAATGGATGTTAGCAGTTCAGTGGTCACTACTCGGGAATCCTTTAAGTGTTCCCATAAAACTTTCACAAGTGTGCAAGGAATCTCCGCTTTGGTGTCTTCACTCCACAGATGTTACTCAAGGATGTCCATTCATCCTTCCATCCTTGAACACCACGTTTACCATAGATGCCTCCCCGCTAGGGTTGGGGGGTATTGTCTGGGTCGAACAGTCCAAGGCACGTGGACATCCCAGGAGACCAAGTTGTGTATCAGTGTACTGGAGATGAGAGCAGTTCTACTGAAACGTCTAATAATATGCATGATCTCGACAGCTTTCTTCCTCTAGGAAGTGTTGTGATCCAAAGGGACAACATGTCAGTTGTTTGCTACATCAACAAACAGGGAGTAACCAGGTCCTACCCTCTATGTCGAGAGGTGTTGATGGTTTGGCAGTGGGTGATCTCTACCAACTGCTTTCTGGTAGCAACACACATTCTGTGGGAGTCCAGCATATTATTAGACGTTTCAGTTGAATATTACTGATGTCTCACTAGTGGTGTCTGAATCAGTCAAATGGCAGACACGATCTTCCACAAATGGGGTCTCCCCTGCTGTGATCTGTTTGCATCCACTTTCAACAACAAATGCAGCAGGTACTTTGCCTTGATCCCTCCTCAGAGAAAGTCACCCAGGGATGCTGTAGTCTATGCTTGGCCCTCCAGTTTTCTATATGCCTTTCATCCTATACCTTTTATTCAAATGTTCTTAAAGAAAGCTTTCAGGTTGCAGAGCAAAGTAATCCTCATTTCTCCCTTTTGGCTTCGACAAACCTGGTTCACCTTCCTTTGGTCTCACTTGGTTTGCCCTTCGATGAGATTGGATCTGGTCACAGATCAGCTCTCTTACCGTTCAAGGCATCCCCATCTGGGCTTACAGGGCTTCAAGCTAACTGCATGGATTCTCCACTTCCGATGATGGCAAGATATCCCAGACTTTCTTCTTCCATTCAAGATATTTTGGTCTCCTCACATAGGTCTTTGACACTTAATATTTATAAAAGCAAGTGGAAAGGTTTTCTATGTGGGCTGAACAAAAACAAATAGACCCTTGTACAGCACCAGTTCCTCCCTTTCTCGACTTCTTGGCTTCAGTTTTCAATGATGGAGCTAATTATTCCATTGTCAAAGTCCAGTTAGCAGCTAATATCCAATTTTCACATTGGCTTGAACTCCTTATCACTTGCTTCTTCTAAGCTTTGCAAAACATTCCTTAAGGGCACCTTTCTTTTCTGGCCCCCAGCGAAAAATCCTACTCCACCTTGGGATTTAACAATGATTTTGCAAGCCTTGGTCCATCCGCCCTTTTAGCCTGAAGCTACTGTAGATTTGAAATTCCTTTCCTAGGAAACTCTTTTTCTAGTAGCTATTACATCTGCAAGAAGAGTGTCTGAACTTCAGACCTTTCCTCAAAATTTCCATATTTGATTTTCCATAAGGAAATACTAATTCTTCATTTTTACCCAAGGTGGCTAAGGAAAGGAACGTTAATCAATCCATCAATCTTCCAGTCTTTTTTTCCCCATTTATCAAAACAAAATGTTCATAGATAGCTTCATTTTTTTTATGCAGAACCAAGCCTTTTAGGAAGCCTGATCAGTTGTTTGCATCTTTTTTCAGTGGCAAAAAGAGGTAAATCTATTACCAAAGTCAGGGAAAGTTTATGTTCATGTGTATATTAAGTGGATTACAACCTTATATAGTATTTGTGATTCATGGTATTCCTTCATTGGTTGGAATTAATTCATTGATATTTAAATGTTGGATTTAGTACGCTCATATGAAGAAGTTGGCAACGAAAATGTATTTCTGGTTTTAACGTTTATGAATTCTTGTGTTGTTTTTATATTTACCTTATTACATTCCGACAAGTATTGAAACCGGTGGAGATTTCTGTGCTTTATCTCTTTTTGGTATGGTAACAACATAAATTGTTTTTTTTCCAGTGTTACAAGTGCTGTAAACCTGGCAGCAGTACATTGTACATCCATGCTACATTGTTAGGAAGGATCCTTTTAAAAGTTTGAACCATACAAATCTGTTTATTTTGATTCACCTGTTACCTGTTCTACTAGTTCTTTATTCTGTTCTTGGCAGTTGATTTTAGAGACAGCTGAGACGTACAGTTGCAGATCAATACCTTGATTGAAAATGGAGTACAGCCTGGGGAAAAGATGAAAACTGAACATCTACTGCCTTTGTGTTACTACAGAAGAGATCCATTTTTTGCAAGGAACCATTATCTCCATCCTCCAGTCTTGTAGCACCACTGCACTATCCAATAGAAAACTAGACAATTCTGTCAATTTTTCACCAAGCACCACTACCAGGACTTTCATTGACTTGAATGGCAGCTCATATGGACCTTCTGCACCTAAAGACTTTTGAGTTTTATCTTTAAGTAGGATTCTTGAGCAGCAATGCAAAAAAATAGGGTCCTCTTTCATTTTCCTATCTTGCTTTCTTTGGCAAGTGGCAGTAATGGTCTGCAGTCAAAGCCATGATATTGTTAGCTCACACTGTTGTACATGTATAGCACTTTGACCTGCATAATTTTAAGTATTCAGTCCTTCTGACCACTTTGCAACTGGTGGTCATTTCCCCAGGTTCACAAAGCAAACATTTTTTTAGTTTTCTATTTCTGTGTTGAGTAATACCATACTTTCCAAGTATGCTTGTGTTGTGCTCAGAAAAATTACTGCCTGTTGGAAGTTAGTTTCCAAGGATTTACCTGTGACAATACATGAAATCTTAAACTTACTCATTCCTGTTAGTAATGCATTTTCCAACATTACAATTAAAAGAGCAAATCAAGCAGTCAGAGGAGAGCAAATAAACCAAAAACACAGACCTGTTTATGCTAAAATACTTAACTGCCTGGCTGTCGTTAACAACCTACTCACCTGTAAAAACAAAAAAGACTTTGCATAGAGAGGTAACAAAATTAGAATTACTTAAGACATTCCTTTGCCCTATAAACAATGACCGTCTTTAGCACCGTTCTTTGCTTTTCTTATCCCAAATAAAATCCATTTCCAGATGTTATTTCCAACAAATTTAGCTTTCACTTATGAACGATTAAATATCAAATTACCAATAGAGGAAGAAAGATCTACTTTTGGTAAACTATTTGGATTTACTATTTGACATGTCACTGAAAAGTACTGTTGAAGAAACTTTACTGCATCAAAGCTCAATTAGAAACATAAAGTGAATAAATAAACACCAATGATCATGAAAAATATGAAAGAAAATGTTTGTCGCTTGATTGGCGATACCTACTATAGTTAGTGACTAATGTGAAGATGTCCTTTAATGCTACAAGGTGGAGGCTGATGCTGGGATTTTATGACTGCTGCGGGAGGAACCTGCAAAAAGAGGAACTGGAATTTTAAAAGCAGCTCTCGTTTTCAGGGGAACACCATTTTAAATTACTACATCTTGAAACAACAGGGTCATTAAGGTTATAACTACCAGTGGACTTCCTGATTCAAATGGAGGCTCCCTTCATTTTGTAGATACGAGTGGACTTGGCTCTAAAATAAACTGGGTTGAGAAACTGAGAGTATTACCAAACCTTAAACTCACTAGTTACTTGGTTACTAATCACTAAATAGTCTTATGTTTACTTTATAAATATTAAATTCCTTACTTTTATTTGTATCAACAAAGCTTATATGATGCAGCTACACACTGTGCCAAACTGTCAAGCTCAAAACCTACATCTTAAATGTGGGAAATAACCTGCCCTTGCCTGTATAATCGGCAGTGTAAAGAGCATTAATGTTTTTACAAAGATATTAGATGTTAAATGACTATTAAGTTTAAAACTATATAGAAAAAATGTGAACATGAAACTATTAGTATACCAAGTAGAGTTGCTTTTCCTTTTCCTTTCTTTCCTTAGGACATTAAGCTATGAAAATTGAAATGCGGTATACTTCAAAAAGGTATTAGTGCTACTGGATTCCTCTTGTTTCTTGTTTTAGGAGCCAGACTTTAAAATGCTGTGATGTAAGATAGCTGATCTTGGCTAAGTATGTAGATTTTACACTTTGCAATAGTTTTATCATTTATTGGTTCTACTTATCTTAAACATAATTTTTTTTTTAATTACCAGTTAGTGACTAGTATTATTTCTCAAAATAACTTTTCTCTGCAGTTTGAGGGGTAGGCCCATTAGACAAAAGAGAAGAGTATGAGTATCTATATGTATAATTCTACGAACTTCTCACACTTGAATGAATAAGGAGATGCTAGAAATTGCCCATGAATATCAAGTAACAGACAATTTTTCTAGTATTTATATTAGTCTTACAGATGTTACTGTGAAACAGTTTTGCTTAGTGTTAATAAAAGTAAATGATGCTAACATTTATTAAATAAAATACAATTGACTTAGGATGGTATTAAAAATCACTTCATGGAACGTAAAAGAAGTCCAACAGCCTAGTAAAAGAAAATGTTTTTTGACGTCTTACTTGTAAATCAGATGCTCAGATAATTTTAATTCAGGAAACATACATGACCCAAAGTTAATGGACTACTGTTAAAAAATGATTAGAAATATAATTGCATTATTAATTTCCAGTTTTATTAAAGGAAATACAAGCCACAATTAAACTGGGAAAAGCACCCGAATCTGATGGCTTGACATTTCTCATGCATTTTATCAAAAATACTATATCTAATCTTTAATAACAGTAAACATGTACAAAAATGATGGTGTTAAGAATCTATATTTGAATAGATTAAAAACAATGTAAAAGAAAAAAATGTTCCAAACACTAAAACCAAGGAGAAGCCAAAGTCCAAGTAAGAATCCAAATAAAGTTCCACAGAAACCTTTATTGCATAGGTAAGCGCTTTTGCAACCTCTCCTGGTTGCTTCCTCAGACCAAAACAAACATGCTTAAAAACTATCCCCTTTTTATAATACACATCACACAAGACCCACCAATCCCCGTGGAAAATACAAGACTCCAATGCTTTCCAGATTCAAAGAGATACACACACTTTTAAATCAAATAAAAACATATATGTAGAAAATGCATATAAAAATAGATGTAGAAATACATATAAAAACGTGTGTATAAAATTATATAAAATATATAAAAATATGTGTAAAAAGCCTAAAAGCACTGTAAAGCATGCATGCATGTCCTATTTGAAACATAACCCTAGTTCCAGAGCACAGCAGGATTGCTTCATTCTACTTCTTTCCCATGTTTCCTGTTCTTCAGAACAGGTTTAAGGGATATATAATCATTCATCCCCGGTGATTTATGTGCAGACAGTGTCAAAATCCATCTAAGTTCTTTCTGTCCAGTTCTATTACTTAAATCCCCACCTGTCATATTTTCTACTAAATTGTCTGTAATGGAGAAATTAAAATAATGGTTCTCCCCCTGCTGCAACATATGCTTGGCTATTGCACTATGTTCCTGCCCTCTCCTAAAACAGTAGAAGTGATCCCGTATCCGTTCTCTGAGGCTTGGTTTTCCCAACATAGAATGCGTCACAGCATACACAGTGGGCTAAATATATCACATCCTTAATTTGACAGTCCCCCATAGCACCGAATTTATATGATTTCCGTGTTATGGGGCGTACAAATAATCTGTTTGTTCCAATGTGCTCTGGAACTAGGATGATTTGGATATATATCTAAATTATCCTAGTGCTGGCCTGCCAAAAATAAATACAATCAAATCTTTTTCCACTTATGTAGGGTGTAAAATAAATTTGATTTTTTATTCCCACTTAAAACAAATCATAATTATATAGATGCCATCATTTTAAAGAATGTATGGATTAAATGTGTTGTACATACTTTAGTATATTTTACAAATGTGAATCTCCCTCATATAGGCAAATTAACATTGATAAATGATGGTCTTCTATTCAAAATGATTTATATAAAGATGAACTAATAGTAAATTGTTAAGCTTATCTGAATTCACAAAATCAGGAATTAAAGACTTAAAAGCTGCAAAACTTGCAGCTAAGCTACATCAGTTGAAGTTTAAATGATTGAGGAAAGAAAAATAGGTTATTCAACTAAAAATAATTTCCAAATAAAACTTAAATACTAATCAAATTATTTTGCATGAATCCTAAATACAATTTATATATGTGTGTGTGTATATATATATATATATATATATATATATATATATATATATATAGTCTCCTTTAAATATTACAAGCACTCCTTATAGTCTCTGCCTTTAGTTTCAGAACCGAAAAATACATTTCAGAACTAATGTTACTTTGTTTAAAAAATTGATTAAAAAAACACATTAGGTTAGAAATTCCCTTCTGATTTATAACACATTTTGTATATAGTTTGAGGGGTACAGTTTAATGGGAGACACATTTATACATCTTTCACTGCATTTTTGCCATAACTACATTTACTTATAATTTCTACTTGGTTGAGTGCCATAATCTTTTATTTGTATTTTGCAATAGTTTTAGTGTTGGGAGTTTTGCTGTAGGATATGTTTCCATACAAACTGTTTATAGTCAAAGTCTGTTGAAAAGATATTTTGTTTATTATTTGCCTGTTTAAACTGCACTTACAGAGCTTTCTTCTTGTTACAACTGCTACTAATTTCCCTCCTCTTTGATTCTTACACTATTATAGCCCCCCCCAACTGTTACATTAAGTACTGCTCTCCCTGTTGCTACTTCCTGGTTAGTCCACTAACCACAAGTTCCCCTGTCCCACTGGAAAAGTTAAACTTCCGAATTTCTAGCCTATCTGGGACCTTATACCTGTGGCATGGAGTCATAGTGGCAAGAGAACTGTGTTTTGTTACATGTCTGAGTCACAGAGCTCCATTAGCTGAATTCATTGTCTTTATTGGATTGGTTTCCTTTCTAGCTTGTCTCCTATAACTTGTCTTACCTTTTACTAAAGACTCTGAGAAATGTAGAAAGCCTTGAACTATAATCATATATCATCAAAAAGGATAGGAAAAAAAAACTGCACTGAATGGTGCTCAGCACACTGCTGCTGTTGAACTCTCTCTATAATGGGTTGGCTGGGCAAAAACCTTTGCCTTTATAGAAAGACTTCCTAATTCATATGTTAGCAATCTAAATTTGAGGCTTCAGTAATCTGCAGCAAGCAAAGTAAATCACACCTTGAACTGCAGTAAAGCATGACCGGGATGTGTACATTACAGTGTAAGAAAATAGGCACCCCTGCACTTCTCAGTAGTAAGCCTACCTAAACTAACCCCTTCATGCCAAGGCTGACCCAACTCAAAGCAGTTATAATCCCCACCGCCCCTAAATCATTCCTGTGTAAACCATGGACCAGCGCTTGCATACAACCTCTGTAGCCACCCTGACTGAGATGGTTATACTGAGACAATGCAAAAATAGTCTCATGATTTCTGACAACCCTCTGTTACTCAGATAGCAGTAGACCACACTTTACCACAATTATCATATTATACATACTCCTTCATATGCTGAGGTACTAAATATTAGCTTGCTTAAACCTCAGACACTTCCAAAACTCAACACATGTGCAAAGCAGTCTCATCCACTTTTTAAACATATCACCTCACATAGCACAAGGAACCCAGAGTCATATATGCTAAGCCTGTAGGGCAAGCATCCACTAAACCAAACATTCTAATTATGGGTGAGTCCATTACAAGACATACCTTACCAGGATGAGCAAGGAAAGAGACAGTAAGTCAGGTGCCAGGATCTGTCAAATCATGCATGTACTCAAGTCCTTGAAATTTAAGTAGTGATATGACTTTGTCATAGTACAAGTGGATGTCATTGAACTAAAATGTACTTCCATGGACTATACAAAAAGAGACATGGTGGAGCTCTCAGACTGTGTCCTGGGCAGGTGTGAAGCTAGGGCACAATATGAGCAAAAAATAACTGACTTAAATAATTGGCTTAGTGTTTGTCATTTGAAGGATTTCTAATATTTGTCAGCCTGGGAGGACATGATCAACAGATTACACTGCTTCACCAGGGATGTCCTGCAACTATCCATTCTAGGCTTTTAAATATTGGCAAATATATTATCTTCCCCCATAGTGCCTTTTTTACAATGCCAAACAGCTATACCTGCCATTATAATGAAACAAGCACAGGAAAAAATGAAGGTGTTACTGTTCAATGCTGGGAGCCTAAGTAAGAAACTCTACGAGCCTTCCTCAGCCTGGGTGACCTAAGCATTTGCTTAATGAATGAGACATTGTTTCAAATGGTGGTGAGTACTCTGGCTGTGCAAGGCTATAATGCCTTCCACATGTTTAGACCAGCCATTATGCAGGAGAGAGGAAAAAAGTAGTGGTATCTTCATCTTCATTCAGAAGATGCTGACATCAAGGCTGCTTTAGCAGCATGATGCACTAGAGCTTCTTAATGTCAAAATCACCAACAGAAAGGCCTCTTACCATATATTGACTAGCTGTAAAACTCCCTCTATGACCCAAGAAAGCCACAGTGTCTGTCTACAAAAACTAGAGTCACTCAGTATTAAACCCAGTTCCATTTTCATAAGTGATCTAAACTATCCAAATATAGACTGGGAAACCTGTACACCACTAATGCACAAATAGAGATTCATAAACTTTGTCAGTACAAACACTCTGGTGCAACTAGGGGGGATAACATCATAAACTTTGCCTTACTAATATGGGGGGGGGGGGGTTGCACCATCTCTTGTCTGTCTTTGTCACTTGTTAGATCTGATCATAAAGTCATTCTCTTCAAAGTAAAATTGAATCCAGTGTCCATTTAGGTTCATAAGTGAGTACTAACCTAACTGCCTTTGTGAGCCATTTTAAGCCTAGCCAATTACCCCATGTGAGACTCAAACTCCTGTACCTTGTGTCTGTAAGGTAAACACCTTAACTGTTATGCCAAACTCTTGTCCCGTAGTACTCTTGTTCCCAAGGCAAACTACCTACTCTAAAGTGATACATTAGCAACACCTGCAATATAATGGGACACAGAGAGCCAGCAAATGATTATAGTAGAGCACCTGCATTCTAATCTTAAGAACTTCATCAAAACAAATAAAATTAGTGACAGTTCCATTTAAACATGTTCACAAGGAAATCACATAACTTAGCAGATGACACAAATTATGTCAAAACCTGAAAAAGCTGCAATGGAAAGACTAAGAGTAACCTAATAA
This sequence comes from Protopterus annectens, assembly GCF_019279795.1. NCBI lineage: Eukaryota > Metazoa > Chordata > Ceratodontiformes > Protopteridae > Protopterus > Protopterus annectens. The sequence continues at coordinate 1,617,100,024 of NC_056739.1, read as the reverse complement.
ACCAACAGACAAAAAACACTACAATATAATGGAGCACAGAGACCTGGAAATGATTATGATTGAGCATTTTCTTTCTTGTAATCTTATCTTCCAAACTAATAAAATTAGTGCCAGTTCCATTTAAATGTCTTCACAAGGAAATTACGACATACCAGCTGACACAAATTATGTGTAAAGATACAATGTTAAATACTTATAAAAAGCATAAGAAAAAAGATTCATTACTAACTAAAATTTATATAAATATATTTAAAAAATATATTTGTTGAAAAACAGAAAATCTTATTTTATATTCTGTATGCCTTTAATAGGCATTTTATGTTGATATACTTGTTCAATCAATACACTTTATCACTAAAGCTATTTGCCATTTAACTTCTTTACATTCAAGAATGATGTTAACACCCCCATTAAATGGATTAGTGGCAGTAAAGTCTAGTACATAAAACTAAACTTTTAAAATCAACACAATTGTTTGCATGTTTGGCCAAAGCATTACTAAAATCCTTGTTCCTTATTGCTAAAGCATGCTCATAAATTCTCTGTGAGAGCTTCCTAGTGGTTTTACCACATAGCAGTTCCCACAGGAACAGCATGTGGTGGCCACAATTGATCTAAAAGAAGGGGGAGGGCTGATCTTTATAATTTTCTATGATTTTTCAGAATGCCAACGCGCATCGATAATATAAAAAAATGAGAATAATTCGAAGATAGCTGCACACTGATACACAGCTAGACTTCAGCTCTCCCAGTGTAAAAACAGAAACTGAGGAACTACAGCCAGAGATATTGTCAATTTGAGTAATATTCGGTTACCTGGATGCCTGCAAAGAAGAAACCAACAGAGCCTGAAAGAAAATCAAATGAAGAGAAAATGTTTAGGAAGAATCTTGTAGTTCATCAAAAAACAGTTCATGCTGCAGCTTTGGTTTAAGACTTGGCTTCTGGTAATCTAGAGGGAAAACAAGTCAAATGTGCTCAGAGCTGATTAAAATAAAATAAACACTGAAGGAATACACTGACTCAAATAACAAAAGGCTGGAATGTGGAAGACGCCTTGAACAGATATTCAGATCAGCTGATTAAAACTGCAGAAATCAGAGGTTGAAATAAAAGGCTGTCTGAGTATGAGACTGTCAAGAAGAGATGTTTCAAAAAATTGTAGAATTAGAGGACAGAGTATGTAGGGAAAATTTGAGATTTTCTGCTGTACTTGAGGAAACTAGAAAACAGACTGCTTTAATTTTATGAAGGCTCAAATAAGCAACTAGACTGGTATTCCTTAGCAGGAACTTTTAATTGAAAAGGCACATCATGTATATGCTCCAAATATGGCCATGAGAAAGCAGTCAGTACCTTTATTAGTAAAGACCCAAACCTACCATCAGAATGCATTGATTCTGACAAAACTGTGGTAAGGGCAAATTATTAAAAGTTGGAAAGAGTAGAGTGTTCGTAGAAAATGATTATTAAATGTACAACAGGCAGAAGAGAAAGAGATTTATTTCAGTAATCAAGGATGGTCAAATAGCAGGTGTGAGGTTCAAGTTGCTGTTTCCAGCTTTCTTCAGGATACTTTTTCCTGGAGCATCAAACTCATTCTTTGATGCAGAACAGGCTAAGGAGGAAATACAAAAACTGTCCAACAAAAAATGAGCCATCATATACAGAAGAGGACTCCGCTTCTCATTCTTTTGATACTAAAGCACAGACAAACTTTGGCAGAGAAACATTTTCCACTGTTACAAAGGAAAATGCTTGAGAGACCGACAAAAGCACAGGAGTTGACAAGAATTGGGAGCACCATGGAATTGAACCGGAATCTGGTGGAGGAAGATGAAGATGGAACAGCAAGATGATTAGCAACATGGAAATTATTAAATAAATGTGAAACTGCAAAGTATTAATCGCTTTTGTTAAGTATGGCTGTATAAGAATAAGTGAAAAGAATGGATTGTTGACTTTGTTAAAGTTGTCTAGAACTGAAAAGCACTTGCCTTACTTCATGCCATTAATGTTCGGAAGGACTGTGAGGGGAGGGGTGGAGGAAGGAAAAAGGTAACTATAAGAAAAACATTTTTTTCATAATATTTCTCTGAAAGTTTTTACAATATAAATTATATATATTTATAGTAAAGTATTTTTAGTTGTTCAGGTATTTGATGAAGTTATTAAAGTAAACAAATGCCTTTTTTCTTCCTTTTCTCCTTTCTTTGGTATTAAGAAGTGTAGGCATTGCAGTGCAAAAAGAGAAGAAAAGCTAGGCAAAAGCATGTTTAAGTTAATTGGCTGTAATCTTAATTTGGTGAGGTGGGTATAAAAGTACACAGATCATAATATATGTAGAGCTGATATGTTTTCTTACTTCTGCATAGGCGAATGTCTGGATTAAGACCCTTGGTTTAGTCTAATAAGAACTTTTAAGTGGAATCAAGAAATATGAAACACCGAATATAGTAAAAGATGTGAAGTTGTTCAATCTCGCCATTCATTCTTATACATGGGTTTGGAGCAGATCCATTGGCTCCGTGTCAGCCGCTTTCACAAGCTCAAGATCTTAGAGTAGCTCAAGGCTAAGTCCCTATCCCATAATGCTCTCTGTCTCACCTCAGATCTAGTTTGCAGCTGCAACAGATTGGAGGTCGATAGAGAGCTCAAGCCAGTATTCTTAATTGTTCTTATCTTTATAGCAAAGCTTTTGCAGTTTCTATTGCTAGAGTGTGTTTTTTTGGGCTGGTTAGCCTTAGTTTTAGTTAAGGCCTTATTCGTGCCTTTTCTGCTGACGAGATTTTTGTCATTTAAGAGTGGCTGCTCTTAGGCCTTTGGCTGTACTTTAGTTGTTTTTGAACAGTGTGTTCCCTAGCCTTGCTAATTTTTTATAGCTAATACCTTAAAGTTACGATTTATAGTTAGTGTTAGAGTGTTTATATAGATTGTTAGTTCTATAGTTATTCTAGAGTTTGCTGTGTATGTGCTATAGTTAATTACGGTTTCCTTAGTGTGGCTTAAATAATTGTTTTTGGATTGCTTCTGATTGGTGCATACTTTTGTTGTTATTATGGCTGATCAGAGGGAAAAGCAAAAGTCAGGTTTTAAAAAAATGCCCTAAATGCGGGCAGAAAATGTCTATTACTGACTCTCATGTTCATTGTGTTTATTGCTTGGGGCCAGTTCCATCTCCAGGAGGATTGCTCTATTTGCCATTTTTTTAGTAGCAGGGTGTTGCTGGAGAGAAGAAGAAAACTGGTGGATAGAGGCTTGCTGAAGCCAGCTTTTCAGGAGTCCTTGGACAAGGCTGACCAGACTTCCAAGTCGTTGAAGGGATCATAGTCCTCCAAAGCTTCATCGGAGTCCAAGTCATTGGCTCTGAGCCTTGCTCTTAAGGTACGGTCACCAGCTCTGCAGTCTTCGGAGCTGTGCACCAAGCCAGTGTTTCGGAGCCGGTCTCCGAATCCTTGAGGTCACCCATTCTGCAATCGGTGGCTTCTTCGGTACCTTCAACTCATTCTTCGAGAACCCTCTCTGATGTGGATGTGGACCGAGTGGTGCAGAGGCTTCTCAAGAATCCGGCATTGGCTAAATTATTATCGGCTTAGACCCAACCAGTTTCGGAGCCAAAGACAATTGTACCTGCTGAGACTACTCCTCCTCCGAGCCAAGTCGGGCCTTCAGAACCGGAGGGGAGAACTGTTGATTGTGGATCCTTCAGAGCCGATGCCTGTTCCAGTGCTATCGGCTCTATCAACCCGGACTACTTCGGTACCGTTCGAGGAGTTTGGGAGCAGACACTGTCTGGTCAGCTCTGGGGGGGGGGTGAGTCAAACCGATGTGTCGGTTCCTACCCTTCCTCTCGGAGTTTTGGTGTGGATGAGCTCGTCTCCTTCCTCTGGGTCAGAGCCCATGGTCTCGGCACCGGGGAAGTTGCCATCTTCTTTGGAACTGGCGGCTTCTTTGGGTCAGGGCAGTGGAGCCTTCGATACTATGATGAGGGTTATGTCTTCCAAGAATCGCACGTCATCAGGGCCCTCTTCCTCCACTAAATGCCATTTTCTGCCTCTACATCACAGGTCCCCATAAAGTGTTGAGACCCAGAGCCTCAGGTAACCTCATTGGGTGACCCATGTTTTACTGAGACCTCACCAGAAGCCCCCACTGATGAGGTTCCCAGGAAGAAACTTTGCAAGAGGAGGCATTTGGGACTCCTAGCAGGAGTCTCTTACATCAGTCACCGATTTAGAGGAGTCAGAAGGCTCCCCACTGTCCCCCTCGGAGGATATCTCCTTTGCTGATATCCTGGAAGTCCTTAAGCAGAGGGGTGTCTGGCAGTCCATTAGCCCTACTGAGGATGAGTTGGTGCTCCTGAAGGCCTTTTGGTCTCAACCTTCCACCTCCTGCGTGACTCTGCCCTTCGATGAACTAATGGAATTGGTTGCTCGAAGGGCATGGGAGTCTCCTGATACTATGGAACCGGCCCCTCAGAGGCCCAACAAATTTATGTCCCCCCAAAATAAAATGTTTTTCACCAAGGGATCGCCAGTTGATGCCATGGTGGTTGCGGCGGCCACCAAGAAGGAGATGTCTGAAACCTCTTCTACTGTCCATCCTCTTAGTAGAGATTCCCGGGCTGTGGACAGATATGGGAAATGCATCTTTAGTTCGGCGACTTTTGCTATGCGATTGCTCAACTACTTGACTCATTTTACCCATCTTCAAAGAGATCACCTAAAAGAACTTGGAGATGCTCTACAGGGTAGTACAGATGGTGGTGTCAATGAGAAGGTGACAGCCCAGCTTAATACCCTAAATTCCATAGTTAACTCATCCATGCGGCTCATTTCTTATACAGCCGATGGTTCTAGTCGGGCAGCGGGTTCAGCAATAGCTCTTCGGTGACATTCCTGGATGCGCTTATGCTCCTTTGTGGAAGCCTTCAAGTATTCCTTTGTTAATACCCCATTCGACTGCTCGTCCCTTTTCGGGCCCAATGTCAAGGAGACCCTCACTAGGTGTGAGCAAGATGGAAAGACTGTATCTGCCGTAGGAGTCCATTTTTCCACCCTACTAGACCGTACCCCAAAGGACAAAAAGGTGGAAAAGTGTGGTTTCAGAAGTCCCAAAGAGCTTTCCAGAACACACATAGTGAACCCCCCCTCCAGGGGCAGAAGAGGGGGTAATAATGGAAGACGGCACCCCGGCGGCAGAGGGGGTCCTCAAAACCAGGGCGACAGGGATCAGTTCTTTGGTAAGCCCTACCAGCGCTCCTGAAAAGAGGCTCGGCTGTCATACTCTTGAGGCAGTCGGGGGTCGCTTGTCTTTGTATCCAAATTCCTGGCTAGGAATTACAAAATATTCTTGGGTACAAAGCATTGTTACCAGAGGTTACATCATCCCGTTCTCAGAACCCACACCTATTTGAAGAAAAATCCCAGACCGTTCCACCCAGTCTCAGGGATCAAGCAGCCATAGAAATCCAGAGGCTGCAGGAAAAGAGTCATCCAGCCAGTCCCAGCAGACCAGATAGGATCCGGAACTTACTCCGGATTCTTTTTAGTTCCAAAGAAATCAGGAGACTGGAGGCCCATCTTGGACCTCAGCAGACTCAACACCTTTGTAAAGAAGAAGTTCCTGATGGTCACACTTCAATTGATTCTTCCGTTCCTAGGAATGGGAAGTAAGTTGGATGTGCTCTATAGATCTCAAGGATGCGTACTACCATATCAAAATGGCCAGGCCATCCAGAGATCACTTGCCTTTCCGGCTGGGAACCAGTCACTACCAATTCTGAGCACTGCCATTTGGTCTCACAACAGCCCCTAGAGTGTTTACTGAATGCATGGCAGTGGTTACAGCTCACCTGAGGCATCTAGGATTATGAGTGTTTCCATATCTGAACAACTGTTGCCTTACCACCACCTCCAGGCATCAACTGATTCTGTCCAGGGATCACGCCATCAACCTGTGCTCTCAGGAATAACTATAAATTTCGACAAGTCTACTTTGTCACCATTGCAGCGTATCTCCTTTATCGGAGCAGACTTAGACACCACCACTACCATGGTAAAATTGCCACTGAACAGAATAGCCACTCTTCGAGACCAGGTATTGGACATTCTGACAAGAAAAAAAATACCAGCCTCTCTCTTGTTGAAACTACTAGGTACCATCGCAGCTACGCTCATAGCAGTTCCTCTGGGCCATATGCACAGGAGAATACTTCAGTGGTTGCTCTTCACCCAGTGGTCTTATCAACAACTTCCGATGTATTTTTTGATTATTACAGATGCTTGCAGAAAGGATCTTCTTTGGTGGTTGACCAGCCACCAGGTAACAGTAGGTCGCTCATTTGTTTTTCCCCCGCCATCAGCCATGGTGACCATGGAAGCTTCTCTGATAGGGTGGGGGGGCTATTTCAGGAAAGAACAGCCCAAGGCACCTGGTCAGAAACAGAGTCACAGCTGCACATCAATGTTCTGGAGTTGAGAGCGGTGCTTTTGGCATTGCAGCACTTCGACTGTCTACCTCTGGGAACGATTGCGATCCAGACCGACAACATGTTGGTGGTCTGGTATATCAACAAACAAGGGGAACTAAATCTTACCCCTTATGCTGAGAGGCCTTGAGAATTTGGTAGTGGGCAGTATCCACCGGACGCTTTCTGATAGCAATGCACATCCTGGAGAAATCCAGCAAGATTATGGACAAACTGAGCAGAGCCATTCTGTTGCCACACGAGTGGTCCCTCAAAGACGAGGTTGCGGAGATGATTTTCTGCAGATGGGGCCAGCCTTGCTGCGACCTGTTTGCATCCCCGATGAATGCCAAATGTAGAAGCTACTTTGCCCTGAATCCCCCACCAGGGTACAACCCAAGGGACTCGCTCGTACACTATTGGCCCTCGGGACTTCTGTATGCTTTTCCACCGATGCCCCTGATTCTGAAATTCTTACAGAAAGCCAAAGCCTTGCGAAGGTCTGTAATTTTAATAGCCTCATTTTGGCCTCAGCAGATTTGGTTTCCCTTCCTTCGACTCTAACAGCTGTAGGAACCTTTGATTCTGGACCCAGTTCCAGATCTACTGACACATTCGTCAGGGGCCCTTCATCCCTCTCTTCATTCCCTCAGATTGACAGCTTGGCTGCTCTGATTCCCAACTTAGCCAGGTCACATGATCTTTTCTCGTAGGTACAGCATATTCTTGTATCTTCCCATAAAGCTTCCACTAGAAAGCTGTATGCCAGCAAATTGAAGCATTTTGCCTTTTGGGCCTCACAGAATAATATTGACCCTTACGTTGCCCCAATTGCTAGTATTCTGGAAGCTCTGACTAAGCTTTTTCATGAAGGTGCTGCAGCTGCCACTATAAGAGTTCAATTGGCTGCAATTTCAAATTTCCACCTCGGATCTGAAAGTTCTAATCTAATGTCTCACAGACTATGTAGGGCCTTCTTGAAGGGTACAATTCATCTTAGACCATATGTTAGACAACCTTTTACCCCCTGGAATCTGAATTTTGTGCTGTCACAGTTTATTTTCCCCCCTTTGAGCTTGCATCATCCTACCATTTAAAATTTCTCTCTTGGAAAACAATTTTCTTGGTAGCCATTACCTCAGTGCGTAGAGTGTCCAAACTTCAAGCCCTATCTATCAACCCCCCATATTTGGTATTTCATCCCAACAGAGTGTCACTGAGGACTAATCCTTCCTTCCTTCCTTCCAAAGTTGTGTTCTGAGACTAACCTGAATCAAACTATCAAACTCCCAACTTTCTTCAGTAACCATTCTAACAAGTTGGAGTATATGTTGCATAAGCTTGATGTTCACAGACAATTTAGATTCTATTTGGACAGAACAAAGGAATTTACAAAATCTGAACAACTCTTTTTCTCATGCTGACACTAAGAAAGGGCTACCAGTATCCAAAGTTACTCTTTCCAAATGGTTGACTAACTGCATTAAATTTACATACTCCTCAGTGAACCAACCATTAGAACATGGCATGAAAGCGCATTCCACTAGGGCTGTTTCCACTTCTTCAGCTTATGCAGTTCGATTGCCTTTGGACACTATATGTGCATCTCCACTTGGTCTAAGCCGCATACCTTTATTACTCATTACAAAGTAGACAGGGCCTCCAGGGACAGGGCTTCCTTTGGTTCCACTGTCCTCAGGAATATACTCCCATGAGCCACCCAGGATTAGGGTGCTTGGGACGCTACCCCTGTGTAAGAATGAATGAAGAGATTGAACAACTTCACATAAAGAAGTTATGTACTTACCATAACGTTCCATGTGAGTTGTTCATCTCGCCTTCATTCTTACATTCCCACCTGCCTTCTCCCTCCAGGTTCTCGAAGAACGAGTAAGACTTGTGGTCTGGTGGGTCTTGTTATACGACTTCTTACTCCGGCTGGAATACCTGTTGTGTTACATCCGTTACATGCTGGGATCAGCAAACTAGATCTGAGGTGAGACAGAGAGCATCATTGGATAAGGACTTGGCCTTGAGCTACTCTAAGATCTTGAGCTTGTGAAAGCGGCCGACTTGGAGCCGATGGATCGTCTCCGAACCCATGTGTAAGAATGAAGGCGAGATGAACAACTCACATGGAATGTTATGGTAAGTACATAACTTCTTTTTTTCCTTTAGCAATAAATGTTTCAGCATGTCTTTCAGGCTGCAACAGAGGACTTCATTCATCTTTTTTCTCTTGCTTCAGTGGAGGCAAGCTGATAATATGGGAATAAAAATCAGAACACTGTTTTTTTAATGGCTAAAGGTTAATAATTTCTGAAAGTGTGCAAGTAGTTTTTATATCGGGGGAGAGGATAAATAAAATATGTAAATAAATAAGAACAGACACCAACTAGCATAAGTAGAAGGGCAGGCAATAATATGCATCTTAGCATGGATAACCTCAATTTTAAGTTAACTAGGGCCTACATTAGCAGCTGTTTGTTTGGCATAAATGTTCCTATTAGGAGGGTTAAACTTTATTTTTTGAATATTTACACAGTTGTATGTGTTTGTATGAAATTAATGTGTTGTGGGGTTTGTTTGGTTTCTTGTTTGAGGCCTGTTATTAAAATAAAAAGTCTTGTAAAATGTGGCATAGGTTCCAATGCCGATAATAAGAAAAAATGTATAAAGGATTAACATTTCAAACATTAATGGGTGCATATATCACAAAAGCTGCAGTTAACATTTAAAAAACTGCCATGTATAATAGGTGGGAATAGACTCCTTACCAAAATATTGACTTTACATATTATCTTGGAATGCTAGTGGTCTCACAGGTATAGATAAAAAAGAGAGAATACTTAATTCTATTAAGAAACACAGAATGCAAATAGCATTGCTACAAGAGACACATTTGGAAAAATAATGAGCATATGAATTTGATAAAGAAATTATTTCAGGATGGATATTCTGCAGAATATTGGGGACAAAGGAAAAAAGAAATACTTATGCTTGCCAGAGGAGCTCCAGTAGTGAGGTGATATAAGAGGGGAAAAAAATAATGATAGCAAATTTGTAGTAGTAAGGGGCTACTGGCAAAGGATGAAGATTACACTGGCAGGTATTATAGTTTATCTAAAACTTCTGTTTTGGAGATTAAAATTTTGGGGGGAGAAATCAGCTTTCAGCAGGGAATATTACTTATAGATGGGGGCTAGAGTTTGATTTGTAATGATGAGGATGTGAACTTGGACAGAATTTACATATTATTCCCCGAAGTACAATAACTAGGTTAGACGTGACAGAATTTATATTTCATGGAACATGTCCATTTAATTGAGAATGTTGATAAACATGCAATAAATATTTTAGATCATGCACCATTAATTACCAAGCTAAAAATATAAGGTAATGAAGTAAAGATGAGACACTGGTTCTTCAGAACCTACCTATTAAAAAGGGAGAAATTTAAGGAATGGGTAGTGGAAATTATCAGGGAGTTGTTATGGAAGATAGAAAATACTTCAGAAGTTATAATTAGTTGGTGGGATAAACTGAAAGAGAAGTTTAAAATAGGGAAGAAGTAAAAGAAAAACGTGATCTAGTAATAAGAATTATTTAGAGGGGCTGATAAGGGTAAAAGTACTACAAAATAAGGGGAATCTCGCAGAACAAAAGGAGGTGCAATTGCAGAGTGCTAAAGAAAAAACAAGGGAGTACCTGGATAATATGCATGAGTTTAAAAAGATTGCTGTTAAGCAACTGTTTTTGATAATAACTCCAGAGCACAAAAACTTTTAGCATAACAGCTTAGGCAACAGAAAGTAGACGGGGTTGTTGTCAAACTCCGAGAACCTATAGCTAGAAAAATAATCAGAGATCCTGGTTGGTGTGATTACTTTTATATATAAATGTTTAGTTTGCTTATGTCACAAGTAATAATTCAATAAAGGTGTTTAAAAAAAGATATGAAAAAAAAAACAAAAGAGCTCAACTATAATCATTGTTTGGTTCTCTGTGCTTCATTATAGTGAAGTGTTTTTCATGTGTTGGTGTATTAGGTTACTTTCAGTCTTTCCATTTTAGTTTTTTCAACTTTTGATACATTGGCATGTTTCAAATCTCTGCCAAACACAGTTAACTGTAATGAATATGTGGCCTACACCACTAAATTATACCAGCCATGTAAATGGCTGCACATATGTGGCTGTACCTAGCAGAAACAAAGGACATGCCACAAAACAAGTTGATGTTCTTCGTGTTTCACTGTTGCAGTCATCACACTTGGGGTTATCTGCCTGCAGGTAGCACTCAGTCAGCCCGAATACCAGAGTCTTGGGATTTCTGCATCGGGTGCTGTCGCTTCTTCCATGACGTCAGGTTGTCAGGGGTATAAAATATGCAGCCGATGCCATTACATCAGCTTTTCTTGCCGAGCGGAGCCCAAAGCAGAAGCAGTTTGCAAGTGCCGATTGGCCGCTACCTGAAATTTTTATTATTCAAGTTTCAGACCTGAAGTCAAGCTAAGTACCCTGTTGGGGATCCCTTTTTCTTGCTCTAACCTATGTCAGAAAAAATTAATAATTGTCTTGCCTCTGGAAAGCAAATACCTCACAGAGATTTTCATTCTTACTTCATCACCTGTTTTGGCCCAGACCACGACATTCCTCGCTGTCAGTTTTGTGCCCTGTTCAACAGCCGAACTATTCGTTGTCGGGCTATCTTTGTCACTAAATTCTTTTGCTCTCATTCTCCATATTCCAAAATGGCTTTGATAAGCCATCCGACTACCGATCTGAAAAAAACGTAAGGATAAAGACAGAGACAGACTGCATAAGTCGAAAATTGCCACAGATGCTTCCGTTAAGCTAGTCACCTGTCCGCCGGTACTCAGCGAGGCGCTTTCACAGCCCCTGATACCCACTTCTACAGATTTGCGGCCTCTACTGATTCACATTCAGAATCCAGTATGCCGGGAGATGCTTCTTTGACTATGGAACCTGCGGATGTCTCTACCTTGGATGGGTCCGGAGACACTGTGAAGGCACCGGCTAATGAGGGTGTATTTAGAACTTCCAATGTTCGTATTAAACCGACTACTCTTTTTCAGACTAAAACTACCAAATTTCTCAGGCCAAGAGTTCACACTACTCCTAGGAAACAGATGACCAAAGCGCATTCTCATGCTCCCATGCCACAGAAACAAATTCTTAGAATGGCTGAAGACCTTATTACTTTAATTAGGGGAAGCCAGCCTTCCCCCTCTAAAAGACAAATAATTGATTTTCCTTCTGATTCTTCAGATCATGAGTCTGATGACTCTGACCCCTCAGACTACCAGAACATACCTTTATTAACCTATGAGGATTCTGATGCAGAGGATTCCATTCCCTCTGCCTCCCCACCAGAGGATTTGTCTTTCGGTGAAACCCTACATACCCTCAGAGGGCATTTCCGCTGGGAGTACCAGGACTACCCACAGTCCAAAAAGAGACTCGGGGAATTTTTAAACTTGCCCCAACACAGGCCTCTAGCTATCCCTCCTGTTTTGGAAATTGTAGATGATGTCTTCATGGAATCCAGTCTTACCCCTGATACTTTGCCACCAGCTCCTAGAAAATCTGACAGGTACTACCGTGTACCTGACTCTCACAAATTTATATTTAAGAATCCTACTGCAGATCGAGAGACCATCTCCCAGGGACCTAAAGGCATTAAGGCTACTACAGCCAAAAAACCCTACCTCTTTGGACAGGGATTTTAGGGCTTTAGACAGATGGGGGAAGAAGGTATACACCTCTACTGCTCTTGCCATCAGGGCTTTAAATTACCAGTTTCACATGTTAAAGTACCAGCAACATATTATGGAATTAATTAAACAAAAAATGATCTTGATTCGTGATTGTGCAGAACATAAAGATTTACAAGAGTTAATGCATTCTGCAAACCAAGTTGGAAAACATACTTTGCAGTGTGGTTTTGATGCTTTAGCAGCATCTTGCAGGGCTACTGTCACTGGGTCTGTTCTTAGAAGGCATGCTTGACTAAAGGAACAAATATTGCCAGACCATGCCAAAGCAAAATTACTAGATGCTCCATTAAACCAAGAACATTTGTTTAGCACTAAAGCAGAAGAAGTTCGTAAGATGGAGGAAAAAGCTAAATCTATGCAGACTGTTAAAGATTTCCTACAGCTACAGCCACCTAGATTCAGTAGGCATTGGCCTTCAAAATACTTGTCCTTTCCAATCCCTCCCAGACCTTCTCAGTCCAAACCCAGGGGCAACAGACCACCAAGACTACAGCCTCAGGGGGTATGCACAGATCTAAACAATGGAGTGCTCCCACCTTGAAAACAGGGAGTGGTAAGCCACCATCGTATGGAAAAAGCTCACAATGACTTGTCCTTCATCCTTCCCAGCCTTGCCCAAGTACTTGCACCCTAGAAGGAAAACTTGCCCTGCATGCAAAAAACTGGGAGTACATTACCCAGGACAAATGAGTCTTAAACATTGTATCCCAGGGATACAGATTCTACTTCTACTCACATCCAACCCCAAGTGGATTGCCAGACCTCCCCCCAAACCAGTGGGCAGAGGCCCAAAAGCAAGTACATTCTCTTCTCAGTATCAAGGCTATTCAACCTGTTCCAACAGTGCAAAGGGGACAGGGTTTTTATTCCAGACTGTTTCTGGTGCCCAGAAAAGAAAACTCTTAGTGCCCTATCCTGGATCTATCAATTCTCAACACCTTCTTGGTGGTTCCAAAATTCAAAATGCTTACTCTCCAACAGCTACTTCCTGTGCTAGCCAAGGACTCCTGACTGGTCACCCTAGACTTAAAAGAAGCTTATCTGCACATCCCCATTAGGGAATCTTGCAGGAAATATCTATGTTTCAGGGCAGGCTCTATGCACTATCAGTTCTCTGCACTTCCCTTTGGCTTATCTACTGCACCCAGGGTATTCATAAAATGCATGGCTCCAGACATTGCATACTGCAGGCAGAGAAGAATTCAAATTTACCCATACTTGGATGACTGCCTGATTCAGGCGGACAGTCAGGAATTGCTACTTCAGCACTTGACATTTGTAAAGAGACTTATAACTTCTCTGGGGTATACCATCAACGAAAAGAAATCACATCTGTTACCCAGTCAAAAGATTGTATTCCTGGGAGCAATCTTGAGCACAACTTCCTAGATGGCATTCCTCACTCCAGAAAAATTGGTTTATTTGACAAACTACTTCAATCTACTGGCCACCCAAACCCAGCTATCTGCAAGAAAAATACTGCAAGCCCGAGGGTTCATGGGCTCTTGCATTCTACTGATTCCATATGCAAGACTGCATATGAGGAAACTTCAATGGTACTTAAAAAGTCTCTGGTGTCAACATTCTCAGGACCTGGAAACAATGATTCCTATCATTCATTGCCTAAGGACAGAGTTCCTTTGGTGGGCAGAGGCCTGCTACCACAACAAGGGACTCCCTTTCATTCAACCCCCTGCCGCCCAAACCCTGACGCATCAGACTATGCATGGGGGGGCTCACATAGCAGGCAAATGCATTCAAGGCAAATGGAGCCCAAGACAAATGCACCTGCATATCAATCAAAAAGAACTGTTAGCTGTACAAATTGCACTGACAGCCTTCAAATACCTTATCCTTCCAGGGCAGCTCTTGATAAAGACAGACAACACCACAGTTATGTGGTACATAAACAAGCAGGGGCAAACTCATTCCTACCCACTCTGCAGGTTAGCCATGGCTCTGTGGAACACAGCCTTGAGAAATCAAGTGCACCTGCAAGCTCAATTCCTGCCAGGCAAACTAAATTCACCGGCAGATGACAAGCAGAAATCTAATGGACCCACACGAGTGGAAACTGGAACCCAAACTGGAACCCAAATCATTCAAGCTTCTGATCCTCAAGTGGGTGGCACCAGAGGCGGACCTCTTTGCCTCCCCCCAGAACCATCAGTCAAATTTTGCACCAGAACTCCCCACAGCCAAGCATGGAAAGTGGATTTCCTGTCCTTTACATGGGAAAACCTCTCAGTCTATGCCTTTCCCCCTCTGCCCATCCTCTCAAAAGTACTACTCAAGGTCAAATAGGACAAGCCAAGGACAATCCTGATTGCACCAGACTGGCCACACCAGCACTGGTACCCACTTTTACGCAGTCTGACAGTAGTGCCACCCTGGCACCTGCCTTAAACCCCTTCCCTGCTGTCACAGCAGGAGGGCCAGATTTTGCATCCTCAGCTGCAAACCCTGAACCTAGCAGCCTGGCTCATCCCCTGAATACATCACCAGCAACATTCAGAAAACAGGTGCTGGATGTCATCCTTGAGGCCAGGAGGCCTAGTACTAGGAAATCCTATTCAGAAAAGTGGAAAAGATACTGTTCTTGGAGCCAGTCTCAGAGAAAGAACACAACTGTGCCCAACTTACCTCATATCGTAGATTATCTAGCAGAACTACTCCACAAAGGCCTATCCTTCTCTTCAATTAAGATTCATGCCTCTGCCATCTCAGCTCATTACAATTCTGAGCCACCCTCTTCTCTCACCCTCTGGTCAAACAGTTCCTGAGAGGAGCTAACAATTTAATACCCCCGATGAGAGCTCCCACTCCAGCCTGGAACCTTAACTTTGTACTAGAGAAGCTCCCCCCCCCCCCCTTTGAGCCTGCTGCTAAAGCAGAGTTAAAATTCCTCTCTTGGAAAACAGCCTTACTTCTAGCCATCACTTCAGCAAGAAGAGTGTCTGAGTTGCAGGCTCTTGTGGCGGTGGAACCCTTCATTATTTTCCATGTGGACAGGTTTTCCCTCAGGACTAACCCATCATTTATGCCCAAGGTGGTATCTAGTGTGGCTTTAAACCAATCCATCCATTTAACAACTTTTTTCCCTAATCCTCATAATAAAGGGGAAAGGATCCTGCACTCCTTGGACGTGCCCAGGCAGTTTAGATTCTACCTTGACAGGGCTAAACCTTTCAGAAAATCTGACCAGCTGCTAGTCAGCTTTGCTTCAGGGGCAGAGGGCAAGATCATCTCAAAGCAAATAATCTCCAAATGGATAGTACACTGCATCCATTTCTGCTACAAACCTCTACAGCATTTCTCAGGGGAGTCCCCACCAGGGACATCCTGGAAGCTGCAACTTGAGTCCTGTACACACCTTCACCAAGCATTACCACTTGCCTATTTTTTCCAAATCCAGAGCTGGATTTGCTCCAGCAGTCTTACAAGGCCTGCTAGCCAGCCCGAATACTTCTTGACTGCCTCCACTCTTCCTCAGCTTTGGGAATCAACCCAAGTGTGATGACTGCAACAGTGAAACATGAAGAACATAGTACAGCTGTGTTGTTCGAGTGTATTCACTGTTGCAGTCCTGGTTACCCTCCCTCCAGCCCCTGACTTTAGAACTTTCTACCTATCCTCTTTTTTTGGCAATAGTATTTACTTTTTACTGGAGGTCTTCCACACCATGTAATTGCTTCCTATTTTGGGGGCTCCTGACATCTGGGGCAAGAAAAACTGATGTAATGGTGTCGGCTGCATGTTTTATACCCCTGATGACCTGACGTCATGGAAGAAGCAACAGCATCCGACACAGAAATCCCAAGACTCTGCTATTCGGGCTGACTGAGGGCTACCTGCAGGCAGATAATCGAAGTGTGATGACTGCAACAGTGAATACACTCTAGCATCTACATTTATGGTAAGTGTACACAACTGTACTTTCTGTGGAACTTTTAATATCAGCAAGCTTTACAATAAGAGGAAGAGATCATTTGCTAAAAGTAAGAACAATGCTCAGAATAATAGGGCCTTCATCATTAAATTAAACAAGCAAGTCATGTGATTAATTAAATCTACCAAAGCCAAGTTCGAGGGGAAAATATACTAATCACAAGGCCTTTTTTACTTATACTCATAATCTCAGGAGCACTACAAAACACTGAGCTGATGTAACATACACTGATCCTGAAGATGTACCTGACCTACTGGCCAATAAATAAATTCAGCTCAAACTTTCCCCCTCCCCCAATCATCTATCTTACATGAAGTATTGGAAACCACCAGCAATCACACAAGACCAAGCCCTGAAAGCACTACCAAAAGTAAAATCAGTGAGTTCTGACAGTGTCTCAGTGTGCATCTTCAAGAACATGAAGCATGATTTAGCCACACCCTTAACAACACTGTTCAATTTTAACCTCCGTAGGGGTTTTATACCAATTGAATGGAAAACGGCAACAGTTATTCTCATGCCTAAGACAGGACCTTCAACAGATCCAGGCAATTACAGACCCATAAGTCTGACCAGCCTAATATGAAAGCCTTAGAAATAATTATGGAATTAATCAAGGACATGGGAACCTCCAAACACTGGACTCATTTAAATTTTGATCATCAAAGGCAGGTCATGCATACTCAACCTAGTGGAATTTTTGAAAAGGAAGCTATAGACAAAGGTAAAATGGTACACAGCGCCTACTTCAGCCTGGCCAAGGCTTTTGACACAATCCTCAACTCAGGCACAGTAGAAAAGCTTAAACTAGGAGTTAACCCCTTCCTCACCCACTAGATTTCCAACTGATACACAGACAGGATGCAGGAGAACAAACTAAGGGAATTTACCTCCACAAAATGTCCATTAACCAGTAGAGTCCACTGAGGATTTGGTGCTGGACATCTTCTGTTCGGCATCTACTTCTCAGGAGTAAAAGCCAATGCCAAAGGGTCCTGGCTAACTAACAGATGACTACAAGTTAGCAGTGATCAAATCCTCAAATGTCTTAGCCATCCTACAGGAAGGCTTGTCCCAAACCAACAAGTGGTGCCAGACTTATGGACCAAAGCTAAATCCCAAAAATTCATTATTGTCTCCTTTGGAAAGTCGACTCTCCCAGGGGACTACCACATTGATAACACACCCTTAAGAGTTGACCCAGTAATTTGGGATTTGGGAACTTATGTGGATAGTGACCTAACTTTGGACCAGCATGTGTCTACTGTGATAAAGAAGTCCGTATATAGTGAGTAGCTAATATACAAGGGGATTGCTTCTAGGTCCAGGGATGATGATGTTTCCATTTACTTAATCCTTATTAGGCCAATAATTGAATTTAATGCCCCTTTTGGCATGTATTTTTCCAGGCACATGCAACAACTGGAACACCTGCAGAGATATCTTAGGCCTAAACAATATGCCCTACATGGACCATCTTCAAAGCCCTGTTGCTATAGTCAGTCTGTTACAGACTACTAGGAGGTGACCTGTATCTAGCTTACAAGTCTTCCTCTGACCCATTACTGATGCACTTATTTCACATTCGCAAGTTAAAAATGGTATCAAAAATACTTGAAGCAGGGACCTAAACCTCTTCTGCAACATTAAAAGAATGGTTTTAAAATGCAGGTATGCGTCACAGAGGATGCCACTGCTCTGAAACAGACTCCCCATCCATGAAAAACAAAATGCAGCCCTGACCTCATTTAACTGTAACTTGGATCAGTGAATGGGAAATAGGAAATTTACCCCAGGACTGTCCTTGTATAATACTGATGGATAGGGGCAGCTCCTAAATACTTTATCCCAATGCATAAGTCCCCTCCAAATATGTATGTGATAATCTAGTAATTATCATTAGAGTAATATATAAATATAGATCTTGGAAAGGGTTAGGTGAATATAAATTCCAATGGGATAGGTTAATTTTAAGCACCTACTGGGATAATTGGCTAGGCAAGGGCAGTTAACCGAGTAATAACATATGAACCTATGATGGTTGAGCTGTTTTAAACTAAAAGAGGAAAGTATGGCTCTAAAAGCACAATATTTGAAGTTACTTTATTGGTGGCCTAAGGGTTTGTGCAGAATTCCAAAACAAATTCATCTGAGTAAATGAGTGAGTTGAGTGATTTATTTTGACCAGTTAGTTTGATGATTTTTTTTCCAGACAATTCTTAGGTATGCAGCTTTTGTTCAACTTTTTTTTAGCTTAGTTATAGAGGGATAAGTAATATTAATATATAAGTAATAGTCTGTTGTGGTGCCGTGTGGTTTTCCACATTTTCCGGGCTGAACCTTTTTGAGGAGAAGTCATAGGTCTGGAGTCATCATTGGAATGTAATCTGCTTTATGTAGACAGTTTGAATAGGTAGTATTGCTTTTGGGTACTGGTAAGTTCAGTAGTAAGAAAAGTTGCAGCTTCATTAACATTAGAGATATTGTAAAACATGAGCCAGGTTATGTTATTATAGTATCTGTTACACTGAATATGTTAGTGGATTAATTGTTTTGTACATTATAAAGAAAATGTGAAAATTTGTTTTCGGTGAATATGTAAATGAAATGTTGCAGTGATCATAAATGTTAGGGAGTTGGCTAAGAATGTCTTTTGCTTGTCTATGTTGGATGTTTATGATGTTGCTCACTAATGAGTCATCTATTACTGATTAGGTTGTGTTCGGTAGAATGTTTAGTTGGCAGAGATTTATAACTGGCAAAAAGTTGTCTGGATCATTTTTGTTGTTACCTAAAAAGTTGATCAAGTCACACAAAATGAGGATATGTTTCTTGGGGGGGGGGGTTTATTAGGGTTTAGATAATACTAAAAACTAAGCCAGTATGAAAATGGAGAAAAGAGATTTTGCTAGTAGGGATGACTGCAAGTAGAGATACAGAAAATAGGCAAGAGGGAGATGGAATTTACTGGAGAGGCCTGGCAAAGGGACCAAGATATTGTGAGCAAATAACTAAAGCAGGAAAGGTAATAGGGTGGGATGAGGCCAAGAAGAGAGTTGGATTGCAAGCTAGAGACTGCCTTCCATATCAGGGCTTGATGTCAGAGTACAGGCAAAGAGAAAAGGATAAGGGGATTTTAAGTGAAAGACCGGCTCTGGTAGAGGTTTTAGTTGAATCTAGAACAGAAACAAATGTTAAAAAGGGATAATTAGTAGGGATATAAAATATTGCATGATAAATATAAGAATAACTCAGAGGAGGTTAGTAAAAATTGGGAAGAGAGACTGGAAAAGCAGTTTACAAGAAAACAATGGGAAGACATATATATGACTCCCAAGTATGCAAACAAGTCCTGAAAGTTTAAGATTTTTGCTTTGAAGTGTTTGCATAGTTTTTTTTATACTCCAAGCAGACTTCAACATTTTTTTCTGGTAGATAGCAAATGTTGGAGGTGTAATGGAGAAGAAAGAGGTAACTGGGGCATATGCGTTGGGAGTGTAATGAGTTGGTAGATTTAAAAAAAAATCCCTGCAGAGTGCTCTTCTGGTCAAACAAATGGCTGTAAGGAAATGATTCTTTTGATCTGGGATATGGGATCTAAATTGCCTAGCCACAGTAAGGCCGTATTAAGTTTAATTCTATTGGGTGACAAAAAAGCAATTGCTAGAAAATGGAAATCAAAGTCTACACTGACTGTATTTGAGGTATTAGATATTATAAAGAGATAAAAGAACTGGAACAGAGATCTTTAGAAAAGGGAAGGAGCAAATTGCATGGAAAAAATAGAAATTGTGGGAATAATTCATAAATAAAAATGTTCAGGAGGAGAAGGAGCAAGAAGGTTAAGGGAAGGCAGGAATTCAACAATTTTTTGTAATGTTGGACTGATGATAGTAGGAAAGACAATATATGTGATGTATATTGTACTTAAATGGAAGAATGTTAAATGGCCTGTTTTTTTTCTGTTACTGTATGGTTGCATACGTCTTCAGTGATAAGCTAATAAAGTTTTTTAACAGCTTAATCCAAATCCTATTTTTTAAAAGTCCCTCTCTGAAATGGGGGCTAGTTGACTGGGGCAATGATTGGAGTGATTTTACAAGGGAGGCTTGTGCTAGTAATGAGCCAGTTTTGGGCTCTATTCTTCTGAGGTAGAGGAGGTGGCTAGAATTTTGTAGTCTAGTGTGTTGTTGACTCATAACATCTTGTTTCTGGGTAGTCATGGTGTATTGTAGCGTGGTTAGAGAAATCTTTCCATTGCATTCATGAGCCCACATATCAGTGTTATTTTACACTGTTCATTCTGTTCCGATTTTTGATTAGTTGCTCCACAGTTAAGTATACTTAAGTTGTTTAGAGTGGATTATCCCATGATTACAGAGCTGGGGATTTTGTTGGGAAGTTATTGTAGCATGACCAGGATAAGTGTGATGCCACCAGGAAGTAGAGCAATGAGGGTAATTAGTTTATGTGTATGTTTGAGTACAGTCTTGATGTGAATGGTACATGCAAAGGAAAAAAAAACAAATAGTATATGTTTTCTTTTTACCTGGGTGATTGTTAAAAAGGCTATTTAAAGGAATGAGATTTTGTTTGTTTTAAGATTATTTATTATTGAAAATGATAAGGATAGCACATCAAAAAGGAGTACTAAAACGAGGCATACTTGTAAGTAGGGTAGTTTTAAGATGTTTTTTGCACTATTATAAACTATTTCATAGGCTTATAAAATGTATTTTTAGGCAAACATTTTATCAAGATTATTTGGTGTTACTTTTGAACATTAGCATCGTTACCTCACAGCAAGAGGTTCTCCCGTTCGATTCTTGGTGTGGCTTGGGAGTGCCTTCTGTGTGGAGTCTGCATGTCCTCCCCATGGTTGGGTAGCGTTCGAAAGACATGCGTGCGTAAATGGGCGTGCTTCCGTTTAAGGTTGGGCGTCGAGCTGGCACCTCAGCGTTTCGTAAAAATCTACTGTCAATCATTAGCGGACCGGAGTTCCGCTGTGGTGACCCCCTTACCAGGAAAAAGCCGAAAAGACAAACAACTTTTGAACATTAGCACTAACAAAATGTTCAAAAGTCTTGGTATATATATGTAAAAGTATAAGTAGTTTTTTGATAAATTCATGAATTAATGTGTATTTATACTTAAGACAATGTGCTATAGTTGTAATATAATGCACTATGTGGGTGATTTGAGGACAGAGATTGGAAAATATAAACTGCTAATCATTGGAGTGGCCAGGGATGGGGCCAGGAGGGAAGAAAGGTGGGGCATCAATCAGCTGCAGCAGCAGCAGTCACTCCATGTGCGCATGCTACCTATAGGTGGCTCAGTGAGTAAAAGCAACACCTTGCATAGCCAACTTTAATGATTTCTATTAAAAAATGGAACAAAATGTAGGCATAATGCTCACAGTGAGAGAAGAAAATGTTAGCAGACCTACAGAGTGACCATTAAAAAAGGGGCAGAACTACTGCTGTAGGCCAGATGCTGTATGAAACCTTTCACTCCTTAGTTGAGGAAAAAAGAAACTTTGCAGAATGTGTGGTAATGGCTGCTACTTTGCTGGGGATGTTGGTAACAGGGTACTCAGAAAAGGGATGAAGATGTACCTCCAGAGAAGCCATGGGAGCTTGGACTGAGTAGTTTTGTAGAAGTTGCCAGTAAGGAGATGCAACAAGGAAGGAAGGAAGGATACTACAGAAACAACATCCTGACTAGGGTTAAGAGGTGGTAGCCTATAAGGACACTGTTTTTAGATAATGAACAGATACTGCCACCTAGAAAGTGACTGTATAGTTACCTCTTCTGACAAGGAGGAAAACACTGCTCTAAGATATGATTTATGTATCTGCAAATTTATCTTCTCAGTTTATTGGGAACTACTTTCTTGTCAGGTTTGATCACTAAGCCTTGGGCACAACTTATTTATACACAGAAAGAAAAAATAAATAAGACTGGATTTCTTTAGTTAGTTTTTTGTCCAGGCCATAATTTTAACAAAAAGCTGAGGAAAAAAGCTCTAAAATGTATCTCACAGTACTTAGAATCCCATGGCTTCTGAGGCCCAACCAGCCTCCAGACTATCAGCTTAATTCAATTATTTCCTCCACAGTTATTACACTGCAGTCTTGGACATTTAGGGAGCAGTGCAAGGATGCAGGAAGAAAATGAAGAATAGGAATGAATTTCTTTAGCCATGATTTTTTTTCAGGCAATGTTTGGCTGAAAAAGTTTAAAAAAAAAAAAAAAGCTCTGAAATGTAGCTCAGTGCTTCTATAACCCAATGGCTTCTGGGGAGGTGGTGCTGAGACTCCTGGCTTAATCTGATTATTTATTATGATGTAATCTTAGCCAGTTAGGATATAGTGTGTAAATACAGGAAAAAACCTGAAGAGTACAAAAAGTATGAAAAAAGCAAGAAAATGTAATCTGAATTATATGGGAAGGCCAAGATAGGGGAAAAGTAGGGGGCACACTAGGGGATATGGGGGCAGTGGAATGGGGTTTCATGGAGTCCTTTTCTTGGGGTTTCATTTCACCAAAGGCCAGAGTCAAAATATCCAGTACTGCTAGGGACTTGTCCCATTAAAGTACATCACCCAGTGTATCAACAAGGTTTGTTACTGTTCATAAAATGTTTTATAACACTGTATCATCTGGATAAGAAGAAATAAAAACATGCAAGATGCTTGGTTTTGTGCCCCTGCAGGCACACTCCTCAAGCGGTTTAGCTTAAGTTTAGCTACTGACTTTGTCTGTAATGAGTTATGCAATGCTGTGGTGATCCCCTCCTTAACTGTGGCCTTACAACTGACCTAAGAAGTTAAAGTCCTATCAGATGTATGGGCCTCATCTGCAAAACCATGGGGTGTATTATATCTTACCTAATAAACTGTGATATCAAAACTCTTGTTCAACTTGACCATCAACACTTTCACTTTGTGAAGGTAGAGCCTGTCTATTTAACTTGATAAACTTCTTTGAAAGAGTTACTGCAGCTGTAAATGGTGCTCATGCAGTGCATGTTGTGTATCCTAACCTGGCATAGGCCTTCAACACCATTCCCCATATTGGCATCATACAAAAGCTAATTGCTTATTAAAAATCAACCCATATGTGGTAAGATGGATAGCAAACCAACTAAATGACAGAACCCACACAGTGAGAGTTGCAGGTACCTCATCAGAAAGTAAGAAAGGGACCAGTGATGTCCCTCGGGGCTCAGTGCTGGGACATCTCCATTTTTGCATTTACTTTTCAGATCTCCAAGTGGAGAGCCAAGACCTCTGGCTAACAAAGTTTGCAGATAACTACAAACTGGAAGTTATTGTTAAGTCACCCTATGACACCCAAACTCTCCTGAATGAACTATCCCTAGTGAACCCTTGGTGTAGTAAATATGAGATCAAACTAAATGCTAAAAAGTGTAGTATCACTTTTGGTAGACAATGCCCCCCCATCATACCGTACTGTATAGCCAACATCCCACTACAAAATTAAGCCTCTGTCAGGGGTCTAGATACCTGGACTGATAACTCTCTCCCTTTTGATCATCATGTGACAAAGGCTGTCACAAAATCATTTTATTTAGTCCATCTGATTGCCAAGGGAATATCAGCACAGCAGGGCCAGCATTTGGTCAACTGGTGCCCTAGGGAAAAGTGGCTTCACAGCACCCCTCACACCACCTGGTGCCCCAATCCTGGTCTACCTACACCAGGAAGATTACTGTAAAAGCGCCCCTGCTAGAGCGGCTGCCTAGTTGGCCTATGCCTAAGGCCGGCTATGCAGCATAGTGTAAAAAAGTAATTACTCCCTTATACAAGGAATTGATCAGGACAATTATTGAGTACAGCATCAAAGATTTGTTGGCCTTAGAGTATCTATGAATCTAAACTGTTTTTATGACTTACTTCCATAGATTGTCAGGCAATCCCTGCCAACCCTTATAATGATCCAGTAAGAGAATGAATGAAGAATTAAATACAGTAAAATGATGACTACAGTGGAAGTCAGTCTAGCGCCAGTGAAATGTTCCTCTGTGGAAAATTCTGCCTAAAGCAGGCTCTTAGACAGAAGAGCCAAAGCCTATCATGGTACTCAATAGATGAAAGGCAACAAGTACGTAGGTCTGCTCCAAATTATGGAAATTAAACTATTCATAGAGCATAACTACATGTGTTTTTGTGTATGTGATATGGAAACTCAACAGTGGTAGGGCTAGCCACCCTGTGGTGTAAACCCTGTTCCTAGATTACTGTCACTGTTGAAGTGCCACCCTGATCCCATGTGCAAAAATGGTAAAAAGGGGCTGTGGATGGATGGATGGATTGTAGAGCATACCTCTCAACTATACAAAGAATGCACATACATGTAATGTCATGTCTTGTACTTGTGTAAATTGCTGTCTCTACTGCTGTTGATCTTAGGTTGTGGTTGAAGAGTCTGTAGACCAGACCACTTACCTGGTAAACAAATAGCAGTCAGTAAATAAATAAATAAGCTGTTCAGAATTTTGCAGAACATCTTTGGTTTTGCCTCATATTTGACCTGTCCCTTGTAAATTGTTCAATTTTCTGGAAAATCGCTCCGGATCATACCTCTTAACTCACCAGAATTTTGCAGAATGTCCAGATTATTGCCTCATATTTTTGGTCTGTTCTTCATAAAATTTAAGGTTTTTTGGCAAACCAATGAGGATTCTGTTCACTAAATATTGAGAGTTCACATCCTTCAGAAAATGCATGCTAATGCAAAACTTATTCTATCAGCTTTATACATTTATAAGAGGAATATTTAAAATCCCCTGATTTTGATGCTTTATCCACCCCACCCCCCATTAATTTTGGCTTTGTCCAGAATTCTTAAGCAAAGGTTGAAAGGAAACACGGAGGATTTCAGTCACTAATGCCAAACATTAAAGTTTCACACTTCTGTTGTTCAGGAAATGCAAGCTGATACAAAACCTAGTCTAGTAAAATATTAAATGAACAAGTAATGTTTAAAAATTGTCCCTAGTTTTGAGCCTTCATTCCCATTATTTTTGGCTTTGCCCAAAATTCTTGAGCAAAGTAGATGATTGGTAATCTTCAGAAACACTTGAATAAGCAAGTGGGAGGGTGGCCTAATAGTTAAGGTGTTTGCCTTACAAACACAAGGTGCTGGGTTTGAGTCTCACAAGGGATAATTGGCTAGGCTTCAACTGGCTTCCAAGGGCAGTTAGCCTATTACTAATCTATGAACCTATCTATGAACTAGTGAGCATTTCCATGGTAACCAAGAGATCAGGCAGCTGGCAAATGACTGATGTTCTTTGTGTTTCATTTTTGCAGTCATTACATTTGGGTTATCCTGCTGGCAGGTTGCCCTCAGTCGTCCTGAGTTCCAAAGTCTTGGGACCTGCATCGGCCGCTCTCACCTCTTCCCTGACGTCAGGTCATCAGGGGTATAAAAGATGCAGCCGATGCCATTTTCTTCAGTCTTTCTTGCCGCACAGTGCCTGAAGCAGAAGCAGTTCACAAGTGCCGGTCAGCCGACTCCGGAGATTTTCGTGTTCGAGTTTCAGATCCAAAGTCTTCATTAAAAGCTAAGTACCCTGTTGGGGAAACTTTTTTCTTGCTCCAGACCGATGTCAGAAAAAGTTAATAATTGTATTTCTTGTGGGAAGCAAATACCTCATAAGGACTTTAATTCTTACTGTATTCCTTGCCTAGGTCCTGACAACGATGTTTCGAGTTGTCGGTTTTGTGCTAGATTTAACCAACGCACTATTAAGCGTCGGTACGATTTTGCATTAAGCTATTTTGGGCGAAGATTTAATTATACAATGTTGTCGGATAGCCATCCGACTACCGGAGTTCACAGAAAACGCAAAGAAAAGGAAAAAGACAGGCAACCGAGGTCCAAAACTGATGAACCTTCTCCTAAGCAAGTTGCTGGTTCGCCTGTTCTCAGTGAGGCACTTTCGCAGCCCCTGACACCCGCTACTTATGAGTCGCAAGCCGCTACCGACTCCCACGTGGAGTCAGCCAGGCCACTGGAAACTCAAGGTATTGGAGCCTCAATGATTAATCCCTCAGATGGGTCCAGAGCCACTGAGCAGGCATCGGCTTCTGAGGGTGTTTTCAGACCTAAACAGTTATATATTAAACCGACTTCAGCTTCAAAGGCAAAGACTAAAACAATTTTAAAGGCAAAGAAACAAGTTCACCAGCTACATGGACAGGCCTCCATGCCCAAAAAACAGATGCTCAAAATGGCCGAAGACTTAATTACCTTGATCAGGGGTTCCCATCCCCCTCCTGATAAGAGGCCTAGGCAAGAGACAAACTATGAATCTTCAGATCAGGTTTCCATTTCTTCTGATTCCTCTTCTGATCAGGAATATTCTCTTCCCCCCTATGAGGATTCTGATGCTGAGGAATCTATCCCTTCAGCTTCACCACCTGAGGACTACTCTTTTGGGGAAATCTTGCATACCATGAGGGAGCACTTCCACTGGGAGAGCCAAGATTTTTCAGAATCTAAAAAGAGGCTCAGAGACTTCCATTTACTACCTCAACACAGGCCTTTAGCTAGTCTGCCTGTGTTAGTCATTGTAGATGATGTGTTCTCAGAGTCTAGTCTGACCCCTGACTCCTTACCTCCAGCTCCGGTTAAGCCGGACAGATACTACAGGGTCCCTGACTCTCATAAATTCCTTTTCAAAAACCCTACTGCAGACCCAGAAACTATTTCCCAGGGTCCCAAAGGGGTCAACGCTTCCACAGCAAAAACCCCTACCCCCTCTGACAGGGATTCTAGGGCACTGGACAGATGGGGAAAAAAGATTTACACCTCTGGTACCTTAGCTATAAGGGCCTTAAATTGCCAGTTTCATGTGCTCAAATATCAGCAGCAGTATCTGCTTAAACAGAAAATGATAGTAAATTCTGAATGTGCAGAAAACAAAGAAATGCAGGATTTATTGCATCCAGCTGAACAAGTTGGAAAGCATACTTTGCAATGTGGTTTTGATTCTCTGGAGGCCTCCTGCAGGGCCGCTGTTTCCGGTTCGGTCATTAGGAGGCATGCTTGGTTAAAGGAACAAACTCTGCCTGATCATGTCAAAGCAAAATTATTAGATACGCCATCACAGCATGATACCTTGTTTGGTGTTAAGGCAGAAGAGGTGTTAAAGAAAATGGAGGACAAAGCTAAATCTTTGCAAACGGTCAAGGATTTCTTACAGCTACCTAGATTTAGCAGACACTGGCCTACAAAGAATTGGTCCTTTCCAGTGTCAGACAGACCTCAGAGGGGCAGATCCAGATGCCCTAGAGGCAGATCACAGCCGCAAGGTTCCTACAGGTCTAAGCAATGGGGTGCTTCTACCTCCAAAGGTGGAGAAGACAAATCATAACCTTACAGGAAACAGTCCCAATGACTAACCCCTGCCTGCACCAAGCACTTATCTTCTGGCAGCACCCTTAGGGGGAAAACTAGCACTTTTTTCTCAAAATTGGCACATTATAACCCAGGACAAATGGGTTCTAGACATAGTGTCACAAGGCTACAAGTTTCACTTCCATACCCTGACAAGGGAAAACGGTTGTCCAGACCTGCCAAAAAATCAATGGGCAGAGGCTCAAAAACAAGTTGCAGCTCTCATGGACATGAGGGCTATTCAACAAGTGCCACAGCAAGAGCAGGGACAAGGATTTTACTCAACTGTTCTTGGTACCCAGAAAGGACAAAGCATGGAGACAAATACCGGACCTATCTATTCTAAACACTTTCGTGGACATACCAAAATTCAAGATGTTGACCTTGCAGCAGCTTCTGCTCATGCTGGGCAGAAAGGCTTGGCTCATGACTTTGGACCTAAAAGAGGCATACCTGCATGTCCCAATCAGACAATCATGCAGAAGATACCTCAGATTCAAGGCTGGCTCAAAGCATTACCAATTCTCTGCACTGCTCTTTGGCTTATCTATTGCGCCCAGGGTCTTCACAAAGTGCCTGGCACCAGTAATTGCTTACTGCAAACAAAGAGGAATACAAATATATCTTTACTTGGACGACTGCCTTATACAAGTAGAGAACAAGGACATTCTACTACAGCATCTGTCATTTGTGAAAAGACTTTTAACATGCCTAGGGTACACAGTAAACAAAAATAAATCAAAACTAGTACCCTCTCAAGAGATAATATTCCTGGGTGCAAGCTTAAATACAACTGCCCAGATGGCTTATCTCACTCCAGACAAACAAAGGCAACTGACTACCTATTTCAAGGAAATGGCAACAAAGGCCCAGTTATCTGCAAGAAAAATTATGCAGGCTTTGGGCTTCATGGCATCCTGCATCTTACTAATTCCATATGCAAGACTGCATATGAGGAAACTTCAATGGTACCTAAAAAGTGTCTGGACACAACATTGCCACAGCCTGGAAACAATGATTACTCTCATTCCCTGCCTGCAACAGGAGTTTCGATGGTGGGCAAAGGCTTGTCACCAAAACAAGGGACAGCCATTCTCACTATGCTCAGCCAGGCAGAGCCTTACAACGGATGCATCAGATTATGCCTGGGAAGCCCACATGGCAGGGAGAGACATTCAGGGCACCTGGTCCACAACCCACATGGAAGAAAGAGGCATTCAGGGCACCTGGTCCACAAACCAAAAGCATCTACATATCAATCAAAAAGAGATGCTAGCTGTTCAAAATGCCCTGACAGCCTTCAAGGACCTACTTCATCCGGGACAACTACTGATAAAGACAGAAAACACCATGGTCATGTGGTACATAAACAAGCAGGGGGGCACTCATTCTTACCCCCTTTGCAGACTAGCCATGGCTTTATGGGACACAGCATTGACATACCAAGTACATCTGCAGGCACAATTCCTGCCAGGAAAGGAAAATGCTCTGGCAGACGAACTAAGCAGAAATCTCATTGATCCCCACAAGTGGCACCTGGATCCACAAGTCTTCAGCATGATAAAGAAATGAGGACGCCCGGACATAGATCTATTTGCCTCCCCTCGCAACAATCAACTAAAAAGATTCTGCACAAGGACTTATCACAGACAAGCATGGAAAGTGTACGCCTTATCAGTATATGCCTTTCCTCCACTGCCTCTCCTCCCCAAGGTACTCCTAAAGGTCAGGCAGGAGAAACCAAAAATGATTCTGATTGCCCCAGACTGGCCACGTCAGTACTGGTATCCGAGCTTAAATTACTTGTCCCAATGCCCAGCCTGGACCTTACCTCAAATACCTCATCTACTGTCCCAGCAAAACAATCAGATTCTGCACAGCCAACTCAGGACGCTAAACCTGGCAGCATGGCAGATAATGTAGCCATACAAACCACACCTCTCAGTAAAGCTGTGATGGATGTCATCTTAGAAGCCAGAAGGCCTAGTACTAGAAAATCCTATGCTGGGAAATGGAAAAGATTTTGTGCTTGGAACCAAGCTCAAGGAACTGATACAGCTGTCCCAAATATTCCTCAGATTTTGCAATACTTAACTGAGATGCTGGACAAAGGCCTCTCCTCCCTAAGGTACTACTAAAGGTCAGACAAGAGAAGCCAAACATGATACTGATTGCCCCAGACTGGTCCTGCCAGTACTGGTATCCAATCCTAAGGAACTTGTCTCAATGCCCAGCCTGGACCTTACCTCAAATACCTCATCTACTGTCCCAACAAAACAATCAGATCCTGCACAGCCAACTCAAGATCTTAAATCTGGCAGCATAGCAGATAATGTAGTCATACAAAACACGCCTCTCACTAAAGCGGTGATGGATGTCATTTTGGAGGCCAGGAGGCCTAGTACCAGAAAATTGTATGCTGGAAAATGGAAGAGATTCTGTGCTTGGAACCAGGCACAAGGAATTGACACAGCTGTGCCAAATATTCCTCAGATTTTGCAATACTTAACTGAGATGCTGGACAAAGGTCTATCCTTTTCATCAGTAAAAATTCATGCCTCTGCCATTTCAGCTCATTACAATACAGAGCCACCAATCTTTTCTCATCCTTTATTAAGGCAGTACCTCAGAGGAGCCGAAAACCTAAGGCCTCCAAGGAGATCACCAATACCTGCATGGGACCTCAGTTATGTTTTGGAAAAACTCAGCCTGCCTTCTTTTGAGCCAGCCGCTACAGCTGTTATAAAGTTTTTATCTTGGAAAACAGCTCTGCTCCTAGCAATAACCTCTGCAAGACTAGTCTCAGAGCTTCAGGCACTCATGGCTGTGGAACCTTTTATCATTTTTTATCCAGACAGGGTTTCTCTGAGGACAAACCCGACATTTATGCCTAAAGTAGTATCCAGTGTGGCCCTTAACCAAACTATTCATTTGCCTACCTTTTATCCAAACCCACAGAATAAGGGGGAGAGAATTCTGCATTCTTTGGACATACACAGACAGTTACGCTTCTACTTGAACAGAACCAAAGCTTTCAGAAAGACAGAGCAATTACTAGTAGCATATGCTGCAGGACCACAAGGAAAGGCTATCACAAAGCAGACTATTTCAAAGTGCATTCGTTTCCGCTATTCACAACATGGCAAGCCAGTGCCTAAGGGCATTAGGCCACATTCAACCAGAGCAGCAGCCACTTCAGCAGCCTTCCTCAGGGGAGTACCAACCAAATACATTCTAGAAGCTGCTACCTGGAGTTCAGTGCACACCTTTACAAAGCACTATAATTTACCACTCTACTCTAAATCCAGGGCAGGCTGTGCCATTGCAGTTCTACAGGGCCTCATAGTCGCCCCTAATGCTATTTAGCTCCAGCCTCCCAACCATAGCTTTGGGATTCAACCCAATTGTAATGACTGCAAC
The DNA here is from genome assembly GCF_019279795.1 of Protopterus annectens. Taxonomy (NCBI): domain Eukaryota; kingdom Metazoa; phylum Chordata; order Ceratodontiformes; family Protopteridae; genus Protopterus; species Protopterus annectens. Next base: position 1,617,068,953 of record NC_056739.1, on the reverse strand, counting down.
AGTGAAACACAAAGAACATAGTACAGTTGTGTACACTTACCATAAATGTTGATGTTCGAGTGTATTCATTGTTGCAGTCCAGGTTACCCACCCGCCATCCCCCATATCTTTGCTGGAACTTGTCTGTACTTCTCTAATCTATACAACCTATGGTGGTGTATTTGCTTGTAGATGAAGGCAAAATATATTTTGGTGCATGCATGCTTTGACATATTTTTAGCCTACCCTTTTTGGGGCACCTGACATCTGGGCCAAGAAAAACTGAAGAAAATGGCGTCTGCTGCATCTTTTATACCCCTGGCGCATTGACGTCAGGGAAGAGGCGACAGCAACCGACACCGGACCTAGATTTTGGAATTCAGGCCGACTGAAGGTAGCCTGCCAGCAGGATAACCCAATTGTAATGACTGCAACAGTGAATACACTCTGAACATCTACATTTATGGTAAGTGTACACAACTGTACCTTTTCCAGCTGCCTAAGCTTGTGGTTACCTCAGAAATGCCAGTGCAAATGTTTCCACTTATTTGCTACTCTGACAGCAGTTTCAAAGCACATTGGGCAGCTGTTGAAAGTGGGGAACTCTCACTCCCATTGCCCTGTAGTTCTGCCACCTATGTCTGTAACATCTGTAAAGGCATAGAGAGAAACAACAAAGTAAGAAGTGGTGTCAAGGTAGCAATAAAATGAGACTTCAGAATACAGATTTTATTTGGGGGGGGCAAATCAGACATGCAGATTGGCAGCAGAAGCGCAGTGGCAAAGTAGAAGGCACATCAGGTTTCAAATCTGTAGCTATTCAAAAGACACTGTACCAACAAACATCAATCTATGATTGGAGCAGGCAGATTATGCCAGAGCAAAGTGCTGTACACATCAAAACACTACATTAAGTAAGACAGACACAATCTTTGCATGGAATCTGGAGTACAGCGCATACTACTGTTTCACTGTGTAATTCTAGTATCTTTGCATTATAATGTATATGTACATAATAATAAAATACAGATGCATACATGCATGAAAACCCCTATGCAACTTGGATACCTTTTTTTAGACCAAGAAGAAAATGCCTGTAAATCTTATAAAATCATGTCGAAAAGAATAAACATACTTCATCCTGGCAATTAAATGAACCAAAGAAAACATGACTAGTTTACAATGTGAACCTCCTCAGATTAAATCAAAAATCTTGTCGTGAACTCTTGGTGAAAGGGAATTTGGCAGTCATGGGAATATACTGAGTGAAATCTGATCAAAAATCTTGTCATGAACTTGAGGTGAAAGGGAATTTGGCAGTCATGGGAATATACTGAGTGACTAGAGAAGCAATATATGCTAGACAACATGCAGTCTGAAATAAAAAATACAAATGTAAATTGTTTCTTAACGCCTGTCAAGAGCAGTTTATTCCTGTGTGTATGTAATATGCACAGGGGTGCGCCTCATATTCAAACCTGCTGTGGCTCTTGCTTGCTGAAATGACGAAGATATCTATCAAATCATCTTGTGCTATATTTGTGACAGTCATAAGACAGAGAAATTGTTAGTTTTAACTGCAAACATTTAGAATCACTGCACGATATTATGCAAAAATATTTAGATCGAATGAAGTAGCCAAAGGTACACTATTACCATCTTCCAATGTTCTGAACTACTGCATCAAAAAAACAAACAAAAAAGTTAATTTGTTCATCTGCTTATGGTATGAGCTTGTTGACTGTTTTAGAAGCACTTTTTTTTCAAGAAGGAAGGATAGTAGTTCTTCATGTCAAAGTAACACAAAGGTAACCGTAGAATAATCAAAGAGTTCTAAGTGTCAGGGCAGGTGCTAAAGGTATAACACAAAAGAGCTAGAGGGGTGTGGATTGCTTGCAACTGAACAGCCACCCTTAGGAAGATTCTGATTGGCTGGTTTATACCAGCTGGCTTGATGCAGTGGTGTTGCCATTTCAGCTGGAGTACAGATTCAGATTGCAGCTACACAGAGAAATGATTAGCATTTAATTTAAAATACTTTTTTTATCAATAGTAAATGTTTAGCAATTACAGCAGATTATACAAGTGGAAAACAGGGCAATGCATCATTTTGTCACATGCCTTATACCTCTCTCTCCAGCTGGTGTCAGTGTCGCAGTAGGATAGACTACCTTCCTCCTCCAGGATGACCAAACTGGCAATGGCTACTCACTCCCATCATCCTTTGCTCAACTCTGCCAGTGCCCAAGCTGCTAATTGATCCTGGAGTGTCTGAGTCGCACTTTGGTGTTTATCCTTGTATGCCATGAAGTCGGGCAACTGCAGTACTTTAGAAGGTTATTATTATTGGTGTTTTATTTATTTATTTGACATTTGTTGACCGGGTTGGTCCAGCTGGGACAGAGTCCTTTTTCACTGGTGACCCGGGAAGAAAAGCTCCACAGTTAATACATACATTTAAGTCGACTTAGTACAAAGATAATACAAAATCTCAAGTAGATATATACAAAATCAGGATTACCATGAATGATGATTAGTCTGTACATATCAGCATGTATTAGGGTACAGTGCAGAGTAAAAAAAGAAAACAATACAGATAAAATTTACAAGGAAAAGAATAGTGGTTACAGTGTAGTCAAAGGTAAGTAGGTAAGTGTTTTTATGTTTAGTCTTTCAACTGTTGAAAAGTTAAACATTAGTACAGATTAAACTGGCTGTGAAAGGGAGAAGAGGAGGTAGAATGAAAATATATATTTTTAAGAGTGTAGGTTTGAGGCAGAGAGTTAGGAAAGATGGCTTGCAGTGTTGAAGTGAAGAGTGATAAGAAGGAAGGTAGGGTTTCACTGAAGTAGGAGAAAGGTGAGATATTGGGTGGCCTATAGAGATGGGTCGGTCAGGGGGGAGATGGCATAGGCATAGATGTCCTTCAAGGATGCATCTGCAGTCATAACATATGGGTTGTCCTGCCTCAGGCAGCCCTTCGGTCGGCCGGATTCCAAAGTCTGGGTCTGGCCTCGGCTGATGTCGCACTTTCCCCGACGTCCGAGCGTCTGGGGTATAAAAGCATCAGCCAACGCCATTTTCCTCAGTCTTTCTTGCCGCGCGGTGCCCGAAGCAGAAGCTGTTCGCAAGTGCCGGTCGGTCAGATCCAGAGATTTCAGCTACCGAAGACTTCAAAGCTAAGTACCCGTTGGGGACTCTTTCTTGCCTCAGCCGATGTCAGACAAAGTAAATAATTGTTTAACTTGTGGGAAACAAATACCTCATAAGGATTTCCATTCTTACTGCCTTCCTTGCTTAGGCCCAGACCATGACGTATCGGCCTGTTTAGCCTGTGCCTCCTTCAACCGACGAACTCTTAGACGTCGGTCGGAGTTTGCAGAGGAATTTTTTGGGGCCGCTTTTGCTTATAAAATGCCGTCGGAGACTCCGACCGCATATGGTCAAAAAACGCAAGGAAAAGGACCGACACTCGCGGCCCGCGGTTTCGGCTGAAACCACGGCTAGGCCTACCGCGAGTGTCTCGGTTTCGGCCGAAACCAAGTCCTCGGCGATTCCTTCTTCCGAAACCATTCTTCCGACCGCCGAGGCCCGAGAGGCCCCGGCTGAGTCGGCTTCAGAACTACCTACTGAAGCTAGTGTTCAGGATTTGTCTGACACCATACCTTTGGACATTTCTACCCCTGCACGTGGGGCTGCTAGGCCCCCAGCTTCTATGTCCATTAAGGCCTTTTCTAGGGCTAAAGCTGCCAAACTTTCAAAAGCTTTGCCTACCAAATCTACACCCCAGAGGCCTTCCTCTAGTTCACAGATCCTCAGCCTGGCTGAGGACCTTATCTCCTTAATTAGGGGTTCACAACCTCACCCAGACAGGGCCTCTCAACCTCCTCCAGACAAAAGGCCCAGGACTGACCCCTCTGAACCTCTCTCCTCAGATGATTCCACGGATGGATCTGAGTTGTCAGACCACCAGGAAGGGGCTTACTTGCCTTATGAGGATTCAGATGCAGAGGAATCTATACCTTCGGCCTCCCCTCCTGAAGAGTTTTCCTTTGGGGAGACTTTACACTCCATGAGAGAGCACTTTCAATGGCAAGGTCAGGATTTCTCTGATTCTAGAAAAAGATTACGGACCTTTTTGCATTTGCCTCAGCATAGGCCCTTAGCTATACCTCCTGTTCTAAATGTAATTGATGATGTGTACAATGATGTCAGTACAGCCCCTGATACTCTTCCTCCGGCCCCTGCCAAACCTGACAGATATTACAGGGTCCCGGATTCTCATTTCCATCTGTATAAAGCCCATTCTGCAGACCCAGAGACTATTTCTCAGGGCCCTAAAGGGGTTGCAGCCGCTACTGCCAAAAATCCCCTACCCTCTGATAGAGAGTCTAGAGCTTTAGAGAGATGGGGTAAGAAGGTGTATACATCTACAACTCTTTCTGTCAGGGCATTAAACTGTCAATTCCTTATGATACAGTACCAAGAGTATTTGTTAGATGAATTGAATAAGAAACTTTCTTCTCCTGAACCCCTAGACCGTAAATCCCTTCAGGATTTGGTACATAACTCACAACAGGTTAGTAATCATTTCTTAAAATGTGGCTATGATGCACTGGAGGCTTCATTTAGATCAGCTATGACTGGGGCAGTTATTCGTAGACATGCCTGGCTGAAGGAACAATCTTTGCCAGACCATGTCAAAGTTAAACTCCTCGATGCTCCAATGGAGAAACAAAATTTATTTGGCTCCCCTGCTCAGGAGATTCTAAAAAAGGCTGAAGAAAAAGCAAAATCTGTGCAAACAGTTAAAGATTTCCTGCAAGTTCAACCACAGAGATTCAGCAGAAACTGGCCTACAAAAAATTGGTCCTTTCCAGACTCGGACAGAGCCCAGAGAGGCAGGAACAGGCGCTCAAGAGGCAGAGGTCAATCGAAGGGCTCCTACAGAGGCCGTCAGTGGCAGCCTGCCAACCAGAGGAGTAGTGCAACAGCTACAACAACAACCACTACTACAGGACAGACTCAATGACTTGACTCTGATTCCGCCTACCAGGGATCAACTGGAAGCACCATTGGGCGGAAAGCTGGCTCTATTCTCAAAAAACTGGCATTATATTACAAAGGATACTTGGGCATTGCAAATAATAGACAAAGGATACAGGTTTCACTTCCACACTTTGCCAAAAAGAAGCAGAATGCCAAACCTTCCACCAAATCAGAAGGCAGAGGCTTTAAAACAAATCAGCAAGTTACTTCAGATGAAAGCTATAGAAAAGGTACCATGTTCAGAACAAGGCCAAGGATTTTACTCCAGACTATTCCTTGTACCAAGAAAAGAAAATCAATGGAGGCCTATTCTCGACTTGTCCGCACTCAACACTTATCTCATTGTGCCAAAATTCAAAATGCTGACACTACAGCAACTTCTTCCCATGTTGGGCAAGGAGTCTTGGCTGGTGACTCTAGATCTCAAGGAGGCATACCTGCACGTCCCTATACGACCAAGTTGCAGAAGACACCTCAGATTTTTTGCAGGATCAGAGCATTATCAATTCTCAGCATTGCCCTTTGGCTTATCTACTGCACCCAGAGTATTCACGAAATGCCTGGCATCAGTAGTTGCACATTGCAGACTACAGGGAATTCAAATTTATCCATACCTGGACGACTGCCTAATACAAGCGGACAACAAGAACAAATTGTTAAAGGACTTGGCCTATACCATACACCTGCTACAGGCCTTGGGATACACAGTCAACATCCAAAAGTCAAGACTAGTACCATCCCAAAGGATCACCTTTTTGGGTGCAGATCTGGACACGAGCATCCAAATGGCCTTTCTCACAGAAGAAAAGCAAAAATAACTTCCAGATTACTTCATGATTTTGACAAGACAAACTCAGCTTACTGCAAGGAAGATCCTGCAGGCTCTGGGTTACATGGCATCCTGCATAATTCTAATCCCACATGCCAGACTGCATATGAGGAAATTACAATGGTACCTAAGGAGTGTATGGTCTCAACACAGTCACAGTCTAGAAACCATGATACCAATCATTCCATGCCTTCAAAAGGAATTCCTGTGGTGGGCTCAGGCATGCCAGTCCAACAGACGGTTGCCTTTCAACAAACCAAAAGCAAGGCAGACCATCACCACAGACGCCTCGGACCGAGAATGGGGAGCACACATGAAGGACAAATGCATCCAAGGCCTATGGCCTCAAGGGCAGCTAAGCATGCACATAAACCAAAAGGAAATGCTGGCAGTGAGACATGCAATTGAGGCATTCCTCCAACAAGGACAAATGTTAATAAGGACAGACAACACCACGGTCATGTGGTACATAAACAAACAGGGTGGCACACATTCTTACCCGCTATGCCGGATGGCTATGAATCTGTGGGATCTATGCCTGAATCTCAATATACAACTACAGGCCCAATTCGTGCCAGGGAAAGAAAATGCACTGGCGGACAGCCTAAGCAGAACTACCATGGATGCACACGAATGGATGCTGCACCCAGACATCTTCAAGCTCATAACAAAGACATGGGGAATGCCAGAGATGGATCTGTTCGCCTCCCCACTCAACCATCAACTGAAGACATTCTGCTCAAGGACATACCACCCACAGACTTGGAGGGTGGACTCTCTCTCTTTCAGCTGGAAAGCCCTAACAGTATATGCCTTCCCACCTCTCCCATTGATGTACAAGGTTCTACTGAAAATCAAGGAGGAACAGCCAAAAGTGATACTAATAGCTCCGAACTGGCCAAGACAACACTGGTATCCACTATTGAGAAGCATGTCTCAGGCAAAATCTTGGCCTCTCCCCCTATGGCCTCTTCTTCTAATGCAGAACAATTTCAAGACCCTACATCCCAACTTGAAAACATTGCAGCTAACTGCCTGGAAAATTCCTTAAATCCCAATCAAACTTTTATCTCAGAGGGTGAAGAACATTATCCTGGAAGCTCGCAGGCCTTCCACAAGGAAGACATACTCAGCTAAATGGAAGAGATTTCTCATTTGGAGCACATCAAAGGGCACAGATGTCACAGTGGCAAACTTAGCACATATCCTAGAATATTTAGCAGAATTGTTCCACAATGGCCTGTCCTATTCTTCCATTAAGATTCATGCTTCAGCAATTTCAGCAGAATACAATGTGGATCCACCTATCTTCTCACACCCTCTCCTCAGACAATTTCTGAGAGGGATCAAAAATGTTAAACATCCAATAAGACCCCCTCTACCTGCCTGGGATCTCAACTTTGTGCTGGAAAAACTGACACTACCTCCTATTGAACCAGCAGCATCAGCGGATCTACAGTTTCTATCTTGGAAAACTGCATTCCTTCTGGCAATCACTTCAGCAAGAAGAGTATCTGAGTTACAAGCATTAATGGCAGTGCAGCCTTTTCTTATTTTCCACCAGGACAGGGTGTCACTAAGAACCAATCCTACTTTTATGTCAAAGGTGGTATCTAGGGTATCCTTGAACCAAGCTATTCACTTGCCTACGTTCTTCCCTAATCCACAGAATAAAGGGGAAAAACTTTGCACACCCTGGATATACACAGACAACTACGCTACTATTTGGACAGAACAAAAACTAGCAGAAAAACTGACCAACTTTTTGTAGCATATGCAACTGGGGTGCAAGGAAAAGCAATTTCCAAACAGACAATTTCAAAATGGATAGGAAATTGCATTCGCTTTTGCTACTCCTTTCATGGAAAGACAGTTCCTGAAAATATCAGGCCTCACTCCACAAGGGCCACGGCCACCACTACAGCCTTCCTATGGGGGGTGGCTACCAAGGACATTTTAGAAGCTGCTACTTGGACCTCCGTGCATACATTTGCCAAGCATTACAATCTACCTTTATACTCTAGATCCAGAGCAGGGTTTGCAACTGCAGTCCTGCAGGGGATCTTAACTACACCATCCTTTTCTTAGTACCTCCACCCCCAGATTGGCTATGGTATTCTACCCATATGTTATGACTGCAGATGCATCCTTGAAGGACATAGTACAGTTTTGTACCTACCATAAATGTAGATGTCCGATAGGTATGCATCTGCAGTCAGGATTACCCTCCCTCCTTCCCCTCTTTGGTATTCCTAGGGTGCTTACCCCTCTTTTAGCTAGCTGGGGGAATCTATTATGGTGTATTTGTTTGTTTATTCATGTATATAATTTGCAAATGTTTGGAACTTTTCAGCATTTATCCAAATTTAGCCTTCCTAGAGGGCACCTGCCATCTGGGGCAAGAAAAACTGAGGAAAATGGCATTGGCTGATGCTTTTATACCCCAGACGCTCTGACGTCGGGGAAAGTGTGACATCAGCCGAGGCCAGACCCAGTCTTTGGAATCCGGCCGACCGAAGGGCTGCCTGAGGCAGGACAACCCATATGTTATGACTGCAGATGCATACCTATCGGACATCTACATTTATGGTAGGTACAAAACTGTACTTTTTTTCTTGATTAAGTGATTTTTTTTTACTGCCTTTCTGAATTGTAGTTTGGGTCTAATGTGTCTGATGTCAAGTGGTAGTTTATTCCAGTTTTCAGCAGGGTACACAGAGAAATGATTAGCATTTAATTTAAAATACTTTTTTATCAATAGTAAATGTTTAGCAATTACAGCAGATTATACAAGTGGAAAACAGGGCAATGCATCATTTTGTCACATGCCTTATACCTCTCTCTCCAGCTGGTGTCAGTGTCGCAGTAGGATAGACTACCTTCCTCCTCCAGGATGACCAAACTGGCACTGGCTACTCACTCCCATCATCCTTTGCTCAACTCTGCCAGTGCCCAAGCTGCTAATTGATCCTGGAGTGTCTGAGTCGCACTTTGGTGTTTATCCTTGTATGCCATGAAGTCGGGCAATTGCAGTACTTTAGAAGGTTATTATTATTGTTGTTTTATTTATTTATTTGACATTTGTTGACCGGGTTGGTCCAGCTGGGACAGAGTCCTTTTTCACTGGTGACCCGGGAAGAAAAGCTCCACAGTTAATACATACATTTAAGTTGACTTAGTACAAAGATAATAATACAAAATCTCAAGTAGATATATACAAAATCAGGATTACCATGAATGATGATTAGTCTGTACATATCAGCATGTATTAGGGTACAGTGCAGAGTAAAAAAAGAAAACAATACAGATAAAATTTACAAGGAAAAGAATATTGGTTACAGTGTAGTCAAAGGTAAGTAGGTAAGTGTTTTTATGGTTAGTCTTTCAACTGTTGAAAAGTTAAACATTAGTACAGATTAAACTGGCTGTGAAAGGGAGAAGAGGAGGTAGAATGAAAATATATATTTTTAAGAGTATATGTTTGAGGCAGAGAGTTAGGAAAGATAGCTTGCAGTGATGAAGTGAAGAGTGATAAGGAGGAATGTAGGGTTTCACTGAAGTAGGAGAAAGGTGAGATATTGGGTGGCCTATAGAGATGGGTCAATCAGGGGGAGATAGCATAGGCATAGTTTATTCTTGATTAAGTGATTTTTTTTACTGCCTTTCTGAATTGTAGTTTGGGTCTAATGTGTCTGCTGTCAAGTGGTAGTTTATTCCAGTTTTCAGCAGGGTAACAGCTATAAAGGTTTTTTTCCTATGTTGATCTTGGGTTTGTGAATGGACAGGAGATGTTGGTCAGAGCTCCGGAGTGTTCTTGCTGGGGTGTAGGAAGAGATGATAGATGTGATGCTGGGGCAGAAAGTGGGCTGGCATAGAATGAAATGAATTATCTGAAGCTGAGAGAGAAGGTTATGTGGGAATTCTAACCACTTCAGTTTACGGAGTGCTAAGCAGTGATGAGAGAAATATGGTAGTTCAGCAACAAATTTAGCTACCTTGATGTTCATCGTGTTACCCTGCTGCAGTCATCACATGGGTTATCCTGTCGTCAGGCGGTCCCGCAGTCGGCCGGAATTCCAAAGTCTTGGTCTGGCGTCGGTTGCTGTCGCCTATTCCCTGACGTCAGTGCGCCAGGGGTATATATAATGCAACCAACACCATTTTCTTCAGTTTTTCTTGCCCCAGATGTCAGGTGCCCCCAAAAAGGTGGTCAGAAATTAGTACCAAATGGAGTAACCTCTGCACAAACACAAAATCCCTTCAGCTATAAGCAAATACATCAGTAAGGTATTGATGAGATTTAGCCAGTAGATCAGAGGGGATGGAGGGAGGGTAACCTAGACTGCAGCAGGGTGAACACTCGAACATCTAAATTTATGGTAGGTACAAAACTGTACTATGTTCATCGTGTTACCCTGCTGCAGTCATCGCACTTGGGTTGAATCCCAAAGCTAAGGAAGGGGAGGTATCAGAGAGGGTTAGTGGAGGCTATAAGGCCCTGCAGAACTGCAGTGGCAAAGCCCGCCCTGGTCTTAGAGTAAAGAGGTAAGGTGAGAATTTGAGAGCCGTATAGAAGGGTTGGTAGTAGATAGGCATGTGATAGAGTTGTTTTAGCTTTACTTGAGAAAACATTTTTGGTTCTGTAAAGGAGAGCAAGTTTCTGATATGTTTTCTTAATGTTACTTAGAACATGCAGGTCAAATTTTAGCTGGTCATCAATAATAACCCCAAGTAGTTTGGTGTGGCTTTCTGCTGTCATGGGTGTGTTATTGTGAGATGTGATGGTGAAGGATGGCTTCAGGTGGGTCATTGTTTTTGGTACGAAGAGTAAGAGTTTGGTCTTCTTTGGATTTAAGATTAGATGGTTTTGCTTGAGCCAGTTTTCAATGGACAAGGAGTCCTGTGTTGTAGCATGGAACTCAGGAAGGGTATCAACCATAGTGATGACTGTGGAGTCATCTGCATACTGCACTAGTGGTGAGTGTGGGGTAGAGGTGGATAATTAATTTAGTAAAAATATTAAATAGCAGTGGTCCTAGGATTGATCCTTGGGGTACTTCTATCTGTATCGGGAGTTCAGGGAGATAGCAGAGCTCCATTTGACAGATTGGAAACGGTTGCTGAGGTAACTAGAGAACTAGGATATAATGGTGGATAAGTTTAAATGAGAGTGTTTGTCTAAGAGGAGTGGGTGGGAGATGGTGTTGAATGCCTTTGAGAGGTCAAGAAAGAGACAGGAGACAAGTTTATTCCGATCTCTAGCTTGTAAGATGGTGTTTATGAAGGAGATGAGAGCAGTAAAGGTACACTGACCAGGGTGAAAGGCATGTTGGGTGGGGGTGATTAGGTTCTCTTGGGTAAGGTATTGTAGGAGTTGTTTGTGTACACATTTGTCCAAGATCTTACAGAGGAGTGATTGAATTGCTATGGTCCTATAGTTGGATAGTTCAGTGGAGTTACCTCCTTTATGGATGGAGAGAGTTTAGAACTTTTTCCAAATGGCTAGAACTATAGCTTCAGTAATAGATCAGTTGATAAGAATAGAGATGGGTAGGACTAAGGAGCTGGCAGCTAGATGGAGACTATCTATTGAGGGAGAGCAGGGTTTGAGCTTAATGAGTAGAGATTTTATGTATCTGGTGCATACAGTTTTTAAGCAGAAAGCAGAGAAGGTGTTAGAGGGACTAGGAGGGGTTGGGGGTTAGTGTTTGGATGGTTAAGTTTACTAATGGAGTTTATAAAGTAGGAGTTAAAGTTAATAGCAGTTTGGAGGGGAATGCTAGTGGGGCTTGGCTGGGGAGTGGATGCGTTACCAGGATGAAGGATTTGATTAATTATATGCCAGAATTTCTTTGGGTTATGTAGGTGTGTTTCGGGGGGGGGGGTTGAGTGCTAGTTTTTCTTGTCATTAATTGTTTTTTTAGTAAGGTTACAAAGTTGTATGTATTGTTGCAGGTAAATGGGCAGTTTGGTTTTGGTCCAGAGTTTTCAATTTTTGTCCCTCTGGGCCATTATGGAGTGAGTAGAGGGAGTTAGCCAAGGGGATCTGGCAGATTTTTTTCTGACATTGTGCAATGGGACAAGGGAGTTGAGTATGTTAAGGAATGTGTTATTAAATTCCGTGACAGCTTCATTGAGAGGTAGATGCCTGAGAAAGGTCCAGTTGATAGCCGAGAGCTGACTGCTTAGTTCATTAGGGTCAAAGTTTTTTAGTCTACAGCATGCTTTGATTTTGTGGGATTTGAGTATGTGAGGAGTAAAATGGAGGACTTTGCTTCAGCAGTGGTCACTGACGGTGTCAGGTGGGGTTTCAGGGAAGTGATATTTATGGGGATGTGATACTAGGATCTAGTCAAGTAAAGCTGAGTGGGTAGTGGATTTAGTGGTGTAGGTAGGTGTAATTACTAGTTGGGTGAAACCATGTGTAGATGTGTTTTGGTGGAATATGGGAGAAGGGAGTAGTGGTTTGTATGAAGATACAGTCAGAGGGAGAGGATAGTCCTGGGCCAGGGTTGGGATGTATGTCACCTGCGAGTAAAAGGGAGAGGGGAGTAGGGATTGGTTGAGGCTTAGGGATATGGAGAAGAAAGTATTTGAGTTTACCTTTAGGGTGAGTCACTTTAAATGTGATAAGTTTTGTTTTTTGAGGTAAGGTTTTTGATGCAGTGTCAAGTGGTGGGGTTGAGAAATAATGAGGGAGTTGAGGGAAGACTGGTGGATAGGTAGAGGTGGGTGAGTGGAAGTTTGGTTTTAGGGGAATGTTATAAGAGGAGGGTTTGTATAAGATAGTTGGGTGGAAGTAGTTAAAAGAGCTAGTAGAAGGGAGTGGTGTGACATGGTGAATTGTTGCTGAAGCATTACATTTCTAAAACAGGCAAAAGCAGCTCGTAAAGTAGTGATTGCTGTTTCGTTCCTCTAGGAACTATTTATGCTATGGGGGAAAATGAAAAAAAAACTGTTTAAAGCTCACTCATCAGCAGATAGCATGTGGAGCTATCATCAACAGTCTTGCCATTTCCAGAAGCACTCAGGGGAGTGCAGAGATGCAATATGAAATGGTGCTAATTGAAAATTTGTTAAATTATATGAAAACATCTGGTTCTAGACAATTACAAAACAGGAAGGCCATCCTTCACAATAAACACTTAAAAGCAGTGTGGTTTGAACAAAACATCAAATACGCTGAACTTCAACAGATGCCAGAAGAATTTTGCAAACATATCATGTTTCACTCATATCAACAACCTTTGACAGAGGGAGTAGAACCAGAGGTTTTGTCTTGATCCAGTAAATGTTGACTTTAATTCTTAACCCAGGGAAAACATCTGGATCGCCTTTATCAAGGACATAAACATATGTGGCCAGACCACTGAGGCTATGTGGAAACTGACTTGTATGGATCTTTGAAAGCTGCATCATTTATTTACTTTGTTAGCCACATTGCATTTGTAGGGAGAGGCCCATATTCATTTCAGTCCTGGGACCACTGTCTCATTAAGTGATTTGTTCAGTTACACAAGAGGCAAATGGAACTGAAAGACTTAAACCAAGGACTAGAGAACAAAACTCATTAGCAGCTCATAGCCTTAATCTTTTGTTTTAAATTGCCAGTACTATGACTATACTTGTTGGTAATATTGACTCAAGAATTATAGAACAAAAAGGCACAGTCAGTCTGGATTTTCTGCAGATAACCTCAGAGATAAGCAATGTTATCAAAGCAAAATGCATGACAATTAGACACTATTTTATATATACATATAGATATTAGATGTATGTGTGGCTTTTACTTGGTGTCTAGCTGCACATTTGCCCACAGCTGAGCACTCATCTGTTTATCCCAGTGTGTGGTACTCATATTCATAGACTGTATATATTTAAGGTATAATTGTATAGGAATATGTATGTCAGGAGGCACAAAGGGACTTGCTCCTGAAAAAAAACATTTTTTAAAACTTACTCCTGATCAGAATAATGAAAATAACGTACGGACCAAGGGATAGACACTCTGTTGTGAAAATAATGGAAATGAATATATAAAGAATAGTAATATCACAATGGAAAGACCAGGCAGGAAAAACACAGTCTCTGAATTTGTAATGTATTTTGAACTCTGTGAGAACAACTTCATCATTTCTCAGAGGTTCTTGGATCCCTAGTGGACCAGGGAACTATTCAGCTCTCCCTTCTTCCCAAATAGGACAGAGATTCTACTCCAAAATGTTTCTGGTTCCTTGAAAGCAGGATGCTTGACTTGGAGGCCTGTTCTGGATCTTTCCTTGCTTAACACCTTTCTCAAAGTTCCATCCTTTCAGATGCTTTCTCTTCAAACTCTATTTACTCTGTTGCTGCTCCAGGCTTTTCTGGTTTCCTTGGATCTGAAGGATGCTTACCTTCATATTTCTATTTACCCTTTTTTCGGGAAGTTTTTACATTTCTCTGCTTCTTCCACTCATTTTGAGTTTTCTGCTTTATCATTTTGCCTCTCTACTGCTCCAAGGGTATTCACAAAATTTTTAGTTGCCTTTTGCAGGCCCCAAGTCATTCAACCTTTTCCTTATTTAGAAAACCTATTGCTTCAGGTACATTCTCCCAGTTGTTTGTTACAGGCTCTAGATATCACCATATGTCTTCTTCACGCCTAGGGTTCACTATCAACTTTCAAACGTCTATCCTGACTCCCACTCAGGATCATGTGTATCTGGGCTGCAGGATTCAGACAGTGCCAATGTTGGCCTCTCCTCAACCTCCAAAGGTTTTGTCCTTGACAGCTTTTTTTCAGTTTTTTCTTCCTCTGCTTGCCATTTCCAGCCAGGGAGTTTCTTCAGGCCCTAAGATTCACTGCCTCTTCTGCTTCAATGCTCCCTCTTGCCAGACTGCATATGTGGAAGCTTCAGTGGTACATCAAGACAGTTTGGCTTCAGCATTGGCACCCTCTGAATTTCAGAGTGTCTCTCCTTCCTTGTCTCAAGCAGGAATCCGAGTGGTGGATTCAGCAACTTAACATCAACCAAGGCCTGCCCCTTTCAGCCTCCACTTCATTCTCAAGAACTTTTCACTTATACTTCAGACATGGGGTGGGGGTGGGGGGCTTTCTATGGTCATGTGAAAGTTCAGGGTCTCAGGGCTCCCTATCAGAAGTCAGACCATATCAACATCAAAGAGATGAGAGCTCTTATTCTGGCCCTTCAGGCTTTTCACACCATACTTTCTCCAGGCCCGAAAAAGGTTTACACAGAAAACACCACAGTGTCTTATCTTCTTTGCAGGCTGGCTCTTCAGGACTGGGATCTGGCTATCAGTTACAAGCTAACTCTTCAGGTAGTGTATATTCCTTCAGAGCACAGTCTAATGGCAAACTCTTTGAACAGGTATCTCCCCCTTTTCTGTTCCAGA
The DNA here is from genome assembly GCF_019279795.1 of Protopterus annectens. Taxonomy (NCBI): domain Eukaryota; kingdom Metazoa; phylum Chordata; order Ceratodontiformes; family Protopteridae; genus Protopterus; species Protopterus annectens. Next base: position 1,617,053,700 of record NC_056739.1, on the reverse strand, counting down.
GTGTCATACCCCTTCTTTTCCTTGGAAGGGAATGTTTCTCTATTCCTTCCCTCCTCTTCCTCTACTTCCAAGAGTCCTGCAGAAGATTTACCTGGATTCCTCAAAACTCTTCTTAGTGACTCCCTTTTGGCCGAGACAGCATTGGCTCCCCCTCTTAATACATCTGGCCAGGGGTAATCACCACAAGCTACCTCATTGGTTGGACTTCCTCACACAGGACAAGGGGTCACTCATCAGTCATCACTGGTCCACTCTTCAGCTGACACTATGGGTAATAGGGTTTTGATCCTTTTAGGCAATCTTTTCTGAGGCTGTGCTCAAGGTTTTACAGGAGGCATGAAAACCCACAACCAGAAAGTCTTATATGGCCAAATGGAAAATATTTTCTGTCTGGTGCTATGCTTGTAGCCAGGACCCGTTTTCAGTGGGGTCCCTCTTGTTCTCTCCTATTTATATGGGTTGCTCCAGTATGGCTTGGTCTATTCTTCTGTTAAGTCCCATTTGTCAGCTATTTTGCCTGTCTTCCCTTGAATCCTCCTTTGGGTTCTTGTTTTGAGTTTAAAAGGTTTCTTAAAGCATCCTGCATCTTAGGTCTCTAAGGACGCCTATTCCTCCTCCTTGGTACCTTAATTTTGTTTTGGAAAAATTGTGTCAGGTTACTTTTGAGCCTACAGTTTCAGATTCTCTGCAACACTGTGCCTGGAAAACTGTCTTGTTGATTGCTCTTGCGTCTTCTTTGAGGGTTTCTGAGCTTCAGGCTCTTATGGCTATTCCTCTTTGTTTTGGTTTTTCACAGAAACAGGGTGTTTCTTCGTATTAATCCTTTTATGCCCAAGGTTGTAAATGAGTTGTCCTTAATTAGGCAGTACAACTCCCTTTTTTCCTTCTCCACAGTCTGCTAATGATAGGGTTCTGCATACCATGAATTTTCACAGACAGCTTAGGTATTATTTTGGATAAAACTAAAAACATCTGTAAGTCTGATGAGATTTTTGTTTCTTTTCATCCCACAACTTTGAGTTTTGCTGTTTCCAAGAAAACCATCTCCTCCTGGATATATAAGGCCATTTCCTTTTGTTATTCTTGTCATGGTAAATGTCTTTCTATTTCAGTTAGAGCTCATTCCACTAGGGCTGTTGGATCTTCTGGTAAATTTCTTCAAGGGTTTGGAAACTAATCCCATCCTTGAAGCTGATGCTTGGTCCTCACTGCATATCTTTACTAAGCATTTTAAATTGGATATGGTTTCTAGAGCCAGAGCAGGTTTTACTAGGGTCATCCTGCATGGGTTTGTTGTTTCCCAGACTTTCACCTCCCACTCCTTTTCTTGAGCTTTTGTACTCTCCCTAATGTGAAGAATACGGCAATGGTGATATGAAAGAACATAATACAGTTGTGTAAAATCTTAACATAACAGTAGATGTCCTTCTCTATCCACCTTTTATCCTCTGGGTTTTGATTTTGTTACCTTCTTATTAGAGGATTGCACTTTTTCCATCTGCATTTTATCCCTTTGTGTGTGCATAGCCTCCTTTTGTCTAATGCAGACTGTTCTCTACTGGGGCAATTCAATTATTGGTAACTGCAGCTGTATGTCACCTTTATGCCCTATGTTCTGAGCAGGGAGTGTACGTGTGATGTACTGTGTGTACATGATCTAAAGGCTTCGGTATACTGGCTGAAAGTTAGTCTACCCTTGGCAGGAGATCTCCCAAGGTGAAGAATACTGCAATTAAAAAGAAGGACATCTACTGTTATGGTAAGATTTTACACAACTGTACTTTCCATTGAGAGACTTTAAAAGTGGAACTGTAAGCAACCAAAATTGTATTATGCAAGAGTGACCTTATTTTTCATTTTTGTTCAGTTTACATCAGAAGTGAAGTATACCTGAATTTCACTTTTCACTGTAAATAAGCCACTTAAATTGAAACGTCTGCATGTTACACTTGTAATTTACTTTAACTCAAACACCAACAGCTCAAGTTTCATGAACTCACTGTTACTCACTCAAGTATTAGTAAACTCATCAGGAGTAAATAAAGAATAATAATATCACAATGGAAAGACCAGGCAGGAAAAACACAGTCTCTCTGAACTTTCAGTAAAAAATAACAGAACGTAGTATTTATTGCAGCAAACAAAAGGTAAGCGCTTTCGCAATCAAGCTTCATCAGACCTATACAAGTATTGAAAAAACACTCTATTTAAAAACATAAAGGAAACCAACATCCAATGGAAGAAATGCATCAATTAAGAATTAATCAGTGTTAAAAGGAAACAAGTCATAACACATCACAGCCACAGCATTAATAATAATCCATAACAGTGCATCCTTACATTCTACATAAAAAAGCATAATATAATAAAATGAAAATAAAAATGTCTCAATAAAAGATGTATATATGGACAACAAAGTTATACAAACATAAAGGTTGTACAATCATAAAAAATATATGTAATCATTTCTGAAGTCTTCTTTTCTTCAGTAAGGGCTTAATAGAGGCCCTTTCATTTAAGCCTCTCCCCTTGTCTGCTCGAAACATGATAATCCAGTGTGTTTCCCTATATTCTGTATGGCTAGTAATATCACCCTCCCTAACAGTGGGGGAAATAGTCTCTATTACCCTGAAGTTAAACGTATGTGTTCCCCCAACATCTATAACATGTTTGGAGAGTGCGTTGTGTTCTGATCTCTTCTTGATATAATAAATATGTTCTCTCATCCTATCACGCAAAACCCTGTTGGTCTTGCCTACATAGAATGAGTTACAAACAACACACTCTGCTAAGTAAACTACGTTAGATGTCATACAATTCGCATGAGCATAAAAAGTAAACTCTACGTAGATCAGGGTGATAGAAAGTGCTAGAGGTGTTGATAAAAGAGCAAAAATTACAATTGCCACATGGTAGGGTAATGGCCAGAGCAGTGTCAATCGTACTAGTAGCCTCTTCAAGTTCTTTCTATTCTTAAATAAGAACCTGTGTTTGTCATCAACAATCTCAGTAATGCCCTCATCAACCTGTAAAATCGACCAATGCTGTGCAAACAAGTTAATGACCTCTCTATGGTCACGAGTATAAAAAAGGGGAATTCTGACACCACCTTTATCAAAATTAGGTGCACTACCATCGTGCACACTAGTCTCAACTGGTGGTCCAAAGTAAGGGCTTGCTTTAGTTTTTCTTAACCTGTCTAGATCATTCCACTGTTGATTAATCTCATCATGTCCATACCCCCTTGCCAGTAACCTCTCTTCTAGATTATTCATCTCTTCCTAGAAGCCTTCCAATGTAGGATTCAATCTGGAAGCCCTCATCCCTTGTCCCTTAATTAAATTTTGAAAAATTTATCCTGGGTGCATACTGGACCTGAACAGAAGAGCATTCCTTTGACATGTTTTACGATGAATACCAGTATTGATGGCACAATTGTGTAATTTCTCTGCAAAAAGATCTAAAAATTCAATTTGTGTGTATGACCAGTTGAAGGTAAACTTCAAACAACTGGTCAAACCATTCATCATCTGATGAAACCCATTTAGATCTTCCAGACTACCTTTCCACAACAGAAACATATCATCGACAAAACATCGATAGAATAGAATAGAACATGCACTCTGTATTCCTCTCTATCAAATAAAATGTATTTTCTCACAGAGAGTTTGAGGAATTCCTGAAAAAGGAGGCAGAGACTTCCATACCATGAAGTAATCCTCGATGGATGAGGGACAGAACCCAAGAATCTGAGGTAATAATTTGCCAGTTTAGAACACAGAGGGAAAGCCAAAGAGCAAGGAAACCTGGCCAAGGATTAGGGGGCAGTATGTCAAATAGAGTCAGGCTTCTCATCAAAAGGATGCTTCTGGTCCACAGGAGCCTGACAGGACTTAGGTGGAGCTTGCCCAATACCCTTACTGCCTTTAGTGGCCTTGCGAGGTTCCTGTGAACAGAAGGAGACCTAGTAGGATAGTTTCTCTGGAACTTAGGGATGTGGGACATAGAAGTGTGTTTAAGATCCTTCAAAGCTTTACCATTTTCTTGAAGAGACTTAAACATAGCAGCAGCAGTTCCGAAGAGATATTTATTATCCAAAGGTCAAGCAACTTGGCCTTAATGTCCTCGAGTAATGACAGCAGTTGAAGGCAAGAATAACACCTCATGACAGACCCAAAAGCAGCAGCATCATAGCTGCACTAGATAGAGTGGTGAGCCACCTGAGAGGTAGAACCCAATATATATAGAGAGAGCAGAGAACTTTCATTCAGCATCAGAATGGTCAGAAATAACTTGACAAGTCAAGGCAATCAAGACCAGAGCATATCTAGCTATGAGGGACTGGTAATTAATGGCCCTAAAGGCCAAGGTGGGAGCAGTATACACCTTCTTCCCAATCCTCTCCATTGTCCTACTATCCTTATCCAAAGTGAGGAGCTTGGTAGAGGGGAAAAGCTTAAAAGGTTTGTCAAAAGAGACTGACACCACAGCAGGATTAGCAGGACACTTATACAGAAAGTGAAGTAGGTCAAAAATTAAAAAAGCTGAGTGCACAAGACTCAGGATAAAAAAAACTGTCTAATCCTGCTAAGGAGCTGGTGCCAGGACTGAAAAAAATGACTGTGTAGAATCCTCAAAATATGGAAACATTCCTACAGTGGGGCCAGGCCTGGGAGGAGGATGCCCCCCCTGTTGTAGAAGGAAGTTGCAGTCCACAAAAACTGATAGGACAAAGAAGAGCCATAAAGATGATAGAGTAGACTATTGAGGATAAGAAAGAAATTATGTATTATTACTATTATGCAAAAGGCCCGGAATTTCCAGACAGAAGATATACAAAAAGAAAGAGGAAAGAAAAATACTTCCGCAAGAAAAACTGTCAGAAGCTTCAAATAAAAATGTGTGTTTATTAATACAACAGATTTGTGAAAAACATTATATAGACCAAGAAACTTTGATCTGTTTGGAAAAAGAAGCATCTGAGGGAGTGCGAAAATATAAATGATAAAATGTAGAGATTTTTGAAAAGTATAAAGAAGAAATATGGACATTTAAAAGAAAGAGATTTGATATGGTGCAGTATTTATGCAAAGCTGAAAGCCCGATTAATCAATACAAAAAAGGCAGCCCCAAAGATATTCAAAGAGAAATACAGGCAAAGGCATCCAGATATGGAAAATTTCACAGGAAAAAAAAATCACAAAGACGGAATGTGGAAAAGAACATTAGTAAAGTAGAAGTTAAAAAAAAAAGAAGAAATTATGGAATGCCTGCGAAGTGAAGGGTTTGATGTAGAAGGGTCTAACACGTTACATCACAGCATGATGGAACGAGTCCCAAAACTAAGGAGAAACAGAAGGATCAGCAGACATCTAAAGAAGAAATGTGGACATGGAAAAGAGAAAGAGATTTAATATGGTGTAATATTTATGAAAAGGAGAAAGCAAAACTAACCAATACAAAAGGAGCAGCACTAAAGATATTTGAAGAGAAATACAGGCAAAGGAATCCGGACATGGAAAACTGTACAATACAAAAACATAATAAGACAGAGGAAAAGTAGAAAAGATTAGTAATGAAAGAAATAGAAACTGAGGTTATGGAGTACCTGCAACGTGAGGGATTCAGTGTAGAAAATCTAACTCAGAAAGCATCACAGCAAGATAGAGCAATGGACATCCAAATTAACAAGAAACCAGTGGAATAGGAAGCAACTGATCAGTTGCCATATAAAGATATTTTGGAGCCTTCCACAGGAAGCCAGTATAAACATTTACTTGAAGCTGAACAGCAAGGGAAGGAACAGGAAACTGTGGCAATTCTGATGCAGGCAGTGTTGAGGAGTGATAGGCCAATGAGTTCCCATATGACAGAGCAACGGATGACACGGTGAAATTGAAGAGACTGTGCCACAGGAAGATGCTATAGAACTTTCCATAGCCTGCAGGAAACTGAGAACAAAAAATCTTCCCTCAGTTTAGAAGAAAATGAGCTAAGAGAAGAGTTGCTTGATTTAATAGAGATAGCTAGACATATAAAGATCAACGTCAATAAAACCCAAAAAGTTAGAAGTTTGATAAAACAAATGAACACAGTAATTAGGACTGTCCATGGAGATCCACATGATATAACAGAAGTAAACAGGAAATTTTGCAGCTAAATTAATAACAGATAAAATTCTACCACAAGAACACAGAATAGTAAGGGAAAGGAAGGGGAGAAACTGAATGCCATCATGGAAGTATCGAATAGATAAAACTATAAAGCAATTAAGACAAAAAGTGTCTCTGTTAGAAGACTGTAGAAGAGGGAACAGATCAACAAAAATACTCGAAAAGATAGACGTGATAAAAGTAATGCTTAGTATTATAACAGATAAGGATCTGTCATACACAATCACACATAGACTAAAAATAGCACAGACTAAAAAAAACGTAGAAGATACACAGATAAATATAAAGGAAAAATACAAAATAAGCAATTTATTGATGGCCTAAAAAAGTTGTATAGAGAATTGAGAACAAGGTAAAAGAAATTGAAAGACTAGCAAAAACGGAGAAATAGATACATTTTGGAGAACTATTTATGAAGATCCTGTGGAACATACCAAAGATGCTAAATGGATAGAAGAAGTAAAAGAAAGAATAAGAAGTTCAAAGGTACAGGATATAAAATGGGATGAAGTAGCAGCCAGAGAGATTGAAACAAAGTTAAGAAAAGCCTCTAATTGGAAAACCCAAGGCCCAGATGCAGTACCTAACTTCTAGTTAAAAATTTAACATCTTTGAACGAAGATTAGCCATGAGTAAGAACTATTTATATGTGTACCCCAAACAGACACCAATCTGGGTAACAGGAAAAACAATGCTCCTACTTAAGAGTGAACCTGCAAGCTACCCTAAAAATTATAAACCAATAACCTGCCTTCCGACGACATATAAACTATACACTGGAATTGATGCCAACAGAGTTTATAATCATTTAGAAGAAAACTCAATTATGGCAGTAGAACAGAAGGGCAATAAAAGAAAGTCATATAGAACAAATGATCATTTGTTGTTAAATAAAGTCATAGTGGAGAACTGTAAAAAGGGAAGAATCTAAGTATGGCAGGGATTGACTACAAAAAAAGCATTTGAGAGTATCCCACATTCATGGATAAAAAAGTGCCTAAAAATGCATAAGATCTACACTGATTAACTACATCACAGCGACCATGAAACAGTGGGAAACCACTTTGCAGTTAAGCCATGTTAAAGGACAAATTATTACTTCAGGCATAAAAATCCAAACTGGGTATTCCAGGGTGACTCTCTGTCATTGTTGCTCTTTTGCCTTGCCATTAAACTATTAAGCTGTCTGCTGAACAGATTAGGTCATGGCTATAATTTGGCTCCCAGAAAGCAACAAAGTATAAAGACTTCTCATGTTAGTTTATCAGATGAGGAACTGAAAGCACAACTACAAGAAGTCAAAACTTTTTCAAATGATATAAGAATGTCATTTGGTCTTGATAACGGTGCAAAAGCAATCTTTAAAGCGGGAAAACTGCAGCACCAAGAAAACATCAGTTTGGGACAAGAATGTTTTAAAAGAACTAGAGTAAGAGGGAGTGTGTAAATATTTGGGAATTGATGAAGGATCAACAATAAAACATGAACAAATGCAAATAAAACTCCTGAAAACAGTGTTGACATCTAGGAACAAAATTCAAGACTACAAAACCAATTAACTCTTGCTGTCCTAATTTACAGTTTTGGAGTGACTGATTAGCCCTAAAAGGTGTTGGATAGATTAGACAGGAAAACAAGAAGGATGCTTCATGCTCATCAAATGATTTATAACAATCAGTGCATACCAAATTTATATATTCCCCGTTCTGAATGAGGCATGAGCCTCCTTGAAATTGATTGGATGTATAGATCAGAAATTGTGGACTGCATACATGTCTGCTGACCTTACAAGCCTCAAACATAGTGAATGTTTTGAAACGTGAGGAGAATAAGTCTATAATGACTTCCCTTCTTAGTCTAGCAGAAGCATATCGGCATCAAGCGGGAATGAAAATCAAACCAGAAGTAGATAAAATTCAGGCAGCAACTGAATGTGCCAAAAAACAAAAGAAAGAATATAAGGTGAAAGATCAGATGAAAAGGCAAGAAATGTGGGAAATGCATAAATATAGTTGCAGATATAGAAAACTCCTGGACAAACCTCAAGTTGATCAGGATCAAATGCAAGAATGATTAGCGAGAGGAGAATTCACACCAAAAGATGAAAGGTTAATATTGACGGCCCAAGATAGTGGGCTATGTACATATTGATTTACAAAGTCCATTGAACATGCGAGAGAAACAGACAAATGTAGGTTTTGTAAAACAGAATTGGAAACAGTTGCACACCCTGTTGTTGGTTCTGATATATAAATGGCAGAGAGATGGTATACTACTACTACTTCTTCTTTCGGCTTTTCCCGGTTAGGGATCGCCACAGTGGATCACCTGTCCACTCATGATTGGCAGTGGAGTTTTACTGCATTGAGTTGCCAGCCCAGTGCCCAACCTTCCACAGAAGGCACACACATGCACGCACTCGCACCCAGGACCAATTTAGAATGTCCAATCCACCTACAGCATGTCTTTGGGATGTGTGAGGAAACCAGAGCACCCAGAGGAAACCCACGCGACCACAGGGAGGACATGCAGACTCCACACAGAAGGCACCCCAGCCGAGAATCAAACTGGAGAACCTCTTGTTGTGAGGCGGCATTGCTAACTGCTGCACCACCGTGGCCGCGTGGCAAGACTGTTGTACTGGAGATTGTACAAACATTATAATACTGAAGTACCTGAAAAACAATGGAAACATGAACCACACAGCATAATAGAAAATGATGAAGTCTACAACATATGGGATCACCCATTACTAACAGTTCAGAAGATAGATACAAGAAAACCAAATATAGTTGTCCATGAAAAGAAGACAAAATAGCATTGCTCATTGAAATTGCTACACCCAGTGACTAGTGTCTTGCATACAGTGAGACACAAAGTCATAAAATATCAGGATTTGCAGGCAGAAATGAGAGCAATGTGGAAGAAAGATACCCAGACAGTTCCAATAGTAGTAGGAGCAACTGGTCTTATAAAAGAAAATCTACAATCGTATTTAGATATGTTGCCAATACATGTAACTCCATACAAATTGCAGAAAGAGTCATTACAGGGCACATTGTGTGTGCTGCAAAGAGCACTTCTGGCTGTCATCCAAGAGTGAAACAATACTAATTTTGTGAACTTTAATCATACTTTGACTTAGGAATGCGGTCCATTCCCATCATGGTATTAGAAACCTAAAAGATCTGGAAAAATTAAAAGAAGTGACAGTCTTCAGGAACCTTATAGAACCTGTCAGTTTGTTTAGGTGCAGTGGGCTGAGAATCTTGAGTTTTAGAGGCAGCTATAAAGGTGTCTAGCAAAGTAACCAACGCAAAAGGTACTGCAGAAGGGTTAGGTGTGTCCATCGGAAACAATTCGTAATACCTGTTTTGGATCTCAGAGACCTGAGAACTATCCCAAATAAAATATTCCATCTTTCTGGCTACTGTGTCCCCAAAAGACAGTTCCAAAAGAGACTCAGGGCTAATGGATTTCTCTTCATCAGAGTCATAACACAGGGGTGAAGGCATCTGAGAAGAATAAGACAAAGACCCCTCATCAGAATACTCATCCGAGGAATCAGGTTCCATAGGCCTTTTAGAAGGAGTTGAAGTCCAAGGTGAAGATTGCATAGAGACCCCTTGGGGAAGCTTCAGGTCCATTAAAGCATTAAACAGGTCCTGAGTAAATGCCTGCCATTCCCTTTGAGGATCTTTAGGATGTACAGAAAAATATTTTGTGTTCTGTTTTTTCTCAGTAAGGATGTCAGCCCTGACAAACACCGGAGGTTCCAACCCTTGACAAGATTCAGTAAAAGTACCCAGAACCTCTTCCCTGACCTGAATCTGCAGAATCCATCTAGGGCCCTCCAAGATAACCAACAATGGTTCTCTCTCAATGTCCAGAACAGATGACTGCAAAGCCTTATAGTACGTGCAAAAGTAAGGATCCATGCAGGCGTTTGATGGAGTTGATAGAGTAATCTGAAGTCGATACCTGATGACCAACAGAGCTATCACCCTCTTCTAGAGATATGTCTGGTGGAGGCTGGACAGCCAAAGAATCCAGCTAAGATTTCTTGGCCTTCTTCTTGCTTAATGGTAGTACCGTGGGGTTAACTTATTCTGCCATACTCCCCTGGGCCATCTGTTTAAGCCACTGGTTCTTGAGATAGGTGGATATGGAAGACAGCCAACTTCTTAGAGTCTTAGGCACAAATGCCTTACAAATAATACAGGAAGTATGGTTGTGGAAAGCACCCAAACAAAAGAGGCACTGTTCGTGATGATCCTTATGGGGAACATGCCTACAATACTGACATTTTCCCTTCCTGAATGGAATGAACTCCAGGTAATGAAAAGAAAACAAGACCAACAGTAGGAAAGAAAAAAGACCCCAACAGGGCACTTATCTGACAGCTAGATATCGGCACAGCTAAGGGTGTTCACTGTTCAGGCAGGTGACTGGTAATGGCATTCAGACTGTCAGCAAAGATGTTCTGGGTAATTGCATACATACATCACCTTTATGCCCTCTGTCTTGAGCAGGGTGCATACATGTGACGTATTATGCATACAAGATCTAAGGCTTTGGTATACTGGCCAGATGTTGGGTTACCTTGGCAGGAGATCCCTAAGGTGAAGAATAGTGCAACAGTGATACAGAAGGACATCTTACAGTACACAGACTTTTTCTCCAGTTTAGGTCAAGCTACACGGCAACCTTCAGCTAGGTCCACAAACTGGTTCCTGGTATTAACTGAGTAAACCCAGAACGATCCTTTTAGCATTTTCACAACTTCTTCCCATCAGGATCCACCAAGTCTCTGCTTTTGGTCTTGAAATCCTTTATTATGATAGGTGCATGCCTCGGACATTATGGGCTACAAGCCCTCCTTCCAACAAATGCTTCTCTATGTGCTAACATTAAACCGTGTTCTTACAAGTGCTCACTGTCACTTTTATAAAGGATTTTTTCCTATGTTGATCTTGGGTTTGAGAATGGACAGGAGATGTTGGTCCGAGCTCCAGAGTGTTCTTGCTGGGGTGTAGGAGGAGCTGATAGATGTGATGCTGGGGCAGAAAGTGGGCTGGTATAGAATCAAATGAATTATCTTAAGCTGAGAGAGGAGAAGGTTATGGGGGAATTCTACCAGTTCAGTTTATGGAGTGCTAAGCAGTGATGACAGGAATATGGTAGTTCAGCAACAAATTTAGCTACCTTGTTCTTTGTGGACTCTAGCTTAATAATGAGTGAGGTGTGTAAATTGGTGAGAATTTGAGAGCCGTAGAGAAGGGTTGGTAGTAGATAGGCATGTAATAGAGTTGTTTTAGCTTTACTTGAGAAAACATTTTTGGTTCTGTAAAGGAGACCAAGTTTTTGATATGTTTTCTTAATGTTACTTAGAACATGCAGGCCAAATTTTAGCTGGTCGTCAATAATAACTCCAAGTAGTTTGGTGTGGCTTTCTGCTGTGATGGGTGTGTTATTGTGGGGTATGATGGTGAAGGATGGCGTCAGGTGGGTCATTGTTTTTGGTATGAAGAGTAAGAGTTTGGTCTTCTTTGGATTTAAGATTATATGGTTTTGGTTGAGCCAGTTTTCAATGGACAAGAAGGAGTCCTGTGTTGTAGCATGGAACTCGGGGAAAGGTATCAACCATGGTGATGACTGTGGAGTCATCCGCATACTGCACTAGTGAGGAGTGTGGGGTAGAGGTAGATAATTAATTTAGTAAAAATATTAAACAGCAGTGGTCCTAGGATTGACCCTTGGGGTACTCCTGTCTGTATAGGGAGTTCGGGGAGATAGCAGAGCTCCATTTGACAGATTGGAAACGGTTGCAGTGGTAACTAGAGAACCAGGATATAATGTTGGTGGATAAGTTTAAATGAGAGTGTTTGTCTAAGTGGAGTGGGTGGGAGACTGTTGAATGCCTTTGAGAGGTCAAGAAAGAGACAGGAGACAAGTTTATTCTGATCTCTAGCTTGTGAGATGGTGTTTATGAAGGAGATGAGAGCAGTAGAGGTACTATGACCAGGGTGAAAGCCATGTTGGGTGGGGATGAATAGGTTCTCTTGGATAAGGTATTGTAGGAGTTTATGTACACATTTGTCCAAGATCTTACAGAGGAGTGATATAATTGCTATGGGCCTATAGTTGGATAGTGCAGTGGAGTTACCTCCTTTATGGATGGAGAGAGTTTAGAACTTTTTCCAGATGGCTAGGACTATAGCTTCAGTAATAGATCGGTTGATAAGAATAGAGATGGGTAGGACTAAGGAGTTGGCAGCTAGCTGGAGAAAGAGTGGATGGAGACTATCTATTGAGGGAGAGCAGGGTTTGAGCTTAAGGAGCAGAGATTTTATGTATCTGGTGGATACAGTTTTTAAGCAGAAAGCAGAGAAAGTGTTAGAGGGAATAGGAGGGGTGGGGGTTAGTGTTTGGATGGTTAAGTTTACTAATGGAGTTTATAAAGTAGGAGTTAAAGTTAATAGCAGTTTGGAGGGGAGAGCTAGTGGGGCTTGGGGGGGAGTGGATGGGTTACCAGGATAAAGGGTTTGATTAATTATATGCAGAATTTCTTTGGGTTATGTAGGTGTGTTTCGTGGGGGTTTAAGTACTAGTTTTTCTTGTTATTGTTAACTGTTTTTTTAGTAAGGTTACAAAGTTGTATGTATTGTTGCAGGTAAATGGCAGTTTGGTTTTGGTCCAAAGTTTTCAATTTTTGTCCCTCTGGGCCATTATGGAGCGAGTAGAGGGGGTTAGCCAAGGGGATCCGGCAGATTTTATTCTGACATTGTGCATGAGGACAAGGGAGTTGAGTATATTAAGGAATGTGTTATTAAATTCCGTGACAGCTTCATTGAGGGGTAGATGCCTGAGAAAGGTCCAGTTGATAGCTGAGAGCTGACTGCTTAGTTCATTAGGGTCAAAGTTTTTTAGTCTACGGCATTCTTTGATTTTGTGGGATTTGAGTATGTGAGGAGTAAAATGGAGGACTTTGCTTCGGCAGTGGTCACTGAGGGTGTCAGGTAGGGTTTCAGGGAAGTGATCTTTACAGGGATGTGATACTAGGATCTAGTCGAGTAAAGCTGAATGGGTAGTGGATTTAGTGGTGTAGGTAGGTGTAATTACTAGTTGGGTGAAACCATGTGTAGATGTGTTTTGGTGGAATATGGGAGAAGGGAGTAGTGGTTTGTATGAAGGTACAGTCAGAGGGAGAGGATAGTCCTGGGCCAGGGTTGGGATGTATGTCAACTGCGAGTAAAAGGGAGAGGGGAGTAGGGATTGGTTGAGTCTTAGGGATATGGAGACGGAAGTATTTGGGTTTACCTTTAGGGTGGGTCGCTTTAAATGTGATAAGTTTTGTTTTTTGAGGTAAGGTTTTTGATGCAGTGTCAAGCGGTGGGGTTGAGAAAGAATGAGGGAGTTGAGAGAAGACTGGTGGATAGGTAGAGGTGGGTGAGTGGAAGTTTGGTTTTAGGGGAATGTTATAAGAGGAGGGTTTGTATAAGATAGTTGGGTGGAAGTAGTTAAACGTGCTAGTAGAAGGGAGTGGTGTGACATGGTGAATTGTTGCTGAAGCATTACATTTCTAAAACAGGCAAAAGCAGCTTGTAACGTAGTGATTGCTGTTTCATTACTCTAGGAACTATTTATGCTATGGGGGAAAATGAAAAAACTGTTTAAAGCTCACTCATCAGCAGATGGCATGTGGAGATATCATCAACAGTCTTGCCATTTCCAGAAGCACTCAGGGGAGTGCAGAGATGCAATATGAAATGGTGCTAAGAGAAAATTTGTTAAATTATATGAAAACATCTGGTTCTAGACAATTACAAAAAAGGAAGGCCATCCTTCACAATAAACACTTAAAAGCAGTGTGGTTTGAACGAAACATCAAATACGCTGAACTTCAATAGATGTCAGAAGAGTTTTGCAAACATATGTTTCACTCATATCAACAACCTTTGACAGAGGGAGTAGAACCAGAGGTTTTGTCTTGCTCTAGTAAATGTTGTCTTTAATTCTTAACCCAGGGAAAACAGCTGGATCGCCTTAATCAAGGATATAAACATATGCGGCCAGACCACTGAGGCTATCTGGAAACTGACTTACATGAATCTTTGATAGCTGCATCATTTATTTACTTTGTTAGCCACATTGCATTTATAGGCTGAGACCCATATTCTGTTCAGTCCTGGGACCACTGTCTCATTAAGTGATTTGTTCAGTTACATAAGATGCAAATGGAACTGAAAGACTTAAACCAAGGACTAGAGAACAAAACTCATTAGCAGCTCATAGCCTTAATCTTTTGTGTTAAACTGCCAATACTATGACTATACTTGTTGGTAATATTGACTCAATTATAAAACAAAGAGGCACAGTCAGTCTGGATTTTCTGCAGATTACCTCAGACATAAGCAATGTTATCAAAGCAAAATGCATGACAATCAGAAACTGTTTTATATATACATATAGATATTAGATGTATGTGTGGCTTTTACTTGTTGTCTGGCTGCACATTTGCCCACAGCTGAGCACTCATCTGTTTATCCCAGTGTGAGATACTCATATTCATAGACTGTATATATTTAAGGTATAATTGTATAGGAATATGTATGTCAGGAGGCACAAAGGGACTTGCTCCTGAAAAAAAAACTATTTTTTTAAAACTTACTCCTGATCAGTTTACTAATACTTGAGTGAGTAACAGTGAGTTATGAAACTTGAGCTGTTGGTGTTTCAGTTAATAAAGTAAATCATAAGTGTAACATGCAGACGTTTCAATTTAAGTGGCTTATTTAGAGTGAAAAGTGAAATTCAGGTCTACCTTACTTCTGATGTAAACTGAACAAAAATGAAAAATATGGTCACTCTTGCATAACACAATTTTGGTTGCTTACAGTTCCACTTTTAAAGTCTCTCAATGGAAAGTACAGTTGTGTAAAATCTTACCATAACAGTAAATGTCCTTCTCTTCACTTGCAGTATTCTTCACCTTGGGAGATCTCCTGCCAAGGGTAGACTAACCTTCAGCCAGTATACCAAAGCCTTTAGATCATGTACACACAGTACGTCACACGTAAGCTCCCCACTCAGAACATAGGGCATAAAGGTGACATACAGCGGCAGTTACCAATAATTAAATTGCCTCAGTAGAGAACAGTCTGCATTAGACAAAAGGAGGCTATGCACACACAAAGGGATAAAATGTAGATGGAAAAAGGGCGATCCTCTAATAAGAAGGTAACTAAATCAAAACCCAGAGGATAAAAGGTGGATAGAGAGAGGGAGGGACCGAATACTGCAACAGTGAAGAGAAGGACATCTACTGTTATGGTAAGATTTTACACTGTATTATGTTCTTCTATATCACTGTTGCAGTATTCTTCACATTAGGGAGAGTACAAAAGCTGAAAAAAAAGGAGTGGGAGGTGAAAGGCTGGAAAGCAACAAACCCATGCAGGTTGACCCTAGTAAAACCTGCTCTGGCTCTAGAAACCATATCCTATTTAAAATGCTTAGTAAAGATATCCAGTGAGGACCAAGGAGCAGCTTCAAGGATGGAATTAGTGTCCAAACCCTTGAAGAAATTTACCAGAAGATACAACAGTCCTAGTGGAATGAGCTCTAACTGAAATAGAAAGACATTTACCATGATAAGAATAACCAAAGGAGAATGGCCTTACTTATCCAGGAGGAGATGGTTTTCTTGGAAACAGCAAAACTCAAAGATGTGGCATGAAAAGAAACAAAAATCTGATCAGACTTACAGATGTTCTTAGTTTTATCCAAAATAACACCCAAGCTGTCTGTGCAAATTCATGGTATGCAGAACCCTATCATTAGCAGACTGTGGAGAAGGAAAAAAGGGAGTTGTACTGCCTAATTAAGGACAACTCATTTACAACCTTGGGCATAAAAGGATTAATACAAAGAAACACCGTGTTTCTGTGAAAAAACAAAACAAGGAGGAATGGCCATAAGAGCCTGAAGCTCAGAAACCCTCAAAGAAGACGCAAGAGCAATCAACAAGACAGTTTTCCAGGCACAGTGTTGCAGAGAATCTGAAACTGTAGGCTGAAAAGGAACCTGACACAATTTTTCCAAAACAAAATTAAGGTACCAAGGAGGAGGAATAGGCTTCCTTAGAGACCTAAGATGCAGGATGCTTTAAGAAGCTTTTTAACCTCAAAACAAGAACCCAAAGGAGGATTCAAGGGAAGACAGGCAAAATAGCTGACAAATGGGACTTAACAGAAGACTAGACCAAGCCATACTGGAGCAACACACATAAATAGGAGAGGACAAGAGGGACTCCATTGAAAAAGGGTCCTGGCTACAAGCATAGCACCAGACAGAAAATCTTTTCCATTTGGCCATATAAGACTTTCTGGTTGTGGGTTTTGATGCCTCCTGTAAAACCTTGAGCACAGCCTCAGAAAAGATTGCCTAAAAGGATCAAAACCCTATTACCCATAGTGTCAGCTGAACAGTGGACCAGTGATGATTGATGAGTGACCCCTTGTCCTGTGCGAGGAGGTCCAACCGATGAGGTAGCTTGTGGTGATTACCCCTTGCCAGATGTACTAAGAGGGGGAACCAGTGCTGTCTCTGCCAAAAGCGAGTCACTAGCAAGAGTTTTGAGGAATCCAGCTAAATCTTCTGCAGGACACTTGGAAGTAGAGGAAGAAGAGGGAAGGAACAGAGAAACATTCCCTTCCAAGGAAAAGAAGGGGCATGATACTCTGGAACAGAAAAGAGGGAGATACCTGTTCTGAGGGGAAACAAAAAGATCTATCTGAGTAATACCCCACCTATGGACTATGTCAAGGAACACGTCTCTGTGAGGCATCCATTCATGAACCTGTGTTTTGGACTTGCTCAAAGAGTTTGCCATTAGACAAACTGAAGAGTTAGCTTGTAACTGATAGCCAGATCCCAGGCCTGAAGAGCTAGCCTGCAAAGAAGGTAAGTCTTTGTGCCCCCACTTGTTGGCATACCAAATCACTGTGATGTTTTCTGTGTAAACCTTTTTCGGGCCTGGAGAAAGTATGGTGTGAAAAGCCTGAAGGGCCAGAATAAGAGCTCTCATCTCTTTGATGTTGATATGGTCTGACTTCTGATACGGGGCCCTGAGACCTTGAACTTTCAGATAACCACAGAAAGCCCCCCCCACCCCACCCAATGTCTGAAGTATAAGTGAAAAGTTCTTGAAAATGAAGTGGAGGCTGAAAGGGCAGGCCTTTGGTTGATGTTAAGTTGCTGAATCCACCACTTGGATTCCTGCTTGAGACAAGGAAGGAGAGACACTCTAAAATTCAGAGGGTGCCAATGCTGAAGTCAAACTGTCTTGAGGTACCACTGAAGCTTCCACATATGCAGTCTGGCAAGAGGGAGCATTGAAGCAGAAGAGGCAGTGAATATTAGGGCCTGAAGAAACTCCCTGGCTGGAAATGGCAGGCAGAGGAAGAAGAAACTGAAAAAAAGCTGTCAAGGACAAAACATTTGGAGACTGAGGAGAGGCCAACATTGGCACTGTCTGAATCCTGCAGCCCAGATACACATGATCCTGAGTGGGAGTCAGGATAGACTTTTGAAAGTTGATAGTGAACCCTAGACTTAAAGAAGATATATGGTGATCTTTAGAGCCTGTAACAGGCAATTGGGAGAATGTACCTGAAGCAATAGGTTGTCTAAATAAGGAAAATGCTGAATGTCTTGGGGCCTGAAAAAGGCAATCACATGAGCTAAAAATTTTTGAATACCCTTGAGGCAGTAGAGAGGCAAAAGGATAAAGCAGAAAACTCAAAATGAGTGGAAGAAGCAGAGAAATGTAAAAACTTCCTGAAAAAAGGGTAAATAGAAATATGAAGCTACGCATCCTTCAGATCCAAGGAAACCAGAAAAGCCTGGAGCAACAACAGAGTAAATAGAGTTTAAAGAGAAAGCATCTGAAAGGATGGAACTTTGAGAAAGGTGTTGAGCAAGGAGAGATCCAGAACAGGCCTCCAAGTCAAGCGTCCTGCTTTCAAGGAACCAGAAACATTTTGGAGTAGAATCTCTGTCCTACTTGGGAAGAAGGGAGAGCTGAATAGTTCCCTGGTCCACTAGGGATCCAAGAACCTCTGAGAAATGATGAAGTTGTTCTCACAGAGTTTGAGGAATTCCTGAAAAAGGAGGCAGAGACTTCCATACCATGAAGTAATCCCCGATGGATGAGGGACAGAACCCAAGAATCTGAGGTAATGATTTGCCAGTTTAGAACACAGAGGGGAAGCCAAAGAGCAAGGAAACCTGGCCAAGGATTAGGGGGCAATATGTCAAATAGAGGTAGGCTTGTCAGGAAAAGGATGCTTCTGGTCCACAGGAGTCTGAGAGGACTTAGCTGGAGCTTGCCTAACACCTTTCCTGCCTTTAGTGGCCTTGCGAGGTTCCTGTGAACAGAAGGAGACCTAGTAGGATAGTTTCTCTGGAACTTAGGGATGGGGGACACAGAAATGTGTTTACGGTCCTTCAAAGCTTTACCATTTTCTTGAAGAGACTTAAACATAGCAGCAGCAGTTCCAAAGAGATATTTATTATCCAAAGGTCAAGCAACTTGGCCTTAATGTCCTCGAGTAATGGCTGCAGATGAAGACAAGAATAACACCTCATGACAGACCCAAAAGCAGCAGATCAGCTCTGGAAGATGTATCAGCAGCATCATAGCTGCCCTATCTAGGGCAGCATCATAGCTGCCCTAGATAGTGTGGTGAGCCACCTGAGGGGTAGAACCCAATACATAGAGAGAGCAGAGGACTTTCATTCAGCATCAGAATGGTCAGAAATAACTTGACAAGTCAAGGCAATCAAGACCAGAGCATATCTAGCCATGGTGGGCCTGGTAATTAAGGGCCCTAAAGGCCGAGGTGGGAGCAGTATACACCTTCTTCCCAATCCTCTCCATTGTCCTACTGTCCTTATCCAAAGGGAGAAGCTTGGTAGTGGGGAAAAGCTTAAAAGGTTTGTCAAAAGAGACTGACACCACAGCAGGATTAGCAGGACACTTATGTAAAAAGTGAAGTAGGTCAAAAATTAAAAAAAGATAGCTGAGTGCACAAGACTCAAGATAAAAAAAAGTGTCTAATCCTGCTAAGGCGCTGGTGCCAGGACTGAAAAAAATGATTGTGTAGAATCCTCAAAATATGGAAACATTCATACAGTGGGGCCAGGTCGGGAAGGAGGATAGCCCCCCTGTTATAGAAGGAAGTAGCAGTCCACAAAAACTTATAGGCCAAAGAAGAGCCATAAAGACGATAGAGTGTACTATTGAGGATAAGAAAGAAATTATGTATTGTTACTATTATGCAAAAGGCCCGGAATTTCCAGACACAAGATATACAAAAAGATTAACAGAGAAGTTAGAGGAAAGAAAAATACTTCCGCAAGAAAAAACTGTCAGAAGCTTCAAATAAAAATGTGTGTTTATTAATACAACAGATTTGTGAAAAACATTATATAGACCAAGAAACTTTGATCTGTTTGTAAAAAGAAGCATATGAGGAAGTGCGAAAATATAAATGACAAAACGTAGAGATTTTTGAAAAGTATAAAGAAGAAATATGGACATGGAAAAGAAAGATTTGATATGGTGCAGTATTTATGCAAAGTTGAAAGCCAGATTAATCAATACAAAAAAGGCAGCCCCAAAGATATTCAAAGAGAAATACAGGCAAAGGCATCCAGATATGGAAAATTTCACACTAAAAAAAATCACAAAGAGGGAATGTAGAAAAGAACATTAGTAAAGTAGAAGTTAAAAAAAAGAAATTATGCAATGCCTGCAAAGTGAAGGATTTGATGTAGAAGGGTCTAACACGTTACATCACAGCATGATGGAACGAGTCACAAAACTAAGGAGAAACAGAAGGATCAGCAGACATCTAAAGAAGAAATGTGGACATGGAAAAGAGAAAGAGATTTAATTCTGCTCTACTGGGCTCTACCCACTCCGTTCGCCCTTCGGGCTCACTCCGCTCCCCTACCCTGCCCCCAAATTCCACCCGCCCCCAGCACCTCTACCTATATTCCTCCATAAACCACACCCTCTGCTAGTCTACTCCAATCAGTAGCATACATCTAGACACACCCTCCTTTTACCCGCCAAAATCAGCCCTCTAATAGTCCTCATACAAACCCCTATCATCATCTTTCCTAGCCTAAACCACTCCTTTTCCCACAACCACACCACACACCCCCACACTGACTACAATCCTCCACATATTTCCTACTACATAGGGAATCCACCTACTGCTCAATACTTATGTGTCCTCTATACACCTTCTAACTCTACTCACAACTATTATTCTGTCATCTCCTTCCTATCATGTTTTCAAAACTCTGTCTCATCTCCCTTTCTCTTTTCTTCCTCTTCTCTTCATTCTACTGCAACCACCTCTCCCAACCCACTTTCTCCCTACACTCCCAACACTTTCATATAACCAATTATCAGAACTCACCTCTCTCACAATCATACTCTATTATTTCCCCCTATCTGTATCCTTCTAACAATCTCTTTCTTTTCCAATACAAACTTTTCTCCTACAATACACTCCCCATCTCTATAACTACTTGCAAATCACTCCAATACACAACAGAAGCCAAACTCTTTACTTTACTATCTGCCCACATAAACAGTTTCATACTACAGCATATTAATACTCTCATTTCTGGTGATATCCACCCAAACCCTGGCCCATCCCCTATAACAGCCACAAATAAATCCCTATTATTTACTTCCTTAAACTCCCAAAGTATAGTAAATAAAGTCCCAAACCTCCAAGCATGGCTCATACACAAACCTGACATCCTGTCTATTTCTGAAACCTGGTTAAAACCACCTATAAATGGCTCTGAGATTATTCCCCCAAACTACTCCATCATCAGGAAAGACAGACCTCTCAAAAAGGGTGGTGGGGTAGCCCTCATATATTCATCCTCCCTAGCAGTCACTCCCTACAATAAGCCTACTCCACACTTTAACAATGCTGAACTTCTCCTTACTCTACTACAAATCAATAATCACAAACACATTTGTTTAGCATCCCTTTATATACCCCCAGGGGATAATATTTCCACTCTTGAACTTATCCTCTCCTGGATCTCTAGTAACATTAGCAATGAAACCATAATCCTAGGAGATGTAAACATCAATTGGGCTTGTATACAATCTCCAACAAACTCCGTAAATATTAACCTATACAACTTCTCTCAACTAATCAATTCAGTAACTCGCCCTGCAAAAAACCTCTCCAGTGGAAGTATACTGGATTGGATCCTTGTCTCCCATCCTCACTATTTCTCCGACAGTGGCACCCTTCCAGACTCTCTTAGTGATCACCTACCCATTTTCACTAACCGACTACCCACTGTCCTTCAACAAACCCACAACTATATAACTATCCGTGACCAGAAAAAGTTTAACCCAACTACCTTCGTAAATTCCTTACAAGCAATTAATTGGAACTGTCTAAAAACATTACCACTAGACATGGCAGTGTCACACTTTAATACAACATTCTTGAAATTACTCGACTCACAAGCTCCCCTAAGGACTAAGAGAATAAAAACAAAGTCAGCCCCCTGGCTATCCAAACATACTCTTGCTATTATGAGACATAGAGATAAAGTCTGGGCACGCTACCAAAAAATTAAGACAAATCTGCTCCTTAACGAATATAAAATGCTTCGAAATAAAGTAAAGAAACTCATCACTTCTGATAGACGAAACTATTTTTCTACACTCCAAAACCAAAATAAAAACAACCCTCAAAAATTCTGGAAAGGGATCTCTAGTCTCCTTCATCCCAGTACACCAGATACTCCCACCCCAGACCCAAATGCCTCTGAACTAGATCTGGCCACCCAATTTAACTCATTTTTTATTGACTCTATTGCCAAACTGACCTCTTCTTTCTCCAACTCCACCATACCCTCAAACAACCACTCGCCCCCCCACTCACACTCTATCCTTCCCAACTTCCACTCCCCCCCACTCACACTCTATCCTTCCCAACTTCCACTCCCTGCTTCCCATCCTCTAACTCCTCTACCTCTTCTACTACCCAACCTTTACCCCAAACACCTCCACCCTCCAACTCTCGCTCTCCCAACTCCACTCTCCTCTCTTTTTCTCCCGTGCCAACATCTACTATAAAGAAACTCCTTCTAAAACTGAAACCTTGTACCAACGCCCCTGATAATATACCTTCGTACTTTCTTAGTATAGCTGCTGAAACGCTTGGATATCCCATTAGCATCCTAATCAACCATTCCCTAAAAGAATGTGCAGTTCCCCAAATCTGGAAACAGGCATATATTATTCCTCTCCACAAAGGGGGCAACAACAACAACGTCACTAACTTTCGTCCCATAGCCATCCTGTCCCCCATTTCGAAAATCCTAGAAAAATGTGTCCAACTTCAACTCCTTCCTCATCTCCTAGACAATCACCTTATAACTCCCACACAACACGGTTTCAGACCTAACCACAGCACAATGACTGCCCTCCTCTCCTTCCTCGAAACGGTAAATAGAGCTCGTGATTCTGGCCTAATTGTTTCTACATTGCTACTAGACCTCTCCAAAGCCTTCGATACCATCTCACATAGCCTGCTCATTACTAAATTCTCAGAGCTTAACCTTTCTTCATCCTCCTTGAAATGGTTCTCCAGTTACCTATCCAACCGAAATCAAGCAGTAAAATGGAAAAAAAAACTACCTCCTCATTCCTTAGTACCCCCACAGGTGTTCCACAAGGCTCCATTCTAGGTCCTGTTCTCTTCAACATATTTATAAATGACTTCCACAAATCACTCCCTTTCTCAAACATCATCCAATATGCAGATGATTCAACAATCATTTGCTCAGCCACCTCTATCACTACACTTCAAAAACTAACTCAGGATGCTTTCTCTACAACAGAGCAATGGATGTTAAAAATCACCTAGCTCTTAATGCCTCCAAGACTAAACTAATGATTTTTACTCCTTCTAAAGCTACTTCTCTCAATATGAATACATTTTCAATCACTAGCCAAAATAACTCACCCCTAGAATTGGTGTCAGACACCAAGCTACTAGGGGTACAAATTGACAACCAACTGAAATTTACCTCTCACCTACAAAAAAACATCAAAAAGACCCATCAAAAACTTGGTATGCTTTATAGACAAAATGCATACCTTACCTCTGCTACTAGAATAACTCTCACTACATCCTTCCTTATCCCCTCCCTTTTCTATGGCACCCCACTCCTAACTAATCTTCAATCCTCTCTCAAAAAACAACTTTCCTCTTGCTACAATAAAATTGCAAAATTCGCCACTAGCCACAAGTCTTCCACCCACCACTGTTTTTCCCTCCAGAAACTAAAATGGCTAGAGCTTCCCAATCAATTAACTTACACACAACTAACTCTAGCCCACAAGCTTATTCTTAATCCCTCCCTCTGTCCTTCCCTTTCTTCTGCTTTTAATATGCACCTACCCAATAGAGTATTAAGATCAAATAATCAAAACCTACTCAAAGTCCATAAACCTACTCATCCCCCAGGCAAAAATCTTCTATCCTTCAACCTAGCTCGCCTCTGGAACTCCCTTCCTCCACTCATCCGCACCACCTCTAATCACGCTGCTTTCAAAAAATCTCTATATGCACACCTGGCATCACAGTGGGAATGCTCCTGCTCCCACCCTACATAACCTACTCTTCTCCTACTCTCATCCCTTCATGCTCTCCTTACATCTTTAAATCACCCAGAAAAGTCCATAGAAATTATTACACTAGTCCATATCCTTCCTCTTCCCCCACTACATCAGGTCATTGTACCTCCTCTTCCATTTTAGTAACTTTGTTCTCCTAACTACTCTGCATAAATGGATAATTTCATGCTAAATAGTTAATACATTTTTCTGCAATGTATTTTAAATGTACACTTGCTGTACTACTTGATATTGCTTTATTTTTTACCTGTTACCTATTGTTAAACTTTGTTTGTATGTATAATGTATGTTCGTAAGTATGACAAATGTATTTTTTGGAGCTTTTCTCCCCAGGACTCCATTGAAAACGGGTTCATTATGGCCCAATGGACTATCCTGGTAAACCAACTACAATAAATAAATAAATATGGTGTAATATTTATGAAAAGGAGAAAGCAAAACTAACCAATACAAAAGGAGCAGCACTAAAGATATTTGAAGAGAAATACAGGCAAAGGAATCCGGACATGGAAAACTGGACAATACAAAAAAATAATAAGATAGAGGAAAAGTAGAAAAGATTAGTAATGAAAGAAATAGAAACTGAGGTTATGGAGTACCTGCAAAGTGAGGGATTCAGTGTAGAAAATCTAACTCAGAAAGCATCACAGCAAGATAGAGCAATGGACATCCAAATTAACAGGAAACCAGTGGAATAGGAAGCAACTGATAGTTGCCATATAAAGGTATTTTGGAGCCTTCCACAGGAAGCCAGTATAAACATTCACTTGAAGCTGAACAGCAAGGTAAGGAACAGGAAACTCTGGCAATTCTGATGCAGGCAGTGTTGAGGAGTGATAGGCCAGTGAGTTCCCATATGACAGAGCAACGGATGACACGGTGAAATTGAAGAGACTGTGCCACAGGAAGATGCTATAGAACTTTCCATAGCCTGCAGGAACCTGAGAACAAAAAATCTTCCCTCAGTTTAGAAGAAAATGAGCTAAGAGAAGAGTTGCTTGATTTAATAGAGATAGCTAGACATATTAAGATCAATGAAAGAAATAGATTGCAGAAAGTCAATAAAACCCAAAAAGTCAGACGTTTGATAAAACAAATCAACACAGTAATTAGGACTGTCCATGGAGATCCACACGATATAACAGAAGTAAACAGGATATAGTGCAGCTAAATTAATAGATAAAATTCTACCACAATAACACAGAATAGTAAGGGAAAGGAAGGGGAGAAATTGAATGCCATCATGGAAGTATTGAATAGAGAAAACTATAAAGCAATTAAGACAAAAGTTGTCTCTGTTGGAAGATTGTAGAAGAGGGAACAGATCAACAAAAATACTCGGAAAGATAGACTTGATAAAAGTAATGCTTAGTATTATAACGGATCAGGATTTGTCATACAATATCACAAATAATAGACTAAAAATAGCACAGACTAAAAAAACGTAGAAGATACACAGATAAATATAAAGGAAATGTACAAAATAAGCAATTTATTGATGGCCTAAAAAAGTTGTATAGAGAATTGAGAACAAGGTAAAAGAAATTGAAAGACTAGCAAAAACAGAGAAATAGATACATTTTGGAGAAATATTTATGAAGATCCTGTGGAACATACCAAAGATGCTAAATGGATAGAAGAAGTAAAAGAAAGAATAACAAGTTCAAAGGTACAGGATATAAAATGGAATGAAGTAGCAGCCAGAGAGATTGAAACAAAGTCAAGAAAAGCCTCTAATTAGAAAACCCAAGGCCCAGATGCAGTACCTAACTTTTAGTTAAAAGTTTTAACATCTTTGAACGAAGATTAGCCATGAGTAAGAACTATTTATATGTGTACCCCAAACAGACACCAAGCTGGCTAACAGGAAAAACAATGCTCCTACTTAAGAGTGAACCTGCAAGCTACCCTAAAAAGTATAGACCAATAACCTGCCTTCTGACAACATATAAACTATACACTAGAATTGATGCCAACAGAGTTTATAGGCATTTAGAAGAAAACTCAATTATGGCAACAGAACAAAATGGCAATACAAGAAAGTCATATGGAGCAAATGATCATTTGTTGTTAAATAAAGTCATAGTGGAGAACTGTAAAAAAGGGAAGAATCTAAGTATGGCAGGGACTGACTACAAAAAAAGCATTTGAGAGTATCCCACATTCATGGATAAAAAAGTGCCTAAAAATGCATAAGATACACCCTACACTGATTAACTACATCACAGTGACCATGAAACAGTGGGAAACCACTTTGCAGTTAAGCCATGTTAAAGGACAAATTATTATTTCAGGGATAAAAATCCAAATGGGGATATTCCAGGGTGACTCACTGTCGTCATTGCTCTTTTGCCTTGCCATTAAACTATTAAGCTGTCTGCTTAACAGATTAGGTCATGGCTATAATTTGGCTTCCAGAAAGCAACAAAGTATAAAGACTTCTCATGTTCTCTTTGTCAATGATTCAAAACGGTATAGTTTATCAGATGAGGAACTGAAAGCACAACTACAAGAAGTCAAAACTTTTTCAGAAGACATAAGAATGTCATTTGGTCTTGATAAATGTGCAAAAGCAACCTTTAAAGTGGGAAAACTGCAGCACCAAGAAAACATCAGTCTGGGACAAGAATGTGATTTAAAAGAACTAGAGCAAGAGGGAGTGTGTAAATATTTGGGAATTGATGAAGGATCAACAATAAAACATGAACAAATGCAAATAAAACTCCTGAAAACAGTGTTGACATCTAGGAACAAAATTCAGGCTACAAAACCAATTTGCTCTTGCTGCCCTAACTTACAATTTTGGAGTGACTGACTGGCCCTAAAAGGTGTTGCATAGATTAGACAGGAAAACAAGAAGGATGCTTCATGCTTATCAAATGATTTATAAAAATCAGTGCATACCAAAATTATATATTCCCCGTTCTGAATGAGGTATGAGCCTCCTTGAAATTGATTGGATATATAGATCTGAAATTGTGGACTGCATACATGTGTGCTGACCTTACAAGACTCAAACATAGTGAATGTTTTGAAATGTGAGGAGAATAAGTCTGTGATGACTTCCCTTCTTAGTCTAGCAGAAGCATATCGGCGTCAAGCGGGAATGGAAATCAAACCAGAAGTAGATAAAATTCAGGTAGCAACAGAATGTGCCAAAAAACAAAAGAAAAATATAAGGTGAAAGATCAGATGGACAAACCTCAAGTTGATCAGGATCAAATGCAGGAATGATTAGGAATGGAAATCAAACCAGAAGTAGATAAAATTCAGGTAGCAACAGAATGGCAATTTTCTACGTTCCAGTGCACTTTTAATGGAACAGTAGTAGTTTAGTCCAGGCTTCCTAAAAGAGTTCAGCTTTAATTGCCACATGAGTTCATGTTTCTCCAGAATATTCGGGATGTCTCCTTCAAGATCACCCATGTCTATGCGATCCAGGATCTGGAACTTAAAACCTGTGTGTCTTTTATGAAGAGAAAAGTGTTTGGCTAGTGCATTATTTTTACATCCAGAGCGGATTTCTGACAGATGACATGAAATCCTATGGTTGAGTTTATTTACAGTCTTGCCCACATATGAATGCATCACATTCATTGCACTGTAAACAAAAAACTGGTATAGCAATGGGGGCTGCCATGGCTCCCAGCATAGCTAACATAGCCCTGGGCAAATGGGAGGAGGACTTTGAGTTAAACAATACAGATTACATGCAGCATATCACATGCTATTTATGTTTTATTAATGATGTCTTTATTGTGTGGGAAGGTGACACCTTGCAGCTTGGAGATTTTATCACTTACCTCAATCAAACAACCCCCTTCCTGAAGTTTACCTCTTCCCATAGCTGTACTTCAACCACTTTCTTAGATATGCAGATTTACAAGGACACCAACGATAACAGAATCACCACTGATCGAAGCAACAGAAATTGAAACAAACTGAGATGAATGAAACAAAATCCACGTCAGCAGAACCAGCAGCAAAGAGTCCAATATTAAGTGTTTTATTAACATCCACTTTTCGTTCAAGAAAACTGAACTTCTTCAGACAAACATCAAAAGGTAACAAATGTAAAAAAACTCCTTAAATACACAATTAACAACACATGGTACATTTGATTGGACCAACCAACTGGTTAAAACTCGCTGACATCAATGTGTGGGAAAAAGCTGATCTCAAAGCTTCTTAAAGAGCTACTACATACAAAAGTCAGGTCTTTACAGATTGTGTTTTAAAATCAAACTACTAACCAAAATAAAATAAAAAATTATCAATGAAAATGTGTCTAAACATAAAATGTTTAAAACCAAGAAAAACAAAACATAATAAATGGAACCAATTTAATAACTTAAACTAAGAAGTAAAACATAAAAAATAGTAAGTCATGAATAGAAAATAAGAATAAAAAATAATGAAATTACCTCTGCATACTTCTGAGTTTCAAAATGCAAGCTAAACTTACTCTGTCATTAAGACCTGGAGGTCTGGATGAACAGAGTTTCAGCTGCCAAATCACTTCTAGGCGCTCTAATAATAGTTGAAAAGGACCCCCCCTGATGTCAAAGGGAACCTGTCCTAACACCCTAAAAGTAAAACTGTGCTGAGGGTGGTCATTAACATGTTTCGCCAAAGCATTTTCACACTTATTTTTCCTTATACAATATAAATGCTCATAGATTCTTTCGTTGAAACCTCTGTCAGTCTTGCCCACATAAAGCTGACACCAGTGATGGGTCAAATGACCGTGAGGACAGTGGAAGTTCCACCTCAACTGTTTCAAGGGTGCCTGTACATCCTAGACCTACCGGTGAATGTCCCAGGACCAGTTCATCTCTGAGCCGAACTGGAGACTCACTGAATGTTACATCTTGGTTGAATGAACAACTCCCGGTTTTTGAGAACAGGGACGGGTTTGTGTCTATTGACACAGGGACATCAGAAGCTCCTTTACTGGACTTTTTGAAAACCTTGGACCACAAATCTTTAAAGGTAAAGAAGCTTCAGTTAGAGATTTCCTATTTTAATGAATGTAAAAAAGTGGGGGTTGTGCCAAAGGGCTTGCGCTCTTGGCAGTACCCCACTGGACTGATAGCTGGTTCAGAGTTCCATAGTGAGCTGATTTGTTTGTTTGATAGACATGGACATGAGTTAATGGACTTAATGGTCAAATTTTATCAGAAATTTATAGACCAGTTGAGTGCTGAAATTGAAATTTTGGATACCAATATTAAGTCACATGTAGATTTTAACAGGTATAATTATGAGTATAAACAAATTTTTTTGGCCATAGACCAACAGATATCTCGTAATATGGAGATGAAAATGAAAAAACTGAAAAGAGACATAGATGCATATAATAAACAAACTGCATATCCCCATTCTCAAAGTGTTGGCGACAGTCTAGGTGCTCCTGTTAACCTGACTCACCTGATGAGGCAGACAGCTAGACCTAGTAGGCCGGCCACTGGAGAGGATGTGGAGGATGTTGTTCCTACAGAAAATTTTGTGACTGACGGTGGCAGGAATGAGGAGGTTTCTCATTCTACACGGTCTTTTTCCTCGAACCGGGGACAGAACCATCAGAGGTTTTACAACACGAGGAGCTACCACAGGAACAAAAGCAAGAAGCCTTTTCAGAAGCAATGAGAAGGACAAAACCTGACATTATTAGTAACAGTTTTGGAGATTTTTTCGTTTACAACTATTCGAGTTTTTCAATCACTGTGGAGATGTCTGATTTATTTTCAAAAGGTCTCACTTTTGTCCCATGGAGACATTTTAATCTAGCACACACATTGCTTGATTTAAAGTTGTTTATACGTAAGTTGAATTTATTGTTAATTTTTGGTAATATTGTTTTAGACAAAAAAACTCTGAGAGTTCCAAATACATTTAACCCCCCCTATCCACCCTTTACTTTTTTTATTTGAACACTTGTGTGAAACCGAAATTAGAAACTTGGTCAACTGTTGTAGGACACTTCCGAACAAAAACTTGACTGATGATGAAGTTGACTTGTTGGACACTCTAAAAAGTTTACCTGTCAGGATTCTTAAACCTGACAAGGGGGGTGGTTTAGTACTAATGGACACTTGTCATTATGAAAACTGTCTTACCCACATGTTATTGCAGGATGCTTATACACTGTCTAGCATTAACGAATTGAATGCAGCGTATAGGTGCATCCATGTGGTCTTGAATGATTTATTTTTAGAAAATGTTATAGAACAAGATGTGTTGAAATATTTGACTGTTTCATTTCCCAAGATTCCGACAGTTTTCGGATTACCCAAGATCCATAAAGATGTGCACAACCCTCCCATGAGGCTATTGGTTAATGCTAGGGGTTCAATCACTTACCCGATAGCCAAATACGTGGACAATATACTGAAAAAATACGTTGAAAAGGAAACACACATCTGTAAAGACTCTCGAGCTTTTTTAAAAGCCATGGGTGCTTTAGAATTCAAGAGAGGTCACAGATTTGTGACAATAGACGTAAAAGACCTTTATACGTCTATCCCTCACACTACAGGGATTGACTGGGTCACTGACCGTTTATTGTATCACAACGCTAGCAGTGCAGAAATCAGATTGGTGCAGGAATTGTTAGATGTCATCTTGAAGTTTAACTTTGTAACATTTGGGGGAGAGATATATTTACAGAAGACTGGTGTAGCCATGGGCTCACCAGTAGGGGCCAGTTTTGCCAACATCGTAATGGCTGAATGGGAACACAGATATGTCTTTGGTAATTGTAACGGTCAGTTCAAAATTGATTTTTATACCAGATTTTTGGATGACATCTTTATATTGACAGAAGGTTCAACTAACGATGTGGGCACTTTTATGGACCATCTCAATTCCAGCACGTCTTTTTTGAATTTTACATTTGTAGAGTCTGATTCTAGAATTTCTTATCTGGATGTAGACTTATATAAAGATATTTCTGCTGGTAGCTTTAAGGCCAAAATATTTCGTAAGAGTTCCTATTCTAACACCATGTTACACTTTACTAGTGCCCACCCTGGGCACCAAAAAAGAGTAGTAGTCAAGGGGCAACTTGTGCGCGCTGCTCAAATGGTAACAGACAATGAACCCTTTTTAGAAGAATGTGAGTTTATTAAGGGATTGTTTCTACACAGAGGTTACCCAGACAAGTTTATTCATGACCTGGTTACTGAGGTCCAGACTAAAAGGTATGGGGGTGTTTATAAACCTATTTTACAAAGCAGTTTGTTCCCAAGTTGTCCACTAGAACATTCACCTCCAGTTATGCCTGAAGTCTTTGTAGACAACAAGAAAGTAGACACTTCTATTTCTTTCATCACTAATTATAGTGCAGAGATTCACTTAATTAAGGAGGTGTTTGTCAAGAACTGGAGTATTTTCCGGTGTGACGATGCCTTACAAGCCAGGTTTGGTACTTTGCCTAGGTTTTATATACAGGAAGGGTGATAACCTCAAACGGATATTAGAAACAAAAAATGACACTCTTGTCAGAGTAGAGGGCACTTTCAAATGTGAGAGTTGCAACATGTGCAGGCACATTGCCACTGGTTCAAGATTTAAAATTGATGGGTCTTCTTTTTCCACTGTTGGTAGATTCAACTGTAAATCTCGATCGGTTGTTTATTTAGCTTGCTGCCAGTCTTGCCCAGCGTTTTATGTGGGCAAGACTGACAGAAGTTTTAACGAAAGAATCTATGAGCATTTATATTGTATAAGGAAAAATAAGTGTGAAAACGCTTTGGCGAAACATGTTAATGACCACCCTCAGCGCAGTTTTACTTTTAGGGTGTTAGGACAGGTTCCCATTGACATCGGGGGGGGGGTCCTTTTCAACTATTATTAGAGCGCCTAGAAGTGATTTGGCAGCTGAAACTCTGTTCATACAGACCTCCAGGTCTTAATGACAGAGTAAGTTTAGCTTGCATTTTGAAACTCAGAAGTATGCAGAGGTAATTTCATTATTTTTTATTCTTATTTTCTATTCATGACTTACTATTTTTTATGTTTTACTTCTTAGTTTAAGTTATTAAATTGGTTCCATTTGTTATGTTTTGTTTTTCTTGGTTTTAAACATTTTATGTTTAGACACATTTTCATTGATAATTTTTTATTTTATTTTGGTTAGTAGTTTGATTTTAAAACACAATCTGTAAAGACCTGACTTTTGTATGTAGTAGCTCTTTAAGAAGCTTTGAGATCAGCTTTTTCCCACACATTGTTGTCAGTGAGTTTTAACCAGTTGGTTGGTCCATTCAAATGTACCATGTGTTGTTAATTGTGTATTTAAGGAGTTCTTTTTACATTTGTTACCTTTTGATGTTTGTCTGAAGAAGTTCAGTTTTCTTGAACGAAAAGTGGATGTTAATAAAACACTTAATATTGGACTCTTTGCTGCTGGTTCTGCTGACGTGGATTTTGTTTCATTCAGAATCACCACTGATCTATTCAGAAAACCAACGAGGGTTAACTTATTACTCCACAGTAAAAGTCTACATCCTACAAAAAACAAGTATAATATAGTGAAGTCCCAAGGCTATAGATTAGCTTGAATTACCACAGAGGTGGAACCATTTTTGAGAAACCTGAACAACTTAGAGAATGATTTTCTAGTGAGAGGCTATGAAAGTCAGATGTTAAAAAACATCCTGGAACCCATTATAGAACTGAAAAGGACTGAAGCACCTTCACTCAACCTCCCCAGTAGAAAAATGTTAAGTAATTCCACAGATAATAAATGCAAAAATAGCTGCATCCTGACATACACTTTGGATTATCACAGCATCAAAAATATTATTGAAGAAAACTGGGACATTGTCACAGGAAACCCTTTTCTGATTAACATCTTAGGTGAATCCCCATCATTTGTTTATAGGAAGGCCAGGAACATTAGAAGTTTTGTTGAATTTAAACCTAGACCATGTGAGAAAAGCACTAAAAGATGTGAAACTAATTGTACATTTTGTATATTTATACAGCAAGGTGATAGTTTTTATTGCCCTTATTTAAAGAAGATCATTAAAACCACTGCAGGGGTGACTGTAACACTAAAAAAGTAATTTACAGGGCACAGTGCAATGAATGTGATGCATTCTATGTGGGCAATACTATAAATAAACTGAAGCATAGGATTTCATGTCATCTGTCAGAAATCCGCTCTTGATGTAAAAATAACGCACTAGCCAAACACCTTTCTCTTCATAAAAGACACACAGGTTTTAAGTTCCAGATCCTGGATCGCATAGACATGGGTGATCTTGAAGGAGACATCCCGAATATTCTGGAGAAACATGAACTCATGCGGCAATTAAAGCTGAACTCTTTTAGAAAGCCTGGACTAAACTACTACTGTTCAATTAAAAGTGCACTGGAACTTAGAAAATTGCCAAATTGTTTACATGACTAATTGTATGTTATTTTATTTTATTCTACAAATTGGTTTTAAATACCATTTTAAATCAGTTGAAATTTAAGTGTATATTTTGTTTCCATCATCATACATACATTTTTTCTTATTTTTATTTTTTTCTGGTTCTTTTTACCCACTTTATTCAAAATGATGTGTAATAACAATACAAACTAATTATACAATTATATAGGTTTTTAGGGTTCTTGTACACAGACCTGAAGAAGTCTAGAAGGAGGAAAGCAATCTTTGTTAACAATAGGTTATGAAAATAGAAATTGATTTTTACATGCAAAATGTATATGTATATATTTATGTATATTTTTTGATTGCCAAATTAACTAAGGTTGATAGATTTCCAGCCATGTTTCACTGACTTAAAATCTACTTAATAATTTGGTTAAATAAGAGGTACCACATCATTATAAATTTTATTTAAAGTGCATAAGGGTTGTATATTATTATGACAGCTACTAGGTAGGGCAGGACCAGCTCGAATATCACACTGATGGGGGAAGGGATGTGAATTTAACATGTGTACCAATAACACTTTGTTTTACAGCACAATAAACCACTCCCATGCCTGATAAAAAGTATATATATATATATATATATATATATATATATATATATATTTAGAAAGCTTGTGAGGAAATTACTGGAAACAGACTGCCTGCCTTGGTTGGATTACTTTTGAATACTTAGTAATGCTGTACAATTATATAT
The DNA here is from genome assembly GCF_019279795.1 of Protopterus annectens. Taxonomy (NCBI): domain Eukaryota; kingdom Metazoa; phylum Chordata; order Ceratodontiformes; family Protopteridae; genus Protopterus; species Protopterus annectens. Next base: position 1,617,019,625 of record NC_056739.1, on the reverse strand, counting down.
TTTCTATTATTACTTTTTGTTTTGTTTTGACTTAAGACGAGTTTAAGTTCGCTACTTCTACTACTAGTGTCTGATCTGATTAATATACAGTGATTAACTAGAGATATATGGACTGACAATCTTCCACACAGAGAAGTTTCTTACAGTGTTTTATAAAAAAGAATCTACAATCGTATTTAGATATGTTACCAATACATGTAATTCCATAGAAATTGCAGAAAGAGTCATTACAGGGCACATTGTGGGTGCTGCAAAGAGCACTTCTGGCTGTCATCCAAGATTGAAACAATACTAATTTTGTGAACTTTAATCATACTTTGACTTAGGAATGGGGTCCATTCCCATCATGGTATTAGAAACCTAAAAGATTTGGAAAATTTAAAAGAAGTGACAGTCTTCAGGAACCTTATAGAACCTGTCAGTTTGTTTAGGTGCAGGGGGCTGAGAATCTTGAGTTTTAGAGGCAGCTATAAAGGTGTCTAGCAAAGTAACCAACACAAAAGGTACTGCAGAAGGGTTAGGTGTGTCCATCGGAAGCAATTCGTAATACCTGTTTTGGATATCAGAGACCTGAGAACTATCCCAAATAAAATATTCCATCTTTCTGGCTACTGTGTCCCCAAAATACAGTTCCAAAAGAGACTCAGGGCTAATGGATTTCTTTACATCAGAGTCATAACACAGGGGAGAAGGCATCTGAGAAGAATAAGAAAGACTCCTCATCAGAATCCTCATCCAAGGAATCAGGTTCCATAGGCCTTTTAGAAGGAGTTGAAGTCCAAGGTGAAGTTGGCATAGAGACCCCTTGGGGAGGTTTCAGGGCCATTAAAGCATTAAACAGGTCCTGAGTAAATGCCTGCCATTCCTTTTGTGGATCCTTAGGATGTACAGAAGAATATTTTGTGTTTTGTTTTTTCTCAGTAAGGATGTCAGCCCTGACAAACACCGGAGGTTCCAACCCTTGACAAGATTCAGTAAAAGTACCCAGAACCTCTTCCCCAACCTGAATCTTCAGAATCCGTCTAGGGCCCTGCAAGATAACCAACAATGGTTCTCTCTCAACGTCCAGAACAGAGGACTGCAAAGCCTTATAGTACGTGCAAAAGTAAGGATCCATCCAGGTGTTTGATGGAGTTGTGATAGAGAAATCTGAAGTCGATACCTGATGACCAACAGAGCTATCGCCCACTTCTAGAGATATGTCTGGTGGAGGCTGGACAGCCAAAGAATCCAGCTGAGATTTCTTGGCCTTCTTGCTTAATGGTAGTACCGTGGGGTTAACTGATTCTGCCATGCTCCACTGGGCCATCTGTTTAAGCCACTGGTTCTTGAGATAGGTGGATATGGAAGACAGACAACTTCTTAGTCTTAGGCACAAATGCCTTACAAATAATACAGGAAGTATGGTTGTGGAAAGCACCCAAACAAAAGAGACACTGTTTGTGATGATCCTTATGGGGAACATGCCTCCCACACTGACATTTTCCCTTCCTGAATGGCATGAACTCCAGGTAATGAAAAGAAAACAAGACCAACAGTAGGAAAGAAAAAATACCCCAACAGGGCACTTATCTGACAGCTAGAAATCGGCAGAGCTAAGGGTGTTCACTGTTCAGGCAGGCGATTGATGATGGCGTTCAGACTGTCAGCAAAGATGTTCTGGGTAATTGCATACATACATCACCTTTATGCCCTATGTCTTGAGCAGGGTGCATACATGTGATGTATTATGCATACAAGATCTAAAGGCTTTGGTATACTGGCCAGATGCTGGGCTACCTTGGCAGGAGATCCCTAAGGTGAAGAATACTGCAACAGTGATACAGAAGGAAAACGTACAGTACACAGACTTTTTCTCCAGTTTAGGTCAAGCTACATGGCAACCTTCAGCTAGGTCCACAAACTGGTTCCTGGTATTGACAGAGTAAACCCACAACGATCTTTTTAGCATTTTCACAACTTCTTCCAGTCAGGATCCACCAAGTCTCTGCTTTTGGTCTTGAAATCCTTTATTATGATAGGTGCATACCTCTGACATTATGGGCTACAAGCCCTCCTTCTAACAAATGCTTCTCCAGGTGCTAACATTAAACCATGTTCTTACAAGTGCTCACTGTCATAATATGTAGATTATACATGTAACCACCAAGACTGTAACATAATATATAGTATATGTACAGCATTTTTAAAATGTGACTGACCTTTTTATCAAGCAACAGCCCAAATAAATCTATATTATCTTCCTGTGATGTCAGTATAGGGATAATGTGAGGATGAATTTAGAGACTTTAATGGATGTGCCCCCTACACACATGCTGTGGTGCACTCCTTAGAGTCTATGGATGCATCTTCATCTTGGTGTGAGGAAAAATATATTTTTATAAATTATATAGCATGAGAACAATATCCTAGACCTAGTCATTACCAAAATGAGTGATTGGTGTTCCACACCTAAAGTCAACTCCTCGTTGGTCCGATCTGACCATAAGCTAATCACCCTTGATATCCACATCCCACCCCCCACCCACCCATTAAGGAAACCACAGTAAAAAATTTCTCCAAAGCCAACTTCATGCTTCTTAAGACAGAAGTGGTGAACTTCATGACACCCATGGAGATGGACAGTACAGTTACAACTGCTGAATCCTACACAAATGCACTCTATAAGCACTTACACAAGTGCATGGATCATGCCATCCTAAACAGAACCAAGACGCTATCCTCCAAAAAAATGAAGCCAATCTGGTGGTCCCCTGCCATAAGCAAACTGTACAACAAATGCACTCTATAAGCACTTACACAAGTGCATGGATCATGCCATCCTAAACAGAACCAAGACGCTATCCTCCAAAAAAAAAAATGAAGCCAATCTGATGGTCCCCTGCCATAAGCAAACTGTACAACAGAAGGAAGAAACTGTTGCAAAAGAGAGTAAAATCCCATGAGTGGAAGAGCTCCCTGGTTAGCCTCAGTAAGAAGTTGAGATCCCTTATAAGATCTTCCAAAGCTAGCTATGAAAACAAAATCGCCACTCATTCCATGGACAACCACAAAGCATTCTATAGCTATGTCAAGAATCTCGATGGCAACACCCAGATCTGCTCTGAGTTACAGCACAAAAGCACAAAAATTACAGAACCAACTGATATTGCCAACATCCTGCCAGATAGGTTCAGTGCTAACCTTACCACTCTCTCACCCCCTAAAGGGCCCATATCTATACAGGAAGAATGCAGAGTCCCTGTAATCACAACTACGCAGGTAAAAGCTGCACTCTCTAAAGCCAAAAACACAGCATCCATGGGACCGGACAACATCCCAGGCTGCATTTTACATGAACTTCAGAACGAACTGGCTCCCCATTTAAGCACCATGTTCAATAATAGCTTTGCATCAGGTTTTGTGCCCACTGAATGGTGCACAACAACAGTTATCCCACACCACAAAGGGGGAGCCACCACTGATCCCGGGAACTATCGACCTATTAGCCTGATGAGCCTGGTCTGCAAGGCCATGGAATATATCATCATGGAACTCGTAAACAAAGACATTGGTAACCTCCAAACTCTGGATCCCACCCAGTTCGGGTTTGTGAAAGGCAGATCATGCCTCCTGAACCTGATCGACTTCTTTGAGGCAGTCACCAAAGTCGTAGATGAGAGTAAGGTGGTTCACACAGCCTATCTTGACCTCGCCAAGGCTTTCAACACCATCCCCCATTCTGGAATTATAGCTAAACTCACTAAACTAGGTATAAATCCCTATGTCACAAGATGGGTTACCAACTGGCTCACTGACAGAACCCACACTGTAAAAGTTGCAGACTCCAAATCTGACCTCAAAGCAGTGACAAGTGGAGTACCACAGTGTTCCGTCCTGGGACCTCTCCTGTTAGCCTGTACTTCAGAGAAGTAGATAACAAACACAGAAGACCTCTGTCTAATGAAGTTCGCAGATGACTGCAAATTAGGAGCCATAGTCAAGCCCCCAAATGATGTGGACATCCTACAGAAGGGCCTCACTGAGACAGATGCCTGGTGTCAGAGCCATGGCCTCAAGCTCAATACCAAAAAGTGCAGTGTCATCCCCATTGGTAAAACTCTGTACCCATGAATTACCACATAGGCAGCAATCTACTTAACACCGAATGTGTGATAAGAGACCTTGGGACCCAGGTGGACAGTATTCTCTCCTTTGATAGTCACATCGCCACAGTCATCAGGAAGTCCTTCTATGTGGTACACCTCATCATAAAAGAGTTCTCATCCAGGAAAAAAATAGCCATTGTTCCCCTCTACCCGACACTCAGACCCATTATAGAGTACAACGCCCCTTTTGGAATGGACCTCACAAGACATCTGCAGCAGCTGGAAAGGCCACAGAAGTACCTCACAAAGAGGATTACTGGCCTCAAACAAATGCCCTACACTGACCGCCTCAAAAAACTCCAGCTTTATTCCGTAGCATATCGCCTACTCCAAGGTGATCTCTGCCTAACACATAAAGCTATGTCAAACCCAGAGCTGTTGGACATGCTACACCTAAAGAAATTCCAATCCCTCCAAGCTACATGCTCTAGGGAGCTAAACCTTGTCACCACAATAAACCAGGACATGCTGGAGGGATAGATTCCTGTCCCAGAGACTTCCCATACTCTGGAACAGGCTACCCATCTATGTCAAGCAAAGTTCTTCATTAGCACTCTTCAAGAAAAATCTTGATGGTGGATGGGAAATAGGAAATACACCCCTGGGATCACTTCTGTGTGTCTGTTCGACAGTGGCACAGGAAAATAACTTTCTTGGGTGGCGTAAGTCAGGGGAACCTTGTTGGCTAGGCTTACGTAGGCCCTTGGGCCAATAACTAGTACCTATCTATGAACCTATGGAATTGGGAGGTATATTTTATGAACGAATGGGAGAAACATGAGCATCAAGGTAATGTTGGCAACTCATGCCATGTTACAAAAGAAAAATTACTGTACTGCAGCTGACTTGAAAGTTGCTTTATTTTTGTAAAACAAATGCACTACATCATTTCAGATTTGTGCATAGTTATTAAATCTGGAGACGAGCCTCTTAACATATTGTCAGTACCAACAGCCACCAGACATCAACATGGCAGTCATCAAAAAGTAAGCCATCTTACACTGAAGTACTTAAAAAAAATCTCTCACTAAGCCTTAAAAGGCCTCCAATGTGTAGAGGTAGTGGGTTTCTGTTCAATGCAGGACTATAGTATAAGTAAAATATTATAAGTAAAATTAAACAGTAGCAACCTCTTTTGTGGTAATGTCCTCTGCAAATTCAAAAGGGGAAACCTTCCAGGACTGAATGGAGTATAATTAAACCAGATGGTTTGTATTTCAACATTTTCTTTATCTCCCAATGTTTTAATTTGATTTACAAAAAAAAAAAAAAACAAACAATGAAACAACAATCTCTCCTCCCAACAATCTACACAGAAATACACACACCAGATAAAAGTAAAAAGAAAACTACTCTTTAAGTATAGTGGGGCATTTCCAAAATGAAGCTGTGTAATACAGTAACAAGGCAGCCTATTCAAATATAAATGTTTATAACAATTTCAGGTAATCATGTTTCTTTAAACAGAAGCAAAAACAAAAAATAGAAATGATTTGTGAAAAGATAACTCTAAAGAGATTTGTTTTTAAATGAATCTCTATAATATATATATTCTTGTAGTTCAATAGTGTACCAGCACAAATATAAAATAAGAAACAAACTTCAAAAATAAAATGACCCAGTCATTTTGATCGGAGATTCTCAGGGAACCTGTTAAATTTTATATTCTTGTGACTTCTGTCATCTAGTGGCCAAATAACAACATAACAGATAGGTTCATAGGTTCATACTAGGCTATCTGCCCAAGGGCATTGTACAAGTGACTGCTTTAGGTTAACAGACTTGAGCTGGGAAGAAATAAACTTTATCAAGCTGAATCTGTAATTAAATGCACACTTTATACACTGAAAAGAATGGAGCATCATCCTTGGTTAACAGACTTAAGCTGAGAAGAAGTAAACTTTATCAAGCTGAATCTGTAATTAAATGCATACTTTAAACACTGAAAAGACTGGAGCATCATCCTTGGTTGCCATAGCTGCATACAGGTTTTGAATCTCTTCCAAACATGCGTTGTTGTGTTGGATAGTTCCCAGCATATTCTCAACTGTCCAGATTTTCTCAGTTTGTTGCCTCATATTTTTGGTCTGTTTCTCAAAATTTGTGGTTTTCTGGCAAATCACTGATGATTGAAGTCTCTAAATAATGACACCCAATTGAGTTTCAGACTTTATATCCTTCAAACAATGCATGCTAACACAAAACCTGTTATTTTAGCAACTCTCTAAGTTTGTAAAAGCAATATTTAAAATATGTCCCTATTTTTGGATCTTTGGCCCTCCATTATTTTTGTCCTGATTTCTTGCACTATGAGGTTGAGAGGTATGATTTCCCCTATTTGATGGCTAAGAAGCCAAAATTCTCTTAGGTGTTTCTGTGGTTGTCAGATTTATTTATTTATGGTTCTGTGTTCACCATCTGAGAGCAATGATCAAATATGGCGAACTACATGCACAGACTGGGCAGAAATTTAACAAGTAACAAATTGAATACATATTGAGGCTAATGGTTACAACAGTAAGATTTCAAAACACTTATCATACTAAATTTAAACAAATTGCTCTATGATTATTTAGCAAGAGACTATGTACATAGATGTACTCCAGACATGACCACTAGAGGAATGCCAGTTTTTCTCTTCGACTTGACCTTGATGTTGTGGGGTGCAGAAAATGCTTCTTGGAACTGTGCACCTTCTAACATTGCCTCTTTCCTTTTCTGTGAATAGCATAACTGCTTTTGTTATGGGTTATAGGAGTTAAGATGCAAGGATGTAGAACTGTACACCTTCTTCTAACATTGTCCTCATCTTTTTCTGTGAAAAGCATAACTGCCGTTTTATGGTACATATCCAAAATATAGACTAAAACATGTACTGCATATGTTAAAATTATATTATTATATTTAACTTGATTGCTAACACATTAGCATCATTCGGAACAGTTATTGTCTGCTTGCACAGTTGTACCCTGTTACTTTCATTCATTTTAGTTATTTATTTATTGTATACACTTAACTGGATAAGCCCACTGGACATGTGTCCCTTTTCATGGGTGACTCTGGAGCACTCTGGTTAAGTGACTTATTGAGTCAGAGAGTAGGCAAATGGAGGTGGACAGACTCAAGCTCTGTACAGTGGTTACTGGAAGTCACTCATAAACAACAAGATAATGTGATGCCTTAATACTGGGCAAAACATTGCCCCTTAATTAGTTATGTGGAGAAATGCCTTGCTGAACCAAGCTACTCCCTTTCCCCCTTTTATAGTTTAGTGACTCAGTTCTCTCACATTAAAACATAGTGGCACAGGGTGAAGACTTGCTGAGACAAGCTGAGTCAAGGGTTAAACAGATAAACCTCTGTAAATCACAAATCATTAGTAACCCCAATACTAGGTGTACAGTTAAACTAAAAAAAAAAACTCCTACCTTGTTAATATTTTAGGCAGAATATTAAGGCCAGAAACACATAGAAGTCTCTAGCTTGGTTATTATATACTAATTCACCACTGTATATAAGTATACCAGAGACCATTAGATCACAGTCTGCTTGCCTTTATGGCAACTGTTGCCAGTCTTTAAGTGTTAGCGTTCGGCACCTTGAGGCAGTAAAGAAACTACCTCTTACTTACTGATAAACACATACTCCTACCACACAATGACTCTACATTTCAAAGGTGTACATAGTTAGCCTCTTAGCAAAACATATTGTCAGTACCAACAGCCACCACACATCAACATGGCAGTCATCAAAAAGTAAGCCATCTTACACTGAAGTACTTAAAAAAAATCTCTCACTAAGCCTTAAGAGGCCTGCAATGTGTAGGCCCAACGTACACATTCCTTAGTGACAAGACACTCCACAAGCTACACATACAACACTATCCAACATTTACCAATGCAAAAGGGGGTGTCATAGCTGGCAGGTCAAAGACATTAAGGGGCTTCTTGGGAAAGCCACAACGCATGAGAATGTTCTCTTCATAGGTGACTCCGTAGTGAGATACATGGATGCACTACTCACCAGGTAGAGCAAAGAAAGGGTGATGATGAGCTGCCTGTCAGGTGCCAGGATTCAACAGTTGCTGGGACACTTGGGTACCTTTGACGCAGGTATGAATACATTATGGTTGTTGTTTACACAGTTGTAAATGATTTAACACATGCACATCCTTGGATTATACAAAGAGAAAGATGATGGAGCGCTCTGAATATCTATGTGAGGCTGGTATGCAGTTAGTCTTGAACAGCATCCTGCCTTCACTGAAAATGATACCACAATATAAACAAAAGATAATTGGCTTCAACCAGTGATTTATCAAGGCGGTCCAATGAGTGCCAGTATGGAACTAGATAGTTGACAATCCTGACTGTTTTGCCAGGGACAGCCTGCAGCTTTCTCATCAGTGCGTTTGTGTACAGGTCAAAACTTTCCCTACCACCACAGTGCATTTTTTAAGCAATGACAATCTCCTCCATCAACCAACCTAGCCAAACCAAAGTAGAATAACATACGCATAGAACTGATCAGTGTCAGAAGCTTAAATAAGAAACTGCCCTCCTGATCCTAAAAAGTATTGACAACTGCATCATCACTGAAACATCATTCCAGTGCATAGATAATACATTGTACATACTTGAATTCACAACCTGCCACTCGTTCAGACCGTCTACTCAAAGCATTTCCATTATAGGAGGTGGTGTATCCATATTCATGTATAATTCAATGACATCAAGACTGAAAAGACCTTAGACTCCACCACATGCTAGTAACTGTCAACAAGATCTCTTACCACATTCTAGCCAACTAGTCAACTACAGAACCCCTCTATGATACTAAAACCCATGAGGTATATCTAAACAAACCAGAGTCCCTCAACATTGTACCAAATGCCATTATTCTTGGGGTTATCAACTATATTATCCATAAACTGTAAAACTTGCACTACTGCAAATACAAGCAATGCTTCCTGAATTTCATCTACATGGATTCTCTAGACCAAATAGTAAAATCCCTTACCAGGAGTTCAAACATACTAGGCCTGGTTCTTACAAATGTAATCCCATTATGCTGTAAAACCATAAATATCAGTTCACTGGTCAGATCTGACCACCGTTCAGTAGTATTTACCATGAGGACTCAACCCAAGTTGCCCACATACCCTACTGTCTTTAAAAAATTTTCAAAGGCAAATACTACAGCTAGCTAAAGATCTGAACAGAGTTAAGTGCCCCTTCTCCTTAAGAACCCAGGAGCCAACACCACTGCATTTGCAGATCATTTCTTTTCATACCCCAATGCCCAGATCAAAACATTGATACTAATATGACAGAAATACAATGCCAAGTTTAGCAACACTCCAAATGGAACTCTGATATAAACAAGCTACATAACAAAAGGGGAAAAATGTACTAACCCTGAGAAATAAATTGAAAGCTATATAATACAAAAGTGAACTCATGTTAAATAAAGAACTTATCTGCAAAATCAAACCTACCAAGAATAAATATGGACTAAAATTTGCCACCTCTGCCAAAGACAAGCATAAGACCTTTTACAACTATGTTAGAAACATGCATTGAACTGGTATATAACAGTAACACCCACTCAGACCCTAAGATCACAGCCAACATATTACCAGGTAAGTATCCACCCTAGCCCTCAGCTTTCCTAAAAGCCATCTGCACCCCCCCCCCAATCATGTTGGAGCAGGTCCTAAAGTCATCTACATGAAGTTAGAACACTACTTCTGTGGTGCCTGATAACGTGTTAAGCTACTTCCGTCTCACTATGAAGCACAGTCTCACCAGCGGCAGCTTGGTCCTGATTCTGTTCAACCTCTGCCTCTCAAATGTTTTCATGCTGGAAGTGGTATGTGAATAGCTATTGTCATACTTTTCCACAAGGGTGGCCCCACCACCTATTCTGGCAACTGTGTATGGTATTAGAACTCATAAACAAAAACCTTAGCAGCTTACAATCCCTTAACCCAAACCAGTTTGGTTTTGTGATATGAAGATCTTCCCTGCTTAATTCAACAGGCTTCTTTAAAAAAGTCACTGAGGCATCAAATGGCAGCAAACAAGTAGACATTGCTTACCCTGACCTGAGAAATGTCTTAAATACCATTCCACATTCAGATATTATCAACAAATTAATCAAACTAAATATAAATCCTTGTGTGTCCACTAGGGCTCAGTACTAGGGATACTCCTATCTTGTATCAACTTCTGTGGTATCAAAGCTGATTCCAGGAGTCTTTGGCTGACCACATCTGCAGATGATTGCACAATTGGAACTATTACCAACTCTAAAGAAGACTCCAAGATCTTCTACAAGGGCCAAACATGCAAAAAATTGTGGTGCTATGACCATGGTTTAAATCTGAGTGCTTTGAAATGTGCAGTATTTTCTCACTGGGAAACTTGAGCTTCCATGCACCTACCACATAATTGACATCCCCCTCAAAGCTGATAAGTTTTCAGGGACCAAGGCCCTGTTGTAGATAATTAACATTCCCTCCCTCCCATAAGTCTACTGTCATTAGAAAATCTTTCTACCCAGCCCAACTGATTACAAAAGGCATATATTCTAGTCCAAGAATCTTACCATCCCTTTATACTCCTCCATTATTAGTCCTATAATACAATATAATGCTACTTCACCATCTTTCTTTGAAAACACATGATCCAGCTACAAAAAAAAAAAAAAAAAAAACCTCAAAAATTTCCTCACTAACAAAATCAATGGCCAGAGTTCCATGAGTTACACAGAACCCATTAAAGTTGTATCTCTTGTTTCCATATTACACAGATTTATACAGGGTGACCTCTGCCTAACATAGTCTACAGGGTCTCAAATAACCCAGTCCCGTATGGCTCCTACACATTTGCAAAATCCATAACACCATGAACACTTTCACAAGAGACCTAAATCTCCACTGTATCATAAACAAAACCTAGTGAAGGGATATACACTCTGCCCAAAGAGTTCCGCTGCTCTGGACCAGGCTTTCTCTTTATATCAAATGAAGTACCTGCCTAACTCTTTTCAAACACATCTTAGGTGAGTGGATGGATACCTATACATTTACACCAGACCTGGCCCCTTAATCTCTAATGGAAATAGATAGTGATAATGGATAGTCTGACTTACAGTGGCTGCTACAAATGATCTTCTGAAACAACTGCTTAGTGAAAAACTATGAATCTATGGAATATGCCCAGCTTCACACATGGTAGGAAAGTCTGCCCTGTGAAGTTAAGCAGGAGACTGAGAGGATCAAGGTAATGTAGAATGAGGCAAGGTTGTCACCAGAGGCTTTAGTTTCCACTACATCTGTCATGATTGCCTGTAAACTCTCATCTTGCATCTGGTCATCTGCCCCATTAGTGAGAGATCAATGTCCTATAAATCATTCCTGCATGACCATGAGTGGAGAGGTTCTTCCCATCACCCATTCTTGGAAATAGGATGGGAAGAACTGGCTCAGACTAACCTCCTCTTCAGCATGCCACTCACTAGCTGCCAGTTGTTGAGTCTCTAGAGTACTCGTACAAAGTTGAACTTGTGCACATGGGCTCTACTCTCTTTACTTCTGGCTGAAGTTAGCTTTCCAATGAGTTAGCTTTCCAATGAGTGTTGTACAGTCTCTCATGCTTAATGGGTATTCCATTGCCATCACGATGCCAGTAGACATATGAAGCCCCTTTAATGCCTGCTGGGTGGCAAGCACCTGATGAAAAAGAATGTCAGCCAGCAGCACTATTTAATGTCTGGCACGTTAGACTGATTGCCAGCACTCTTGTTATTTAATGCCTAAGCTAGGCCCTGCTCATGACTCTTAACTTCCACCAAGAACTGCCTCAAGCATGCATTTACCTATATGCCTAGATACTTTTGTCCACCTAGAATGTGTGACTGGCACACTACCCACATCGTTTACATTAGTGGAATGCAGGTCTGTCCCTGCAGATAATAGCTGGTAGAAGCCTTCTTGTCTTTTCCTTTGTTTCTGCTCTGGAAGGAGAGTACAGAGGGACAGAAATACCTGCTTTGAAGACAGACAGGTATAGTGAATCTTACTCCTTTGCTAGTTCTCTTTGAATGTCTTTCCTTTGGTGAGACTCTGTGTATCATGAAGTGTTTCATGACTTATCCTTACTTATCGCTGTCCTCAGACATTACTCAGATTTCATATTCAGTGTTTAAAACCACAGCTCCCTAATATTGCCATCAAGGAGTGTACAACAGTAACTTCATATTTGTGATCATTAAAACTTGGTCCAATACATTAATTAAATTATGTAATGATGTGATATCTTTATGGAAGTGTATTCTAGTCTTGTAGTGGGTTGAGGTTGTGAGGAACATCCCAGAAACTGCATTATGAGCCATGTTATTGTTTTATTTTCCATGTCTGCCGACCATCAGGCTTCCACTTCATCAGACCCTTGCTGATGGTTGAGAGGCAGCCAGCCAAGCAGCCATAGTGGTGCATTGTGCTCTCAATGATTTCACTAGAAATCAAGCTTGCTTTCTCTGATCTAACAGTACTGAAATATGGTAAATCTATGAGTGGTATCTATAGGTATTACACTTATACATAATGGCAATCTGTGCTGGTTGCACCTAAGAACTGCCTTGGCACAATTCATAGAGGCCAGTTGCATTAACATGCTGTAGCTTTGAATAAACTAATGACAATGAATGAGTAATGGGATTAAAATGAGAAATGCTGTAGAACCTCTTATGCTAATTAGTCCTCCTCCCACATATTTGTGATTCATAGTTATCTTTTGATGCATTTCTTTACCATCTGCATATATGCTGTAAAAGACACAATCAAACCATTTCTATCTACTTTACATTTTGTGAAGATACAAAACCACTTATGCCTAGTGGCACTCACCAGCCAAGAAAGCGAAAATACAGACAAGGAATAACCCATTATAACATTGATAATAAAGAAATTCTTCATAGATTTAGAGTGAAGAGGGATATTTTAAGGGCTTTAGTGAGTATGTGTGGTCCACTGATAGGAACTTGTGGGGGCCATGCACAACCTTCTTATATTTGTCGATACTATGGTATGTATAGCCCTCACTTGACACAGAGAACTTCCAGAGACAGGCTGGGGTCATGGGTATATTTCAAGCTTTTGCCTGCAGAATACTTCAGCAGTTCCTCAACATACTCTTGGCACACATGGATCAGTATCTCTATTTCCTGATGTCACCTCAGGACCAAGCTAGAACCATACGTGCCTTCTATACCACAAGGGGAATGGTACCAATATAGGAATGGCTACCATTCCCTCAGCTGCCAGATATGATGCATGGGGGTGATTCACCAGCGTATTGGACCAGCATCTTGTAGTGCCCATGATTCACATATCTTGCAAAACAACTCACTCTACCAACTTTTATTGCATGGTAGGTGGTAGGATGACCCATGTTCACTTTGTTGGTAACTGGAAATTTCAGTTATAATTATCTAATTTATTATTTGGAAAATGTATTGCTTCATACTAAACCACTCCTCCCTTATTGTGTCTCTTCCTCTCCTTTTCTTTTGTTTTCTTGTGTTTTCCAGAGGATGCAGGCTATCCACTGAAGCCTTGGTGAATGACCCCTGTTCAGAACCCTGTGTGAGCTGCTGAAGAAAAATGTACAACACCTCCCTATCCCAGATGTGGTTTGTCATCGAGAGTGTCTTTGGCCTGCTGAAACTTCATTTCTGTTCCTTGAATAAGTCTGAGACCCTGCATTTGCATGCAGGAGGTTTGCCACATGTTGCATTCTGCAATGTAAATGTTTCTCCAGGCAACTACTTTCTTGAGAATAAACCAATTCACGCACGGTGGATGAGTGCAAGGTTCTAACATATGTCCAACAGCAACAAATTGAGCCAGTACTCCGGAGACAGGCTGTATAAAAAATTTTTAATGTGGCAAATCCATCTTGAAAGGTAACACAAATAGCAAACCGGTTTCGGCTAAAATCTCATAGCCTTCCTCAGTGCAGGAAAAAAAAACAAACAGATGGTGCATCCTGGTATTCATTTATATTTGAAAAATTTAAAGTGACAACCACTAAAAAACAACATTCACATGCATATAAAATTATCCCCCATTTTTAATATTATAAATGCAAATACATGTGAAAATTCACTAGAAGTAACCCATGTTTATGACAATAAACATATAACGTAATATTTTTAAATAAAAAAAGTGTATTAACGGATATACAACTATTGACAGATCAGCATGGATTTTAAGACATTTCATTTAAGCCAGGTTTAAATAATGCCCCCAACCTGGTTATCCAGGAAAATTCCATATTATTCAATTTCTCATGCCAACCTGCTTTATTAGCCCTATGCATGTCTATTTTATCAATAATAGTGAATGTGAATCTGGCTGTTTTATGTAACCTAGTGTGTTTGAATAGAGCATTTGACAGTTTATTGTTTTTAATAGCACTTAAATGTTCACTAATACAATATTTTAGTGGTCTCGATGTTTGTCCCACATAGAATGCCAAACAGGAACAGGTGGCCAAATAAACTACCCAATCAGTATTACAATTCCCAAAAATGTTAATCTGGTATATTTTGGGAGTGTTTTTACTGGTAAATTCCATTGTTTTATATATATATATATATATATATATATATATATATATATATATATATATATATATATATATATTGACATGCGTTACAATGGCCACATGGATAGCATCCTCTTAATTGGTCACCCAATATAGTAGTTTGTTTTGGTCTGGGAGGACTGTACCTTTTATAATGTGTAAAATGAGTATTTAATGTTCTTCCCCTCTTATATGAAAAAGAGCACGTTGAAGGTAGTATTTCACCAAGATGTTCATGGGCTCTTAAAATCTCCCAATGATTATTTACAATTTGTCTAAAGAGGGGTGTGTTGTTACCAAATGTGGTTATGAACCTAATTGGCTGGTCCCTGTTATTTTCTTGGTTAGATTGCTTATAATGTAACAATTCAGACCTAGGTGTATTTCTAACCTGATTTCTAGTTTGCATGATACGATTAGGATTGTATCCCCTATCAATGAACCTCTGAGCTAAATCATTTTCACATACCAAATGTGACTCTGCTAATGAACATATGTGTTTAATCCGCAGAAATTGTGATTTGGGGATATTGTTGATGATGTGGTGGGAATGATTACTGGTTGCATGAAGAAGAGTATTGTATTGTGGAAATTTCCTATGGACTTTGGAGGCCAAAGTATGATCGCTCTGTCTGGAAACTACCACATCCAAAAAAACTATTAATTGATATTGTATTTGTAATGTAAAATGGATGCCCATTTCATTATCATTCAGATATCTAACAACGTCATCCGCCAAATCCAAATCACCCCGCCACACCATCCAACAATCGTCCAGATACCTGCGCCAGATGTCAAGTTCCTGCATGTATCTATTCATGTTAGAATCATAAATGTATTGTTGTTCATAAAAACCCATAAATAGGTCAGCATAAATGGGGGCAAAAGAAGCCCCCATAGCCGCATTCTAACCTGCCAGTAAACCTGCCCTTCAAAATAAAAAAACATTTTTCGTCAGGACACATTCAGTCAATTGTATAAGAAAATTATTAAATTCTGGGCTATATAACTTGGCTTTATCCAACCAGAATGCAACAGCCGATAGTCCTGCATTATGTGGAATGTTGGTATAAAGAGATGTTACATCCAACGTACATAACCACCAATTAGCCTCCAACTGTGTGTCTTGAACTATCTGAAGAAATTCAGTCGTATCTTTAAGTCTAGATCTAACCAATTTGAGCAATGGTTTAAGATGAAATGTCAAAAAGGCAGATAGGGGTTCAGTTAGCGATCCATTACCCGATACAATAGGCCTACCGGGAGGATTTAAGGGATCTACTTTCTTGAGGCCAGCAGCAATAGTTAAGGTCATATTTACATGACGCTATGTACACATGGACACACACATGTTGACTGGTGTAAGATTAGAATCCCCTATAAATCTATTTACACAATCTAGTTGACATGGTACTAAACACAAGCACAGCCACAGAAGTCTGACTTTTACACTGTACAGTGTAGATAGAATTAGTTTCTCATTCTGTGTCAGAGAAGATATTCTGATGTTTAAGGTTTTGTGCAAATCCATATTTGTTGACATGAAGGAGTAAGTGCAGTGTTATGATCAATAATAAATACACACTGCTGACATATCAGGTATGCTGTCATTAATGTGTATTGCACATCTGAGAGACATGTACCTGTGTTGTGCAGATGAGGAACAGGATGGACAAAGAATCATTCATAGATCATCAGGTTATGATGATGGTATGTAAACCTTAATGAATGGTATTGATATTAGCAATGGTATGTGCTCATTCATAGGCAATGTGGACTGTCAAAACCAAGCAATACTTAATTTTCAATGCAGGAGTGATAAATAATGATGAAGTATGTGTGTCAAGGCTGTATGTGGTTGTATATCATTTGTGTCAGTGCTGCAATGCAGACCCAACTGTCCAGAATGAAGTGGTCAGTTAACCACGCAGTTATTTCATATGAGTACACAAAGCAGTTTTCATGTAATGAAATGATATAATCCAGTAGTAATACTTATTTTTGTTCAAAATCTCTTCCTAAAGTGCAATTCTGAGAAATGTATTTGTGTGGATGTTGGCAAATTGTTAGTGCTTGCGTGATTATACTTTGATGTGTTGAAATCAGACTGTGAAGCACCAGTGTTTAGTGGTATTCATTGGTGCTCTCTGCCAACATTTGTACAAATAATAATCAGAGAGGAAATGTTGTGACTCTGATTACATTTGCAACAGATCTGTTTTATCTTAACAGGCACCAAAGCTGTAGATGAGGGTAAGGTGGTTCACACAGCCTATCTTGACCTCGCTAAGGCTTTCAACACCATCCCCCATTCTGGAATTATAGCTAAACTCACTAAACTAGGTATAAATCCCTACGTCACAAGATGGGTTGCCAACTGGCTCACTGACAGAACGCACACTGTAAAAGTTGCAGACTCCAAATCTGACCTCAAACCAGTGACAAGTGGAGTACCACAGGGTTCATTCCTGGGACCTCTCCTGTTTAGTATCTACTTCTCTGAAGTACAGGCTAACACAGAAGACCTCTGGCTAATGAAGGGCCTCGCTGAGACAGATGCCTGGTGTCAGAGCCATGGCCTTAAGCTCAATGCCAAAAAGTGCAGTGTCATCCCCTTTGGTAAATTGAACTACAACATAAGCAGCAATCTACTTAACACCGAATGTGTGATAAGAGACCTTGAGACCCAGGTGGACAGTAGTCTCTCCTTTGATAGTCACATCGCCACAGTAGTCAGGAAGTCCTTCTACATGGCACACCTCATCATAAAAGGGTTCTCATCCAGGAAAAAAGAGGTCATTGTTCCCCTCTACTCGACACTCATTAGACCCTTTATAGAGTACAACGTCCCTTTTGGAATGTACCTCACAAGACATCTGCAGCAGCTGGAAAGGCCACAGAAGTACCTCACAAAGAGGATTACTGGCCTCAAACAAATGCCCTATGCTGACCATCTCAAAAAACTCCAGCTTTACTCTGTAGCATATTGCCTAATTCGAGGTGATCTCTGCCTAACATATAAAGCTATGTCAAACCCAGAGCTGTTGGACAAGCCACACCTAAAGAAATCCCAATCCCTCTGAGCTACACACTCTAGGGACCTAAACCTTGTCACCACAGTAAACAGGACATGCTGGAGGGATAGATTTCTGTCCCAGAGACTTCCCATACTCTGGAACAGGCTACCCATCTATGTCAAGCAAAGTTCTTCATTAGCACTCCTCAAGAAAAATCTTGATGAGTGGATAGGAAATAGGAACTACACCCCAGGGATCACTTCTGTGTCTCTGCTCGACGGTGGCACAGGAAAATAACTTTCTTGGGTGGCATAAGCCAGGGAACCTTGTTGGCTAGGCTTACATAGGCCCTTGAGTTTATAGCCTAGTACCTACCTATGAACCTGTGTTGTATGCATATGCTTCAAATGTTGTATTATACGTTTCCATGTTATGGCCAAAGCGCAATTCAGAAATGAAGTGTTGTGCTTGACTTCCCCATTTGCATGGCATAAGGCTGCAAAAAGAGTTCTCTGCTGAAGGAAAAACTGAAAAACTAAAATTTGGTTTGACTTCTGTAGTGCAAACAGGCTTAGCATAGATGCATGGCCGTTAACACTCTGGACAGTACTTAGTGGAGAAATCCATATGCCATCCTAGCTCTTTCTGTGGCACAAGGTGCAAGCTCACTGAGCTGCTAAATAAAAAAAGAAGAGCTGAAGCAGGATTTGACTCAAGTATGCAGATCATCTTACAAAGGGTGTCAGAATATGACTGTTATTATTCATTTTTTATCATGACTGCAACAATACATAGAAATGACTATCGTAAATATGCTACCTGGCCTAATTGCATCAGTAATAGCTAAGGCAAAAACTCACCTCATTTTGCAGTAATGCTTGAATTTCCATTTAGCATCACATACTACAGTTGCTCATTGCCAGACTGTGTGCAAATGCTGAGGACACAAGTGATAACAGAGAAGGGGCTTAGACAGATACATAGCCAACACATTCAGCAAAGATACTTATAAAAACAAGCAGTAAGAGTTTCACCTAATGCTGGATTCAAACCATTGTCAAGATGAAAAATTAAGTTTATAGACTTGATTATTATCTCAGCTCCCCACCAAGGAAATCCTACTCCATAGGGGACAATTATAACCTATTCAGCCAACTGAAGATTTTATTATTCTTCAGCAAATTAATGGCAGTTGCCATAACTTGACATTTACATCCATCAGCCTAATGAATAGTCAACAGTGCAGATGAGTAAGAGAGAAGGGGTTGAAGATAGAGACAGATATGCAGAAGCATATGAAAGGGTGGTATTATGGGTCATTAATGCACATCTTTATGGTAGGGGTGGGCAAGCCAGAGCCAGTTCGAGCCTGAATATAATCTCAGCTCTGGTTTAAGATCCAACATGTTAAAGAGCTGAGCCACAATCTCAATGTTTTTTTTTTTTTGTTTGTATTTTTGAGTAACGGCTGACTATTGATCTGGACCAGACCTACAAGTTGTGAATGCTTTCTGTTAGGTCCTGTCTGCATATTTAGGCTTTGTGGTTGGCAGGAACTGTACATAGAGTACTGCCACAGTACAGAAAAGGAAGAAGATTTAAACATTTTCCATGGGACAGGACTATTGCAAGACATTGTAGTTGGACAATTCTTTTACAAAAGGATTTACAGCTCATTTTAAGGATGAGGGGTGCATCAATTCCTTTACTCCAGAGTGCTTGCATGCTTCCACAGAGGGAGAGGAGCCAATTTCAGCAACAGTAAAACAGAACATGAGAGTGTAGAAAGCATTACCAATGCTAAGGACAGCAAGGGCAGAATTCTTTTGTATTTCTTTGTTTTAACTAAGGTAAGCCCCAGTCTCTCAATTGTCTCTGATTTTAGCTCAGTGCTGTGAATCTCTGAGAGATACTTAGTGTATGTTTAGGGGTCAGTAAATGTGCTCAAGAGCAACATGTTGAAATTACTATATTATTGTAGTAGCTCTTTGTTGTTTTTTTTTTTTTTTTCCACTTTTCCTACCATCAAGCATCAGAGATGTACACAGAAATGGGATGCCTTTTTGAGGAAGGGGTGTGGAGGCATCTTGTACATGACAGCACAGTGTCATCATAATAATCACTGCTGGCAAATAAAAGCATTAAAGGACAACCGCGCCCTCAGACTCAAAAAACATATTAATTTCATCATGGTTTGATGTTTCCTACATTTTAACAGCACTCTGAGACTATTTTGAACTTTTTAGATATTTTTAGATGCAATTTCTGACTCTGACCACATGGGGTCTGGCATATTGAAACAATTCAGACTGTTTACTCTGCCTCAACTATCCCAGAATGCATTATTTGTCTCCCAAAAATTGCATCAGATCTGCCACTTTTTCCCTTAAGTTGCTGTGACTTCATTGACTTAACAGGCATTCACTGCAGTCTTCAAATCCACTACTTTTGGTTAAATTGTTATCCTTTTTAAATGACCACTTGAAATACAAGCAGTGCAAATGCTACAGAACAGAACACAAAAGTGCATTTTCTAGCTTTTTCTCCTTTCAAATGCTAAATTGCTTTCTTTTGTGAAGGCTGGAATCTAGCTCTTCAAGGAATCTCCCCTCCCACTTCACACCTACCTTCCCTAGCTGTCAAACAGCCAAGGGTAATTTGAGCCCATTATCTGCATGTGATTGACAGCTTATCACAGCAGGTGACCAGACCAATGTATTGTTTGCTACTCTGCCTTTTCCTCCTTACAGTGGGAGACTTTTTTTGTTGCACTACTCCTGTCAAATTTAAAACCAAGCAACATAGCACTGGCAATAGTTCCCTGCTTTGCAAAGCATCAGTCTGCCACTTATTTTCCCTTCCTGTTTAAATAGCTAACAGATGATACACTATAAACAAATAATTTCAGACCTGCATGACAGCACCCACATGCTTTGAGTCAATATTAAAAAAAAACTTATGGAAATGCATACCAGTTGTAATTTGTTGCACTTTAATTGTGCCAGACATCGTCTTATGCAATAACATCCTGTTACTGTCTACGCATGGTCACTGCAAAATTATTCTCTTTTGTAGCCAAGCACTGTACTTCATCAGTAGGGCTCTTCTTAATAGTGAGATTAGTCAACTTATTTGGCTGGACTTCACAGTTCCAGCAATGGTCAACTACATATACTGCACCATATATTGGTTTACTCAGAATTTCACTGCTTAGTATGCATGGTCTTACTACATTTTTAGCTTTACAGTATCTCAATTTACAAAGTCTGCGCTATATCCATTTATCTCTATAAATATAACCCCTGTATACATTAAGACTGCAGCCTAATGAAGATCCATCACCTATGAAACAGTTTATTTTAATAGACCTTACAAATCTATAGCAATCATATACCATTTAATTTTTAAAAATGTACCAGAAGTCAACTGATCCCTCAGACATACAAGATTAGCTGGCTTTTGGTTTACAATGTGCAAAAGTGGCAATTCCCACAGCACTATTGTGAAAAGCCTTTGTACCTCGTCAAGGTAGCCAGCATCACAGAGGTCCACTCACACCACAATACTTCCGTCTACAGCCTGATCCACTCACATCGCCAGTTGCATCCAACAGTCTTCCAGATGCATCCAACAGTCTTCCAGATGCATGCGACCCTTGCCCAGCCAAAAAAATCTATATGCCTACATTTATTCACCAAGGACCATTCCTTAAACACTGTACAAGCTCCAGCTGCCGACAAATAACAAGGAATCATACACAACTTCATACCGCTCCATCATTCACACAATAGTACTGCAAATCAAGGCTAAGACAAGACATTCCACAGTAGCAGTCTCTTGGTCTACATTTGCACAACATGACAGATCTTACACAAGTTATGCCAATTGATTGACCTTTGTTATTTTATTTAATTCTAGCAGCACACATACACATCACTATTTCTAAAAACTTTATTATCACTTCACTATTTCTGAAAACTTTATCACTTCACAATACCAGTACACATTCCATAAAATATTATAATTTGTCCAGAGCCTCAACTGCTCAACAGCAGGAACACCATGTACCTCAAAATTGCAAACTTGCATGCTCAGCTACTTGTTCCCAAATGACCACAAGCAAACAAAAGTTTCACCCGGACCAACTTGTTACAAACTACTATGCCTACTTTACAACCTGCGCCCTCAATGCTATGAATGCTTCACTATTTCATGCTTGGATTGATACTCCATTGAAAATGGCACTTTCCAAGTGTGTAATGTGCAGGACTCTAATCATACCATTCACAGATGAAGCCAAAAAGATACATTTAGTGACTGCATGTAATAACCAGTCCATACACCATCAGTAATACAATTCTACCTTACATAGCTTATCAATTCCATCCATTTAACCATCAGACACACACCATTTAATTTACCATCCATTAACAACTTAAGAACCAATCCAGTTAGCTATATTCATAAAGTCAGGAAACCATAACATTACACATCACAAACCATCCATAACCCATTTGTAGACTCCATTTCACATCACATGAATTCATTGTAGCACCATGTTAGACATCGCATTCAACACGATGGTCTTCTGTAGTGAGCTGTACTACTTCCATGCATTCAACACGATGGTGTTCTGTAGTGAGCTGTACTACTTCCATGCATTCAACACGATGGTCTTCTGTAGTGAGCTGTACTACTTCCATGCATTCAACACGATGGCCTTCTGTAGTGAGCTGTACTACTTCCATGCATTCAACACGATGGTCTTCTGTAGTGAGCTGTACTACTTCCATGCATTCAACACGATGGTCTTCTGTAGTGAGCTGTACTACTTCCATGCATTCAACACGATGGTCTTCTGTAGTGAGCTGTACTACTTCCATGCATTCAACACGATGGTCTTCTGTAGTGAGCTGTACTACTTCCATGCATTCAACACGATGGTCTTCTGTAGTGAGCTGTACTACTTCCATGCATTCAACACGATGGTCTTCTGTAGTGAGCTGTACTACTTCCATGCATTCAACACGATGGTGTTCTGTAGTGAGCTGTACTACTTCCATGCATTCAACACGATGGTGTTCTGTAGTGAGCTGTACTACTTCCATGCATTCAACACGATGGTCTTCTGTAGTGAGCTGTACTACTTCCATGCATTCAACACGATGGTCTTCTGTAGTGAGCTGTACTACTTCCATGCATTCAACACGATGGTCTTCTGTAGTGAGCTGTACTACTTCCATGCATTCAACACGATGGTCTTCTGTAGTGAGCTGTACTACTTCCATGCATTCAACACGATGGTCTTCTGTAGTGAGCTGTACTACTTCCATGCAATGTGATTCCATCGTACAGGTAGCCAAATGTAATTACCTTGCAGAAAAGAGGCTGAAATGTGGAGTATGACCACTACTTTTCCACACAGCCAGGGGGTGCAAAGACAAAATCCTCAACTCTTTACACTCTGATATGTGCATAAAACACAATTAGTCTATGATCATCCACAGTATGGATAACAGAGGTTCCTGAATAGGTCTATCACCATTGCCATGGACGGTTTTGTCTTGAGCAAAAACATATCGACTAGATGGGAGACCCTACAGTCCCAGGTTAGTGCCCATGAAATGTCATGGCAACAAATCCGGAGTGAGAGACAAGACTCTGAATAGACCATCGACTATATCCAAAACAGGGGGTAGAGCCAGAGGCCTATGTTGTAAGCTCAAATGATGGAAGCCTGTTCTGAGGACAGGGATTATTCCTCCACTCTAGGCATTTTATCTGTGGGGGTGGGTGAGTACCCCTCATAAGAGTAATCAAGTCCTCAGCCATTTTAAGCATCTGCTTCTTTGTTGTGGTTCCAGGTGAGGGGCCCTTACCAAACTGTTTCCTGGGGTGTTTGGAAGCCTTGGTAAAGGCCTTTATAGAGAAGGTAGAGGGAGGTCTGAAGATGCCATGAGAAGAGGCAGATTTCTCGACTGTCTCAGCATCAGTAGCAAAGGAGGCTTCGGTATAGCCAGGTAAGATTTTGGCCGACACACCAGCCTCGAGTACCCAAGGTACTGCTAAAGAGGTGTCGTCTGTAGGCAGAGGCTGTGTCATAGTCTCACTGCAAACTGGGACACTAGAGGTCGGCTTAAGCGTGGTGTTGGTAGAGGCCGCGGACCGCATGTGTCTGGCCTTTTCCTTGTGTTTTTTGTGTAAATGCGTAGTCGGTATATCAGACGACATTGTAAAATTCAAATCTTCTCCAAAAAGATTTTCAGCTAACTCGCCCCGACGCTTTATAGTGCGCATACTGAAAGCACAAAAGTGACAGGCAGAGACGTAGTGGTCTGGGCCTAAGCAAGGTATGCAAAGGGAATGTAAATCCCTATGAAGTATTTGCTTCCCACAAGAAATAGAATTAGCTTTTACTGCTTTTAGTGACATTGGTCTGAGCCAAGAAAATTATCCCCAATGGGTTACTTAGCTTTTTAGATGACTTTGGAATGCTGATATTTACTTCTCATGAGCTGTCCGACTGGCACTTGCAAACTGCTTCTGCTTTGAGCACCGCGCGGCAAGAAATAGTGAAGAAAATTGCCTCGGCTGTTTCCTTTATACCCATGCCGCTCTAACGTCAGGGAAGAAGTGAAGACAAACGACGCTGGACAAGGACTTTGGAATACTGCTGACTGAGGGGGATCTCCTGAAGGCAGGACAACCCATTTGTGATGACTGCAGCTGTATGCACGATGAACATTGTCCAATGCCACCCACAGGAGCCAGTGCACACAGGATGGGGAGTGTGTGAAGTAATACTGCAACATGTAAGTCATGGACATCTTTCGGGTAACAATTCACACAACTTTGATGTCCTCCAGTTCCACTGTTGTACTATTCCATGTGGTTGCCTTCCGCAGCTCACCATGAACTCTATTCTTTGCTAGATGTTTCCCTAGGAAAAGGTGGATGGCAGCCCGTTCCAATCTAGCTCTGCCCATTGTGATTGCCCTGCTTGCATTTTTACACAACGTCTCATCGATGGAACAACTAGCTACTTCAATGATAGCATTGGTGGTGGTGCCACGTTCCTTAAGTCCCCTGAAGAGACCATGGATCTTATGTAGTGAGCGGTACTACTTCCATGCAATGTGTTTCCATGGTACAGGTAGCCAAATGAAATTACCTTGCAGAAGAGGCTGAAATGTGGAGTATGACCACTACTTTTCCACACAGCCAGGGGGTGCAAAGACAAAATCAACTGTTTGACACACTCGGATATGTGCACAAAATCCAATTAGTCTGTGAACATCCACAGTATGCATAACAGGTTCCTAAACAGGTCTATCACCATTGCCATGAAGGACACTTTGGTCTTGAGCAAAAACATTACATAGACTTGACGGGAGACCCTCCTGTCCAAGGTTACTGCCCGTCAAATGTCATTGCTTCATGTACATACATTTAGGTGAGTCTTTGACATGTCTCACAGGGGGTTCTGTTCAGTACTTTCTCCTTCTAGTTAAACCCATGTAGGTGTCCATTTCATATGTTTTCTTAAACGTAGAACCCCCTTCATGAAGGTAGTCTGTATAACGGTCCATTCAGGTTGCGAAATGCAGACATATCTAAAAAAGTCCGTTTATAGCTCATTATGCACCCCTCTGTATTCATTACTACACAATACCGGATTAGGTGGATGTTACTTTTCTGTGTCTTGAAAAACTTCGAAACTTCATGGAAAATATTTTCCTCTTTATTAGGCAAGATTGCCTTGTTCGTCTGTGATCACTACAGTGTTTAGTTGGTCCACTGAGTGTGGTAACTTGGTGTGATTGACCATAGAGGGAACCAGGGCTGTCTTGACCAGTATTGAGTCAACCTAAAGATGTACACTTTTTCCAGCTTGAGTTTCAGCTGCACATTTGGAAAGACTCTGAAGGGTGGTACAGCATGCAGACAATTCCCCTGCCAAGAGGTGGAGATGGCATCGCTTATCACTGCCTTGTCATTTTGCAATTCCAGCCTAATTGCCTGTTGGAAAAGGCAAACAGGTGCTTTTGAGGTACGCCCCACATGTGGTCCAGTTCCAGTAAGATCTCTGAAGCTGTACAGAATGCCCGGGGGCATCCCAATGGGTGTCACTTAACTAGTCAATCAGGGCTAATCTTGCATATTCTAGCAGTCGTTAGAACCACAAAACGGTTAAAATTAATTTAATGGTATAGGTGTAGTCTCGCCTAGTACCATCAATAGCTGGGTATAATACTCTGTTAGATGAAAAAAATTCCCACCATTTACTTACACAGTCCACATTAGTAAATGCGCTGTTTCAACCTGGAGATTTACTACAGTCACCGAATCGTGAAATATGTCTAGCAGTCACCATACTCTTCTCAGGACGTTCACACTTAGCAATATTCTTTGGTATATCAGGTATAGACATGGGTTGCATTTCCAAGATCCCTCGTTTAGCTTTTATAACTTCCAACATCAGGTCATATATGTAGTCAAACTTTCTTTTCTCAAATATTGGCTTGGCTACCCACTCCTGTTTTGCTTTTGGGTACACCACGCGATACCTTAGCTCTCCCTTTGCTGCTGACTTCTTTGTAGGGAATCTCACCACTGCTTGCTCACGATGAATGTTCTCATTATGATCCAGGATGGCAAGTATGATTCTTGCTTTCATTCCTGCAAAACTAAAGTGCTCAAACTTGGGGCAATATTTGCATAGTAATGCATGGAACACCTCCAGATCGCCAGTATGGCAGAATTTGGTGATGTGCTTCAAATCTTTAATGAGAAATTTGTTAGCAACAATTCTCTTCAATGCACTGTGACAGGCATCATCTTCTTCCAGCCACTTCGTCTCGTCTCCATCGATGAGTGGCATTTCATGTCCACAACAGGAAACCTTGTTGCCACCATCCCGACTGTGTTGGTCGGTTACATGGTAGAGCAATGACAACCATTTCTCCTCTAGTACTACTGCATCCCCTTCACACGTTTCAGCACACCACCACAGGTGATTTGAAATACTGTGGCACCACTGCAGTAAGTCTTGCTTGCCTCTCCTTTTCCCAGCTTCAGTGATTTTCTTAGTCAAATTTTTGGTCATATGCCACACATCAAACTGATGATCCACCTTTGGAAATTTTGTGCGCATCAATAACCTTATTCCAGGATGTCTGTCTGTCGCCACAAGGCTGACATTAACATTTTTATCCATCAAGTTTTTCATGCACTTGTTAAAAGCTTTCTTCTCCAGTGCCACTGAGGATACACCTCGGCTGACCTGCTCCAGGCAGAAATCTACAATGAATCCAGAATCCAGGTCCATCATGCTGTAGCAGCAGTACTTTGCAGAATAGCCTGACCTATCACACCGCCCATCTCCAGCTAACCTTACTTCCTTACCCATTGCATCTTCTAGCAGACGAGACTGATGCTGTGCCCAAGTATGCTGCAAAACGGGGAATAAATACTCCCGTTGAATCAAATAGAATGTGGTTTCACTTATAAATTCAAGTCCTAGATAAGCACTGAATCGCACTATATGTGCATATGTACTTCCACTGAAAAGTACAGACGATGCCAGTAGAAGATTGCCAGCTGGCATTCGGCCAATTAATGGTTGACTTTCCCAATGGAGAACTTCATGTCCACTAATGCATGAAACATTCACCGAGACATAGGATCCCAACTTCACTTTCCTCAGTTCCACAGCAGAGGTGTGGCATTGTGGACAGGTCAGTTTCAGCAACAGGCAATCCAGGCAGGACTCAAACACAATGAACTTTGATTCTCCAACCATTTTCTCATCTTCGTCCTGTTCCAGCACTGTGTCTTCGATCTCTGACATAGACAAGTTGTCAGAAGTGTACAACCAGTCTGGATCCTTTTCCACATCATCTGTCCACTGAGAAAGTGAGGAGCTGCTATGCATGCTCGTGTTATGGACGTCCTTTCGTAGCTTGACCGGAGTACTGCAATGTGTCATCTCCGCAGCAATGTATGCACTAGAGCTACATGTGGCCTCTTCAGTGCAACTTTTGTCCTTTTCATTGGGACATCTAATCTCAATCAGGTGCTGATTGGCATTATTGAAACTGTGTTCTGGTCTGTCCGCAGTCAATTCTGTTTGTACATCCTTTGATTTTTTAAAATATGTGTGGTCTAACAGTGGTGAGACTCCTACTTCTGGAACCTGTACAGCTGCATCAATCATAGTGCGTAGTACTGTTTCAAGGTCCTTTAGCTTCACTTGAATTCCTATGCTGCTACCTTTCTTTTGGGGAAACTTTGTCTGGCATGCGACTGTACTCTGACTGCAAATCCCAGTCTCCATTAAGTGATACTTCCATGTTTTCACTACCTCTTCATACAAATCAGTTGCTTGAACCTACAATCACATAAGTGTTAATCAGTCAATGCTTGACTAATGACAAAGTTAACTACAGACACTCTACGATAACAGGATAAGCATTTTGATTGCCGACATCCGGACTCAATATAGTCAAGGGAGTCCCAATGAACTACATAAAAATGTTGTAATTTACACTATTACTCAGACAACCATAGACTGAATGCTTATCCAGAATCGCATATTACTGTAGGTTTTCATCTAAACTTACTTCCACACATTCTTGATGCGCTTGACAGTCTTCCATTCGGTCTTCCACAGTGTGTCTTGACGCATCATTATCTGCATCCCTTTGATTCTGTAGCTGCGCATGCTTCCTCTGCAAGAGATACAAAAAGTAAGGCACATTAAAATTACACATTCACCTGAGTAGTGAGTAATTATTTGTACGCTGAAGAGGTAATACAATTACTCACCTTGCGTTGCACAGACCGTTGCTCTGTCACAAGGTCTTGCAATGTAGGCTGCGTTTTACTCAGAAGGTCTTCAATAAGCTGCATGTAAAAAGTACATCCAATTAACTGTTGCAATTTGAAACACATGCAGTGCCAGTATCTCACTACGCAAACGTCAGTTGACTTATTAAACCTTTCATTGCTCCACTGATACTCACCTTCTGCTGCTGTTTCTGCTGCAACCGATGTACTGAAGATGTCCGTGTCTTGCTGTTCGAAAGTGAGAAAATTGATGGTACTGCCGCTTTTATTAATCTCCGTATTGGTCGCTTGGGTCTCATCTCATCAGGAAGTAGCTGTTGCTGGTAGTCAAGGTGAAACTGGCTCTGCTCAAAGTGTTGAGAGCAGAGGAAATGTCGTGGCTTTGCACTACCCAAAACTTCCTTAAACTTCGGTATGCTACCAACATCTCTACCACAGTTAATCACCCACTGTTTACACAGGTTGATATCCCGTGGAAACCGATGGAATGATACCCCCCATGGCAGATTGTCTTGGCACATACTACAGTTGATTGCAAAGCAGGAAGGCATTTTGACGATCACCTAATAAAAATAGAAATTACTATATCAAATCATACAGTACACACAATTCATGGTAAACTAGTTACACTCATTGATATTCATACAACCTGTAAGACTTAATGGTTAGAATCGATGTGCAATGAGATATCCAAATTCAATAATGGCTGCTTTTGCATGACAGTCATGCAATACATTTGTCAGTGTCACTTGCATCCGCCTTCTCTCTGCAATCAAAGTGTATCCTCGCTTACAGCCTTTACCCGACACATGGAAGTCTGCATTTACTCCGATTCAAACTGGGGCACTGTAAACATCTACTTTTCTACATGAGCAATGTGAAATCATTTTTCATTCAGGTGAATTTCTCCCCTTACCACAAAAACACTTTGTGCTACAAATTAATGAAATGACGCAGGATGGCATATAGCGATTGTATGCTAACTCTGAAAAAGGCCTAATAACTTATGGATTCAATAGTCTTGCATAGGCAGTGTGACCGACCTGTACATAATTAGAAGCCACTTAAAGGATGACATACACTTTTGTCTGCAGGGGTTTAAACG